>NW_027466826.1:6752500-7352500 GCF_046128005.1 Genypterus blacodes
GACCGGACGACCTGTGGAAGTCACAGATGCTCCTCAGCAGCTCTCTGAAGACGGGAGCTTGTTGTTGAGTCAGTCTAGGTTTGAAGTATTCCAGTACTTCGTGGGTGCTGGCCTGTCCGTCCACATGGGCCTGGAAAGCTACGAAGTTCCTGAGATCTACCAGCAGCTCGTCTAATTCTGTGGAAGGGGCAGAGGGGGTGTTGGCCACTTCAGTTCCAGTGTTGTCCTCTTCCTCTTCCCCCTCCCTGGAGGGCAAGTTGAGGTGATTGCGGGCTTTCATGTTGGCCAGCAAGGACGAGGAGGAGAGTGGGGTTGAGCTAGAGCCTTCTGTCCCCTCCCCACTGAAATGTGCTCCTATTGCAGGCTTCTTTGAAACCGTCTTCTCTATGATGGAGGCATCCTGCAACAATAAAGATTTAAAAAAAAAGCTTTATTTACACAACTGTGGAACATATTTTCTTTCACATTTTTGATAAGATGCTGTTACCTTGCAGTTGGCTGCCGTTGGGGCAGATTGGACAGAAGGTGGTACCAGTAGAGAATTCTTTTTCTGTCCAAACCTTCTCCTGAGAGAGTGAGGGAGTGAAAGCCAGACACACGTTTGCAATAAGTGACAATAGTTAAACCGATCCAGCTCTTAGTAACAACGGAGTACAACCATGAGCGTGTACCTCTGAGGAGGTGGAGGAGGTTTACTGATGGGCAGCCGACAGCGCTGCCGAGACACCTTAAGGGCTTTAAGGGCCTCTTTAGCCACCCTGTTGGCCTCCGATTCCACGAGAACGTAGTCAGGGTTGGAGGAGTCCATGATGGTATCATGCTGCATCACACTGTGAACGCCTGGAGAGGACAGAAGACACAGAAACGGTCACAGGGGGTCTTGTGTGAATTATTGAAGAAAAAGTCAAAACAAAGATGAAGACAAACCAGATTTCTTGAAGAGCTTTGCCAGCACGTAGTCATCAGCTTTCCTCTGGTCCTCATTACCGTTCTCCTCTGTGTCCGTTTTGTTGTAGTTCCTTTTCTTCACCAGGTGAGAGATGCGTTGGCCCTCAAACCGAGCATCGCGGGAGCGTTTGTGTTTCTGTTTGTGTCTATGTCTGTCTGTGTCACAGTGCTTCCTCTTTTCATTGCGTTTTTGAGGGCTATCTTTGTGAGAACTGGCTGAATTCGATTGTTCCACTGGCCTGGCTCTGTCCAAGTCTCTATTATTCCTTTCTGCATATTGTTTAATGGGAGAGATATTTGGCTCCATGTCCAATCCATTTGGATTTGAGCTTGGAGTGTCTGTAAGGGCGTTTGGTTCACCCTGGGAGTTTTTACTGCACCCAGAGCTGTTTCTATTGCTTGATGCTGGAATGTTGGTTGAGGAGTATCTGCTGCCACCATTCTGGTTGGCTAAGGAGTGTTTAACGGTATGACTGGTGTGATTTAATGTGTGCGATGACCTTGGTTTCTTAGGTTTCATAGGAGCCTGGATATCAGAACCTGTACCTAAATGGCACAAAAGAAACAACAATTTTGTAATTTGAATGTTTAAAATGCCTAACCCTAATTCCTAATAATCGACTGGAAATAGAAAGATAGATCTGCTGACCTGCAAATATGGCACTAGTCTCTGTTCCCCCATCAGGGTTGGACAGAGTGAAGAGCTCATAGATGTCATTAGACTTGAAGAAGCGTCTTTGTTTTGGGTCCTTCAGAACACGGTTTGTCAGAAATTGTTTGAAGATTTGCCTAAATGACAAAAGATAAAAATATTGCATTGTATTGCATGTAACATACTCAAATAAATAAACTGTTGGCTCAACAGACATTCCTTAGTTTGATTAAAAGATGAAAAGGCCGTCTGACCTGTGGTAGATTTTCTCCTCAATGGTCCCTGCAGTTAGAAGTCTGTAGATAGTGACTTGGTTTTTCTGACCGATCCTCCATGCACGTTCACGAGCCTAATCACGACACAAAAAAATGGAGAAAAAACAACAATCAGAAGAAGAAGAAGGTTTAAGGTAAATGTTAAATTGTACTCTTAAAATCATAGCATACTGTAGTAAGTAAACAAAACCTAATCAGAATTAAAAACCACACAATGAATAGCGGCCAAGTGCTATTTGACTAACTGTGTGTGTGTGTGTGTGTGTGTGTGTGTGTGTGTGTGTGTGTGTGTGTGTGTGTGTGTGTGTGTGTGTGTGTGTGTGTGTGTGTGTGTGTGTGTATGCGAGTGTGTATGTGAGTGTGTTCTCACCTGTGTGTCAGTACTAGGGTTCCAGTCTGGGTCATAGATGATGACTCTGTTGGCTCCAGTCAGGTTGACTCCCAAACCTCCAACTTTAGTGGTCAACAAGAAGATAAAAATGGATTTGTCCTGTCAGAGACAAAGAAAAAAAGGAGTTGTAATTTCTTTAAGATGTCAATGATTAGTGGGAATGGTGTACAGCTTGAAACCCCCTTTAGTTTATCACTTTGCTTAACACAACCAATGTGAATTTATGCAGCATAATACATCAACGTGTTCGTAACATGTGTTGACTGAGCGAAGAGCAGAACTGTCTTAACTCAGTGAGTCCACCAATATCAGCTCATGTGAACATTTCCATTAGATCAGATGTTTCATAACAAAACATTATATTTTATACAGGATCGTGAAAATGTACTGTGACAAAATATGAAAGTCAGGATATGTTGATACATCTGAATGTTCACACAAAGGCAATAAGGAAACAATATGATAAACAACAGATTGTCATCAATACGGCTTTTCACCCCAGGGTGAATAGGGGTCCACAGAAGGATTTTGTCCCTCGGGACGGGATTTTGGTGGGAAACACTTACAGCCATTAGAGATGACTAATCCTTACCTCATTGTAGCGTGAGATGAGGGGTTGCCGGGAAGCTATAGGAGTAGTGCCATCCATTTTCAGGTAGGAGTAGTTATTCTCCCTTACAAACACCTCCAGTATGGCTAACATCTACAAGGGTGGGAAATGAAAAAAAGGTAAGAAAAAAAAAAAGAACCCTGAATAAAGAGGTTTGGATTATCTCTTACAAGATTATAGAAGATGAATATTACATGGAGCGATAAACCGACAGAGAGGCTCTCAGGTTCCCTCAGATATATAATCTCATTGATATTGATGGTGAAAGCCAAAATCTTGCTCTGCCCCCCCTCTGTGTCCCTCTCCGTCTGTCTCTCCACCTCCCTCCCTCCCTCCCTGTCTCCTTGTACTGGTGATGTGTTGTAGGTAGATAACGGCAAAAAAGACTCCACATTCACAACTGAATCATCGGAGGACATTAAAGTGACGTTGAGTGAAGAATCCTATGTGTTTTTGCATCTTATGGAGAAATATAACATGGAAATTCTAAAGTAATTCTAAACAACAGAAACACAAATAACAATAAACACATTCTAACATTAAGTGCCATTTAAGAAACAAGTAAATTGGAATCAGATTCCTAACCTGTCTAGACTGAGTGAAGAGCAGGACTTTCTGGCCCTGTGTAAACCAGAGACGCAGCAGTGACTCCACCACTATCAGCTTGCCTGAGCGTTTCCAGTAGCCAAAGTGTTCCTCCTCCGTTAGCTGATCCTCTGGGATTCCCCTCAACATCCGGGGCCCACCGGAGAACAGGTCTGGGTGGTTACACATCTTACGCAGTGCAGTCAAACCCGAGAATACCTAGACGACAACGACAACGTCATGAATAAACACATACGTAAATGAATATATGTGCACATTAGACTTTGCTTCACAAACTGATACTGACCAGAATGGCATATATATTAATAGCTTTACAGCATCTGAGAGTATGACCATTACAATGATTATGCTTAACTTTTGTTGTTTTTTGTATATTAATCAAAATTCAACACTTATTTGTCATGACGTTTTGGCTGTGCAGGTCATTGGACAGATTTTTTGTTTTCACACACTCTCCATGTTGGATTCTTCAGAAATTGTCAGTTATGAGATGAAACAGCGCTAACCTAAGGATAATCGCTTTAAACAAATAAAAATATTTACTTTAGCCTTCAGAAATTAGTCACATAATTTATTTACGGTCAATAAAGGCTGCTCTTCTTGATGAAGGCACAATGGCCAATGCATTAGTAATGTTGGTTAATGGACTGAGAGTGACCACTGAAAATGTCTTTCAGTGTGTGTGTGTCTGTGTGTGAGAGTCTGCTGTGGTCACCACCAGCTCTCTGACCATGTCCATTTGGGTCAACAGTGATGAATGGCTGAGTCTCTCTCTCTCCAGGGCCGGTCTGACTAATGTGAGAAGGCCAATTCTACAAATTCCTTATAGAAACTGTTATAAAGAACACTATTAAGAATATAACATTTTCAGGGTAAAGCTAACAAATGCCATGGATGGATTTTTTGAAAGTGGCAGCTTTATCCAAGTTTATATCCAAATTCTGTATTCAAATTGCTTATGAATGAGAAAGGTGCATTAAATAATGAAGAACGCATTTTGTTTCTGGAAGGCTTCTCTGCGACTGAGAGGCTGGCCCTCCTTGTTCTTGTTAAGCAGCATAGGTGAACATAAAATGCAGGGGAAGCCTCTGAAAGTGTGCCTCACCTGCATGCTGCCATTGAGGATCTGGTACACCTCTTTGGAATCTAAGAAGCCCTGATACACCTCCCGCTGCTCCTCTGTCAGTCTGCAAAACAGAACCTGCACAAACACAAACACATTGAATTGTAATTTGTAACAAGCAGTGAACTTCTCCTTTGATGGTGAAGAGGAGGGTGTGTGTGTGGAGAAGTGAGTGGAAAGCCTTGTGTTTTTGGAGTCACAGCTGTCCCGAGGCACTGACTTAATGAGCTGAAGTGATCTAGGGAGTCAAGCAGCCTCAGTGACAAGGACAGACCAGAGACCGGCCACCTTAATGAATACCTGCTCCTTTTACTTTAACGCGACTTTATTAGTTGATTTCAACTGACAAGGACAATGGACTTGTCATCAATTTCTCCTTAGATGTGGCAAGTATAGTCACTTCCAATCAAACACCTCCCAGGATCAGTCTCAGTGATGAGACAGGACAGAGTCACGTGTCTCTTCTGATGAATACCTGTTCATTTTTGTCAGGTAAGGCGAGGTTAGCCTTGACATCCGCCTTCATTCGTCTGAGCAGATATGGGTTTATGCTGTCCCTCAGCACGCATGCACACTTGTATGCAGTCTGGACCTGGAGGATAAACAAAAACAAAACCCCAACAAACCCAATACAGAACAAATGAGACAAAAGGCTTAAAACAGTTAAAAATGCATTTTCCTCGTGTTACATTGACATCAACACTCGCACCTGTCAGTGAGCTCGTTTCCTGCATGATTATTTAGCCCCTTTTAAGCCTTCCTTCACCCCACTCTAGTTGTCCCTCTCAGCTATAGAAGCCATTAAACATTAATCAAAAGCATTTGATCTCAGGGGAAGGGAAAGCTTCATCAGTGCTGCCGGCCTGCTCAATTTACAAAACCTTGACAAACCTTTGGTCCCACTCCACACTCCAGAGCCACACTTCAAATACACCTTATCCAGGCTCTGTCCGAAGGTCCAGTTATCCTTTTACATATTAACTTGCTGGGGGCCCACAGGAAGATCAAAGAAAGCATTGAAAAAGCTGGAGGGGACACTAACACCCTGGGATTAAGGGATCAATAGGGCCTGAGTATGTCTGAAGGAGCGGAGTGGAACACATGATCCAGTGACATGCATCTCTGCTGCTGAGTGGATTTACATGGGGTGAACATGCTTGCTTCAGTGATGGATCACACGTCCGTCCCACCCCAACCCACCCACCCACACGTTTTATAGACAACCAGATACACACACACACACACACACACACACACACACACACACACACACACACACACACACACACACACACACACACACACACACACACACACACACACACACACACACACACACACACATCAGCAAAGAGCTTGCTTTGCTGCTCTGACAATTCTGAGAAGTGGATAAAGCAGCAGAGCTCAGCCCTCTCTGACCATTTAATAACATTAATAATTAGTAAAGGTTTTTATTATCGACAGCGGAAGAAGCATCAATAGCCATCTTAAATAATTAAATCCATACAGTCAGTGGATTATTAACGATTGGACACTAATGACAAAGGGCTACAATTTAGCTCAGAGGTTCTCCACTTTCGTCTCCCTCTTACTCCATCTCTCTCAACTCTCTCTCTCTCGCACGCGCACACACACACACACCTTCACATGTACATACTTAACTTTATCCGGCAATACACTTAATTTCTCTGTTGATCCACTATGTCTTATTCTCACTTGTTCTTCCTCTCCAGTTATCAGTTAGTGAACCTTTGGGAAAGCTTTGCTCTCAGTTTGGCAAGTTAAGTTTTACCCCCTTTTTCCTTCCTACTAAAGGGACAGAGGAGAATATAGTGCTTACATTTCTTAATCCATCCTTGATAATCTGTTCCCTCCATTGCTACTCTACATGTATGTGGAGTCGTATCTCACTAGGAATGATTCCAAAAATCAGAGGAATGATTAAGGACAGGGGTTTGGAGAATGTCTTCATGCGCATTTGATGTCAATTGTTTGTATTTTCCCGTACCTGTACTGGTGAGGCATTGCTGTACCCTCCCATGGTGATCGGCACAGAGAACTGCTCCATGAAGATAGGCAGTGTACCCAGTTTGCCAGGGAAAACAAAATCAAACAGCGACCACAGCTCCTTCAAGTTGTTCTGCATTGGTGAACCAGACAGGATGAACCTGTGTGGAGTACGGAACTAAAGAGCAGGTAGGACAATTGATTACTTAACCATCCCAAAATATGACAAGATATCTAACAAATTACATTACATTACAAGTTACCACGATGACGAACACCATCAAAGACTACTGTAATAGTATCTTGGAATGTAAAAGCGGGAAAAGCTAGACAGGCATTCCAACTTTGAATCAGAATATTGTATTATGAAAGGTAAATAATTAATGATGATATTACGTATGAGACAATACCTGTTTGCAGGCCGTGGTAACGCCAGCATTGGGATTCCTAATCTTGTGACCCTCATCCAGTATAATGTAGTGCCAGTCGTAACGCTGCAGGGTTTCCTGCAGGTTCCTCACAGCTGAGTATGAGGTGATCAGGATACCATGACATGCTGCAATCTCTGGAATTAGCTTCTCCTGTAACAGAAAGGAACAGACCGAAAGAGTTGTTGCAGAGCATTCATGTGTAGGTCAAGATGACAAGAGAGCGGCTTAGGAACTAATACTGCATGAACAGCTCTCTGGTGCCCCCAAGAGGAACAAATGAACTTATACAAAACTCCTAGTCATGAATATGAACATACAAGACAGTACACAGAAAGGTTTTTACCTTTTTACTTGTGAAGGAGCCAGTTTCATGTAGAACAGCCACTCTGAAAGGAGGCCACCAGGTGTGGAACTCCTTTACCCACTGGTGCATGACTGTCGCAGGGCACACAATGACTGTAGGACCCAGACCCATATACCTACAAGCAAACACAGATGAGAAATATTTGATTGGCAAGACCGAACCACACAAACTCATCCAGAATTAACTGATAAAATGTGATGTAATGGAGACAATGAAGTTAAGGGGATGGAATTTAATGTAGGCCTAACAGTCTCTTTCTGACAGTCTCTTTTTGCTCAGGAGATTATTTTGATGGCAGGTTGGACCTTTCCCAACCTTTCTGTCATTCAGATTAGACAAGGCAGTTTCTTTTGAAGAACTGCGTCTCTCAAGTTTGTAACAGTTGAAGGTGTGAGATGAAAACGTCTTCTTCCTCTTATCAGAAGATGTAAGACCTAACATTGTGGGTTTTTTTGCGTTACAATCGGCGGTGACTTTGTGCCGTGTAACAGCAAACCAGTAGTTCATTACAATCAGAATTTATAGGCCAAATGATACAAAATACAGGAAATAAGTAGAAGAATGAATGTATCGTATGCTGAGTGTGCAGTATGATATCTGATAAATGTATGAGTACAGGGGAAATTAAGAAAGCTCTGTCCATATTGATCTTTTGACAAACACGATCACTCTCTTTTCACAATGCATCAAAGGAAGAGCAGGGACAAATGCTCAAGTCCTGTGAAGATTTACAAGTGCTTTCTCTAACACACACACACACGCACACACGCACACACACAGACGCACGCGCGCACACACACATTCACATACACACACACAAAGAGAGGAAAACACTAATGGGCTACTATGAACCTCTACTTGGTGGAAGCTATTGATACTTGGCCATAATTGAGTTTGCAAGCAATCAATTTGTGGGCGTCAGTTGAAGACAGAGTATTGACCATCTGGGAAGCTCCACCTTCTGAATGCACGGCTACTGGGTGTTGTAAAAGTGGATTAGTGCCACCACTGTTTCATGTTTTCAGTGTTTTGATTTGTAGTCCCACACATGCTCTGACTTCAAGCTGGAAATGACTGAAAGTGTCTATGACAAGTCTCACTCAACCGCATACACACACACACGCAGGCGCACACACACGCGCACACACACACACACACACACACACACACACACACACACACACACACACACACACACACACACACACACACACACACACACACACACACACACACACACACACACACACACACACACACACACACGTCTGCAGTAAGAAAGTGAGCAGTCTGATAATTGAAACATGTTTAATAATTCAGAAGAAAACTCTCAAGCAGAAATCTCCCTAATCAAATATTCATACTGTACAGACACACAGTCTCTGCCCACAGTTTGTGTGGATGTGTGTACCTGTAGTTGGACCCTCTGGTCCTTAGTTTGCTGTAGCTCAGTCCGGCCAGAAAGCTGATGACCTGGATGGTTTTGCCCAATCCCATCTCATCTCCCAGGATGCCACCTGCCTGCTGACAGTGGAGTTCCCACATCCACCGCACACCTGTCTGCTGGTACCTAACCATGCAACACAAACACATGCAAAAACTTAACACTTAGAAGCAACTATAATACGGATATCCTAATTAACCCATGCAATACAGTGGCCTCATAATTAGACATGACAAGCCTATAATCTGTGCTGTGATCAAAACTGCCTTTTTGAGAAAGTGCTGAGAAACCTGAATATATAAAACAGTAATGCTGCATTTACTCATTTAAATAAGAAAACTTCTCTGTGAACAGCTACACTAAAAGGTGATGTCCCAGTGTTTTGGGACACCTAGAAAGACAAATTGAGTTTTAACATTGATATATACTAGCGGGAGCCAAAGTTTATGTCTTTGGATCGCAGGATAAGTTCCTGACAACGGGCATTAATAGCAGTGGATGTGATGTAGAACAAAGTACCACTCATAAACAATGCTATCTGGTGAGTCACAGCACAAAGGCTCCTTACATTTTAAACACTTAACGCCCATTAGTAAATTGGTTAACCTTTTTTGGAAAGGAGTATGCATTTGTGACATAACTCTCAAGGCAACACAAACTTACTTGTAAAGTTTTTTCCAGAGGAAAGCAGGCACTTTGAATCCTTCGTCAAACTCTACGTCGCTGTCATCTGTGACATCATCTCCTCTTTCTCTCTTCTCCTCCCTTTCTCGAAGACGCTGTCTCTTCCATCGCCTAAAAATGTATGTAAGATGTGTTAATAATGGTCAACCAATCACACACTTTACACAAAAGAAAATGGACAGCTGAAATTATCAATTCAAACTAACTTTTTTTCCTTTAACCCAAGCAATACATTTACTTACTTAATACTTACTTATTTTCTCTTATTAGTATTACTGAAATGCGTGCTTCAAAAGGCTGTGTGGCAAAATATCAAGTAATGGGTCCCTCAGTTATGGGCCATTTGCATCTGTGTTATCATTTAAAATAATTTAAAAGAATATGTTACACCGAGGTCCCACACACCCAAAGATTTAAAAAAAACACAGGGAGAACTTTTCCTCTTTTTTAAGTGACAAAAAATATGAATGAGGACACCTTTGATACCAATTAAGGAAAATAATAGTCTTTTTGAAATACCACCACAATGCAATTATTAACAATCCCGGTATGAATAATATTGTCCAGGCCATTTTCATACAATGGTACCAAAACTTTAGCCATGTCTGAAGAAATTGGGTAGGTGGGTGAATGGATGGATGTTCCATTTGCGCATGGTGATTTCAGTGCTTTACCACAGAAAGTATGGATCCCAATGTTTTGAGCAGTTGGTAATTCCTTTGAGTGGTGGAACATCTACAGCAAAAGTGTAAATGTAAAGGAGAGCAGTTTTAATAGTGCAGGCGAGAGGGCAGTTACAGGCACAGTTGTCGCACGGCAAATGAAGATTGATACAGACAATTAGTAGTGCAAGTTCCCCAGAAAGGTGTGAGGTGGAAAGGATAAGAATCCATCTTCATTTGGGCTTGGTCCTGTCACCCTGCCACAGAACAGGTCCTTTAGCTGGGCCTGGGAGACCACACTATCTAATTAAGTCAAGACTAAGCACTGGTTCAGTTAATTACACTTTCCGGCCCCTTCCCCCCCCCACCCCACCCCCACCCCCTGCTCCTCCACCATCACCACCATAAATACCATCCCCCTAATATCATTCCTCATAAAAGGTAAGTCTCACCAATACCATGCTCTGTCAATGCTGTTGGATTGACATTCAATCACTGTAGGGTGGGAAAGGGACACAGGCCAACATGTTTTATTTGGCAAATATAAATGTGAAATCCCATTAGAGCAGCTCTTCCATTAATTTGGAAATTATAGTAAGTGAATGTAGAAGTCCATGTGCAGAAGGATAATTAGGCCAGTGCAAGAGCAGAGAGAGAGAGGAGCAGGGAGTGAATGTGCTTAGTCAAGAAACAGCTGCCAATCTCATCCGGGATTAACGCTTCTGCAGTTTGAAACCATTAGAAACAAACTGCTTTTCTTTTCGGCTATAGGGAATAACAACAATGCATTTGCAACATTTGCCATTACAAATTCGACAAGTTTAAGGCCTTATTGGGTGTGTTTTTTTTTATATTGTGTCATTTATAAGCATGATGTTATTAGTTTAAGTAAAGAGGACAATTTGCTAATGTAAACCCTTATAGTTGTATCAAAAAATAATTCAGTAAAAAATAAGTTGAAACTGCCGAAAGCAATTGTCATCCACCATTCTTTATTCCGAATTAATAGAGCTGACGAAAACCCTTAAAATTGATAAAGAATGGTATTGTAGTGATATTTCAAGCAGACTATTGTCTTGATTTAGTATCACAGGTGACTTCAAGCTTATAATCATCTGTGTCATCAAGTGTTAAATGCCACAAACCACCATGCTTCTGGGAGAGTTTTCTTTTGGACAGATGAACCAAAATTAGACCTTTTGGTGAGCGAGGAACAAACTACCAGCTGAGAAGTGTAGAGCTCTCATTCACAGCTCCATTGCAGTGATTGCCTCAAATAAATACGTTAAGGGTCCCACTCAAGATGATGCCAAACAACACAGGGGGAACTTTGACATTAACTGAAATATATACTGACTATAGACTGTAGACACCTGCAACTGTGATCACTAATTAAAGGGAATAATAGTCTGCTTGAATTATCACTGCAATCCAATTATTTATAATCAGGTTTAAGGGTTAATGATAAAACGATTTTGTCAGGGTCATTTCCATTTGTTTGATAATTTAAAATAACTTGAAAATCCAATTTGAAGTGTCAGTTACATTAAATATGGACTAAATAATGGTGGCACCATCTTTAGCCGTGTCTGTACTCTACATGTTTGTCGCTGCACATAAAGCTTCTCGTACCTGATTCTCTGTCTGTAGAACTCCACATCTCCATCATCTTTGCAATCTTTGTTTTTAATACTTTTCTCATCCTCCTCTCCGCTACTTTCAGGGGAGAAATCTTCATCGCTCTCCTCCCTTTTCTTCATCTTCTTCCTCCTCTGTTTACCTTCAGTCTTCTTCTTGTATGGTTTTAGCTCATATTCGCCATCCTCGTCTCCGAAGCCTTCCTCCATGGCTTCCCTTTCCTCTTGGTCAGGATCTATACATTCATCACTAGGCAAATACTCGGAGCCCTCGCTGTCTGTCCCCTCTGCCTGACGCTTCTTCTCTGTCTTTAAGGGCTGTGTGGTTTTGGGCCGAGCCTTTGGGTGAGCCTTTAGAGCAGTTATCTGGAGCTTCCGCAGGCGCTTCTGCAGCTTCCTTTCCTTTGAGATGTTTTTTCTTTTTGCCTGTCCCTTCCTGTTTGAAAGAGGAACTCTCTTTTCCATGGCTAACTGCGCCTGTTGAGCCAGGTACTGGTCAAAGGCAGAATTCTCAGCTAGCATCACTTTTCTAGGCTCCTTTTTCTCCTTTTCCTCCTTTTGAGGGATCCTCGTTCCAAAGGGAGTCATGTGACCTTTCCGGATAAGCTCCTCCCATTCTGTCTCTTGAGCCGGCATGAGCATGCTGCCCAAAGTGGATGGACCAGGTTCTAGACAGACAGACAGACAGACACACACAGGTAGATACAGGGTGATCAAGGACCTGTACTCTAAAGGTGTAGCTTTATCTTTGTATTGACAAAATGAACAGTTCTGTTGATCTTTCAAACACATCTGAATGATGTACATCGACATCTCACCTTCGTCCTCATCATCCTCTGCCGCAAGGCCTGCTTCAACCCTCTGGCTGTCCTCTACTCCCAGAATGGCCTGTATTCTCCTCTGTTTGGCTTTGAGTTTCTTCAGCTGTTTCTCCTGAGACCAACAGGATTTGAAGGATTATATTATTACCATTAGTACAATATTAATTTCAATTTCAACTTCAACATCATCATAGCTGCACGTTTGAACTGTTTAGAGTATGGAAAAACTAATGTATAGGTACCATAATATGATAGATTAGACACGGGAATGGCTGTAATTGCCGAGCTATAGTTCCTCTATTGTTGCTGTGCACCAGAACTATCGCTCTCACCGCTCCACCCTAAAGCATGAACGATGCACCTGCTAATATATGATCATGATCATTAAACTGATACTTTGAAAGATTATGTCACAAACTAACTAACAACGGTGACAAATAGAGGAAAAGTCAACGATCATTACTATGAATATAGTGACGTTTAAATTCAAAATGCACTATGTAATAACTTACCTTGTTTTCTTTCTGTCGTTTGACCGATTCAATCTTCCTACAGATGTCTTTGCTGGAGGCAGCGTAGGGAGACAGCTGCTCTATAATCTTGTTGATATTCTTTAGAGCTGTAGTTACAGACCTGAAACAAAGAAAGTTGGTTACATTTATTAGTTGTTTTGGGGAATTATCTTATCTTATCTTATCTTTTCAAACTGTTCATGCAGAATAGAGTCAGCTGTTTGGACAAAAAGGACCATTATATGAGGACTATCTGAATGAACATGCAATACAATCCTTAAATTGCATTTCATACAAGGGAGACATAGTGAAAAACAAAGTTGTCAACAACCCATGTTGCCCATGTCCACATGTGCAATGCCTTGTTGCAGCACCTTCAGCAGATGCTTTTGTGTAACACCAGCTAATGATCAGCAACCAAGTGCTCATAATTGGGAATATGGAGCCCATAACAGCCCTGCATGCTCATCTGTCAAAGTGTGACAGCCAGAGCTTGAATCACATGGCTGTGCAACACCACCGAAGTTTAGGCTTCCACCTCTAAATGAAACGACGAGCTGGCATCTTCAGATGTATCCACAAAGTGGGATACAAAAAGGCAATGCAAACACTAAACATCTACAAGTACAAACGGATCAAAGAGATGCACAACACTGGGCAACCACTCTGATAAACTTCCCTATATCAGGTCAGTGATGAACGGTGTCAGTTCATATTCATATGCTTCGTCACTCAGAGAGCCTCAATGGAGCTGTACCAGTCCAAGTTAAGATATGGAGCACCACAGAGAAATACAACAAACCTTACAGGCAAAACTCACGGCCCACACACACAACTTACAAAGACAGCCATCAGATTGCCTGTGAAAAGGCAGTAATAGCGGGACAGAAACTCAGGTCAATCAGTGCCAAATAAACTGAAGGAGAAGCCACAACCTCGACCTGGGAACCTGCTGCACACTGCCTCTAACACAACCACTTTCAATAACTGAAGAATATGAATTAAGCATAATTTCAAGTATGGCTGTAACATATCCAAATACAGTGCAAGTGAACTAGTCCTTTACCTGAAATCCTCCTGTACAGTCTGGTACTCCTTCTCAGCCTCAGCTTTTGCAGCAACCTGACTGGCTTCCTGTATCACCTCATCCACTTGTTGCATTACACCTTGCTCGAGGACATCCTGATCATACACAGCCACACCGAGGTTCTTTAGTTCAGCATCACCGCAGCTGGCAGATGCTGCTTGGACACGATGTCGGTCAATCTGCAACAAGGGTCTGGACCTCTTCCCATCTGAAAAATGCATAAACACATCTTTATTGTAACAAGCTCTTACTGAGGCAATTGGAGAGATTTAATCGAATTACAATCTCCATCCTCTCTTGGAATCACATTATAGTATAGCTCACCACTGCTGCCCCCTCCAGGTCCAGGGCTGGCATTAGAGGCCATGGCAGGCTCAGAACCTTCAGCCAAAGAGAGGTCTGCTGAGTGTTCCCTGGTGACCCCATCCTCCTCTGAACCCCCCGGGGTGAGGGCTGTGTTGGCAGGTGAGGAGGACATCAGGTCCTCCTCTGAACCTTCTGCAGGCATGCTGAAGAAGCTGCAATCAGATGTCAACATTTTAACAGACGCTGGTGCAGCAGTACTTAAGATGGCTACACATCCCTGTCTAATTGCCGTTATACTGGCCGAGATTATACATTTGAATGTGTCAATGAAGTAATGTAGACAAATGAGTTGCAAGTCAAGTAATCATTGTGTTGCTGTGAGCATTTATGTTGTTTGTCAGCGGGGTATATTTGACTTTATTACAGGACAAATAGAAAACACCCCTTCCTAATATAAACTGATTACCAGGAGAAGTGATTTAGTCTTATCCTTAAATTTTAGGTTAACACTCGTCAGATTGACTGGGAATCAGTCACGTTTCCCTTAGCCGGTCATTGTTTACAGGGCTAAGCTAACCTGCTAATGCCACGACAGGCAGTTTTCGGTTATGACAACCGATGTTCTTAAACAAACAGCGAGCAGACCGACAGTGAAATTTTGCAGAGTTCCGTTTATCTGAGCAACAATGACATACGCTACTTACGAAACGTCTTGTTACACAATGAGCCAGGGTCCGTTGTTGTTTTTTGGATAACTTCCTGTTTCCCGGTGCCAAAGAGGTTGTTGTTAGTGAACTTGTTTGACACCGCCCCCTTGTGGTTCGGTGCTGAACGTTCGCCTGCCCGCTAGATAGCGCCACTTAACCATGGATTCAGTAGATGGATGGATGGATGGATGAATGGATGGATGGATGGATGGATGGATGGATGGATGGATGGATAGATAGATAGATAGATAGATAGATAGATAGATAGATAGATAGATAGATAGATAGATAGATAGATAGATAGATAGATAGATAGATAGATAGATAGATAGATAGATAGATAGATAGATAGATAGATTTCTGCCCTAGACAATTAGATCTAGCACATCTGTATTTTAACACAAATAATCCCTTCATCTCAAAATTGCTTACATTGGTTTTTCCTGTATTTCAATAATAAAGGTGGTAATATCCCTCCTGCAGTTATCATACATCCATTCATTGTCTAACCCTGCACGAGGTCACTGGGTGCTGGCGCATGTCCGAGCATTTCATTTATACAGTGAGCGGCAGGGTTCCCTTGCAAGGTAACCAATCTCCTAATAGGGCAAAGACACAAATCAAGAGCAGGTAGTCAAAACCCAGGCCGACAGGACAAAACACAAACTCTGCCCTGAGGTGTCTCCCTCAGGTTATCAAAGCCAAAAGAATAACAGTACACTAATAGTGCTTATTGTAATTACACAGTGCCTAGATCTGTGTGCCTGTGATGTGTTTGGCAGGTTTGTCTGCGCAAATTGAAAACCATGAATTAATAAGTGACAGGAAGCTTTCTATCTCAACAGAACCCTTTGTCCATTACTCCCTTCTTCTGGCTCCCTTTCTGATTTACTGCAGGCATTTGGAATTGGCCCAGGAATGACAGACTCCATTGATTTACTCTAGGGTAGTAAAGGGTAGGGTAGGTTGAGGTGACCATTATAGTACAGACTGGAACCAGACTGGGACTCATAAATTAGCCAAAGGCATTGTGAGCCTTGCACTTTGCACTTGCCCTTTTGCCATAGTAACCCTTACCCTCAACATCGTGGCCATTGGCCTCACTCAGCATGATTAGACACATGCATCACACATGAGGGCAGAAGCACTCAGCTATGGAGAAGGTAGCAGTGGATACACTCAAAGATGTTAACAGGCAACCAAATGAACTGAAAAGGATTTAGCACTATTCATACATCCAGTTGTTATGGTGTGTATAATATAATAATGTCTATTTCAGAAACTTTCACATACACTCTTCTATCTCTTCTGTGCAAGTAAACTCTGTCTTAACTAAATGTTGTGAGAGTCTGATGAAAGAATGGACAGGGTAAACATCATGGTTTCACAATGACTGCTTTATTGGAACAGCTCATGTCTGTCAGACTCAATTTGAAATTCTGCGCCCAGAAGTACTTCCTAGCAAGATGTGTAATGTGTGGGATGTAGTGTACAATATTGGTTCATAAGCCAGTTCATTGGAGTTCTAATCTGGTCAGTCTTTTGCAATCAATACACAGGGACCTACAACAGTGAAAACATAAAATCCCGAACCCGTCACCTTAGTGATCCCCTAGGTGAGAGGTGAAATCCTTGGTTAAGTAATTTTCATATTCAGCCCCAATTTCTGGGTTTATCAGAGATTGGTGAATACATTTCACATTAGATTTTGATTATACATATTGTATGTGGCCCATCACTACCTATGGGCTAAGGGCTTGTTTCAGCGTGGAAAAATAAATTCCCTCTGAAAATTACAGGTCAGCAGGGAACATTCAGACAAATACAAAGAACGTAATGAATAAACATAGAAAAAGTCTCAATTGCTTGCTTCCTTTTCCATTTTATTTTCTTTCTGTGTCCGCTTACATCAACCATATCCTCCGTACTGCCAGTTTACACTTAATTACAAACAAGGGAATAAACCATGGAAAATACCTTTCACTGCCTCTGCCAGCCAGTCCTCCTTCCTGCACTCACTGTTTTCTTTCCTGATCGCTGCAATAAACAATGTGGGTGGCTGACGCACCTTTGTATGAACAATCTATCAGGTGGTGATAGACAAACAGATTGTGCCTCTACAGCTAAGTGCTTTCTCTATGAGTTCTCATTCCTCCCTGATCACACCAGTAGTGAAGGTGTAAATATGTCAAGACTGAGTTTTCATTGTGTAGTAACTGTAGCTGTTTTAAAAATAAGCATTATTATTTTGCCTTTGTCAAGATTAATATTGTTTTTTAATGCTTTCTGTATTTGGTTTATGTCTCTGAAGTATCTTTAATCACAGTTTGTAGAGAGCTGGACCTCCTATGTTAGACATTGAGACTCCAGGACCAGTCAAGACTTTAAGTTCATATAGCCTTTATTGTGACTCTGTCATCACAGGTTAATGTGTTTCCTGTGAAAAGTCATATTTTCATTGTGTGTTTGCCTCACTCAGTACTATTCTGAGGGGAGCCATGACCCCGGTCAATGCGGGGGTCTTGTTTTCTTACCACATTTTTGGGATGATCAGTTCAAATTGAAGTTGTCGGGGAATCCCATGCTGATTACAGCAATAAATTATTTGTGGGAAAACAGGAAGCATGGGGACAACTGTGCACACAGAGAGGAAACTCCACAGTAGAAATACAACCTTTATAGGAAATGAAATGAGGGCCAATGAGTAAAATGATTTCTGAACAGTTCCATCCATCCGTTCTCAAGCCCACCTTTTCCTGTTCAGAGTTGCTGGAATCTCCTGACTACCTCCTGCACAACAAACGTACCTTTGGGTACTTGAAACCTTGAACCTTGAAGAATTGGACTCGAGGAGGGCGCCCATCTGCCTTGACTGGTTGGGTTGAGAGAGAAAGAGGGAGGGGAGAGAGAGTGAGATAGAGAGATGGAAAAAAAGAACATATTCAAGAAACACTTCAAATCACTTCCCTTAGGTCCAGCTCACAACAACCACCTGTTACCTCCATAATGTTTGGATTGTTTCTTTTCAGTATGGCATAGCTAATGTATATGAGGTTTCATTGATTAGTACTCGGATAGTAGTTTTAACAGCTCAGCCGACACAACTTGGATTGCCCGCCTATTTATTTAGGAAGGTCCAAATCACACTTTGTCTAACAACCCCAAACCACATCTATCTTTGTACTTTAATTCATGTCATCTTGACAGCCATTCTAATAAACTTTTTAAGGTAGGATACAAGCAATAAATAAATGTAGTGGGTAACTGCCATCGAAAGGGTTAGCCATCGAAAGCCATTTCAGAAATAAATGTCACAACACAAGACTGAATGAAATGCTGAACCTAAAACATTCAGAGCGAGAACAGAAAGGATTTGTCTACAGCTTTGAAAATGACTGTCTCAAAGGGGGGAACAACCTTGGGAGCTTTCATGGGTCTGTTCTGCATGCCAGGAAGGAGGAGGTCAAGGTTGACAATTGTTTCAGTAAGTGGCCTTGAGAATCTGGCACAATCAAGAACATACTCTATATAGTTGGAAGTAAACAGGGACTGAAACACAAGCCAGTTAAAGAACACGTATGTTCACAGATTAAATGGAAAAAGTACATATAAAAGTCTAGAACTTAAAATAACCAAGCAAAGAATAATCCCGAAGTGAACAAAGGGAAATCAGTAACAGGTGAAACCAATAAGGGAGGGGCAGACAATCAAGAAACACACCAGGGCAGGAAGTGAGGTGAGAAATGAGAGCAGAGGGGAGAAGAACAGGAAACAAGACAACACAGGATCATGGCACATTGTGTTTTCAGGACAATCTCTCATCCATCTTAATCTTGAGATAACTAAGATTGATAATGCTTGACATTTGGTGCATTGAGGCTTACACTGACATTTAAGCAAAACCATGTGTGAGTCAGTCACACAAACGCATGAGAAAGAAACTAAATACCAGACAAATTAAAAGCTCTTGTGGATGGAAGACCGAAACATATATATGTAATTTATCTTGATATAATTTGAAATAATTTGACCCCTAAAAATGAACAGAATTTAGCCCTCAAGACATTTAATATAGCTCAAAAACAGTTTCAGACTTCAGGGACGGAAAGGCAATAATAATAAACAGAACAAGACCCTACCTACCTCTTACCTACAACTCCTAACACAGGGGAAAGCTAGAATGAAACATGGATTCCCACCCTCAAGCTCCCAGGGCTGTCACACTGACATTTGATTTTGCAACATTACACTGAGGATCCATCACAAAATTGGCCTACTGGAAGAATGGGAAAAGAGAGAGGAAGGGGCAGCAGCAGACCTCATATCCTCCTCCTCAGCACAAAGGAACCAATCATTTGACAGGAAGCACATCAGCACAAGGTGCGGCTCTTCACCACACAGTGATGATGGCAGGGGAGATATGCTGAGAAAGAGAGATACAAATAACAAACTAAAAAGAGGGAGCCACATCATACGGGGTTCAAAAGAATACCGCTGCCACACCCTGTTTCTGCCTGACTACATTTTTGGCAATTTTGGATTTGGATAGTTTGTTTGAATCAACTACAATTTTGCCCCAGTCCTCACAAAACTGTGCATTAAGACTGCCTGGTCCAAGACGGAAAAAAGTTGTCACTCACATTACTTGGACTGCAATGCACCTGTCCAGGTTCACCACGCCCACATGGTATACGTATTATATGGTGACGTATTATTCATCACGTCAAGTTTCACATCTGCTTGGACCCTGCCACTTGCCACTTTCACTTATTTTACTTTTGAGCCTGTTTTTCACAGATTGCATTTACCGTTCTGCCTTTGTACTAACGTAAACTTGTTGTGATGTAGTGCAAGATTTGATTCACATATTTGCGAAATCTGACTCAAATAGAGCCAAGGCAAATGTCTAAGTGAGCCCCGAGCAAGGACGTACATAGTATTTGATCAATTGCATAGTTACAGACGAGGTCACATCTGTTTAAGACAGACCGACAAATGAAATAATGCTCAGACTAAATTAAAAACACATCATTGGTGGGATACACTGAACATCTAGACAGTTTACCATCAGAAAATGCTTATGCTGACATTCTCAGAGATCGTCAGAGAACCTTGTGACCAATCAGTAATGCATCTTGTACAAAATACAGGCATCAGAGGTCACAGCATAGTCGCAGCACGGCCAGATGCACCATGGGAAGAGAGAAAGGAGGTTTTCCCAGTACAGTATAAAATTTGGAAACACTTAGAGTGCATGCCTCCGCCTAGGCCCAATGGTTCATATCCTATTAATGATGAAATTCAAGAGGTTACTGTCTGGATCATGATCGATCCCCTCCCCTCATGTCCATCTTGTGCGTGTGTTTTCTCTCATTGAAACATCTGTGTAAAGATAAATGGAATCAGGGCATAACCTCTGCAGTATTGGCACATGAAAAGCAGAGAGGCTGCTGGAGGGCTATTTTAATTGTTCGTAGTGGCCCCTCTATTAGACCTTTATTCTTTCCCAGACAAATACATGAATGCCTCTGTTATAACACAGCACCATAATCTTTTTCAACATCTTTTTCTTTGTTAGTTACAGCAAGTCATCACTGTGATTAATGATCCGGTAGGTCATAGACGGTATTATTGTAATTAACAACATTCAGCACCGTCAACACATATTAAACAAGTCATTTAGAAATCATGACTACAGTTTTTTCCGAGCAAAAACCTCGGAATAATGTGCCACAGGTCATCGGATATGTGATAAGGGAATGTTTCCTTTGAGAACTGCAATTTCAATGCATATGTTGCCCCAGGGCAAGACACAAAGGTTAATATCAACAGTCAGAAAAGGGGGGACCAGCAGGGGAGCTGTGGTTGAGAGAGAACAGTAGCCCCAGGTATACTAACCTCTGGGACTCACACACTGACACACACACACACACACACACGCACGCACACACACACACACACACACACACACACACACACACACACACACACACACACAATTTTCTCTTTCGTCTCTTCCTGCACCGTACTACTCAGTGGAAATTACTAAAAAATATAGAAATTGTTGTGTATCAAATCATAATGTAATGTTAACTTACATTCCAAACTCAATCATTTAATATATCTGTTTGTCATCATATATTGTGTGATAGATCATTCATTTTAAGTATAACAGATGTTAACAGCCCTTGAAAAAAGGATAAGCTGTGTGTAAACAAAAAATGACATATGAACAAAAGAAAATGTTACAATGCAAAGATGACCAATAAGACTAACATGCCACCAATAGAATTTAACCAATGATGATCTGTTAAATTAAAAATGGGTGTATGTTTAGAAAAAGCTACTGTATGACAGGTGGGACCATTTCAGTGTATAAAAACTTCTATTGGCAATAAAACAACTGCTATTTTTGAGATTGAGCAGTGTGTTGCGGAGTGTTTGAGGAGTGTTGGGAGAGAGCTCCAGAACTTTCCTGGCCCGTTTTGGGGGCTTTTTTATCGACAACATAATTCCCATCAGTTGCTAATTATGTCAAGAATTGCGCCCAGTTCTCGTTCTCAAGTCATCCCATTGTATTGTGAGATCCCCTGTGTCACAATTTGTAAAGAAAAATGTCCTTTCGTACGCGCCACCAAGATTTTTACACATTTTTATAGTTGTGAAACCAGAGACTTCAATTTATAATTAAACATACATCATCTCCTGCACTAATGATATAGTGACTGTTCTTGGCTCACATCAGACCTTGTGGCGCAATGGTAGCGCATCTGACTCCAGATCAGAAGGTTGCGTGTTCAAATCACGTCAGGGTCAATTCTTTGGTCCATAGGGACTTGCTAGGGAACTAGAGGGTCACTGTTTCAAGTCCCAGGTGGACTGCCGAGGTGCCGAGCATGGCTACTTTTTCGCTCACTTACACAGCACAAAAAACCACACACCAAACCCCCAAAACAGCTCCAGGGAAATCGTATCATGGCTACTCTGTGCTGACTCTTCTGTAATGTGTAAGAGGGACACGCAAGACAAACTTCAGATTGATGTATTTGCATGTCAACATTTTCGCGTGTGATTTGACCCAATAAAGTTTGTTCTTCTTCTTCTTCAGTGTATGACGTGTGTTTGATAATGTCACATTACATCACGCACGCACGCACGCACGCACGCACGCACGCACGCACGCACGCACGCACGCACGCACGCACGCACACACACAGGAGCACATTGCTGTTATGCTGGCAGTTTGTGCGACGGAGGATTCTCCCTAAGCCCTGAACTCAACATGAGTTGGCTAATCACACCTGCAAAAAAAAAACTGTGCTTCCTGTTCATTGGTGATTAAGCAATTATTGTAATAATGTATTGTAAAAACTGGACAGGATTTAACCAGTGCAGGAAGTGTGTTCCAGAGGAAAGTCTTTACCTTCCACCCTGAGTTCCAGGTGTCCTCTCTCACAAGTAATTCACAGCCAATAATGCTAAAATTGTGGTTGCAGTGTGTTAGTAAATGCACTCGGGAAAAGCAAAAACGTGTGATTTGGTAGGTTTAATTCAACGCATCGTGAAGCGGACTCCAAGTCTTGTAAGATTCACTTAGAGCGTCTCCCAGCGAGTGAGAAGCTACCCAGTGGTTTTATACACATAAAGACCATACAGACAAGGTCACATCTGTTCAAGACAGACACATCACATAGTGCTTAGACTAAATGAATAGTACATGCTTGAGATAGATATTATGAATACTCAGTCAGGTTACAGTGACACAATGCTATGCAGCACCGGTGCACTCACAGCGTCCAAAACTTCGCGGGTTGCCACTGGACTCTCAATTCCCATATGGGAATGCACACCATGAATCACATTTGTGACCGGCTGCAGCCTCTTCTTTACTATCAGCACACTCATCTCTGTGGCCCCGTGTCTGTGCATAAACAAGTGGCAATTCCGCTCTGGGTCACTCTACCGTGCCATTGTGCATTAGTTCGGGGTGAGTAAAGCATCTGTTGTTAATATTGTCTAGGAGGTGTCTGAAGCCCTCTTCTTCTGTAGTGGGTACAAGTATACATAGTACAGCCATCTTGATTTTGCCTGCAGGAAACATAGTGGGTGCCTTGGTAATGTCTAGTTTCCCTCCCAGACCGCATCATTCATTTCACATTGTTTATGTAGTAGAACAAGTTGTTCAGCATTGCTACTTTTCACTCACTTACACAGCACAGAAACCACAAATAATCGGAATGCTAAGCCAGAAACAAGTAGTCTTTGTGTTCATTTGTAAGGAGATTTATGTAGCTTACTGTTTTCTGCTGTGCCTGAACAAGCTCAACCCACAGCCAGACCTGCATCAACTGATTTGCTTTTGTGTGTCACAGAGTTTGCATGCTTGTGGTATTTATGTCATTACCAAGTTCAACAAGATGCAAATCTGTCTTTTGGCTATGTATCAAGTCACCATAGAGGAAAACAATGACAAACCAATGGATTGTTAACAGGATGCTTGATGGGCATCTGTGCTCTTGAAATAATAAAGTGTCTCTAATAATTGGATGACTGATTACTGAATTTCATTTTAAATGTGGCCCAAATCCAAGTTAGGTGAAAAAAGGGGAAGAAAGCCAATGAAGTGATGAGGATTTCTTTGGTTGAATGAAAAGGTCACTGATTTCAAGGTGGCAAATAAACTACAACAATTCTGTGCATGCATGTGCATCCGGACTGTATGTGAATTTCATAGCAACTTATAACAGGCAATTAGTTTCAGAGAGAGAGAGAGAGAGAGAGAGCTGATTAGCAGTTACTAGGGCAACAGGGACACCGAGTCACAAATCCCTCTGAGGTTAAGTAACAGCGTGAAAGACAATACTTCAAGGTCTTCATCGATTTCTACCCATTTATGCTCAACTATTCAGCTACATCAGCAACCAGATTTGGGAAACCCTTTCTAAATAGGAAAAAAAAAGTGTACAGCCATGGGGAACTTTGAGAGAATATGGTGGATTGTGGTTGAGTCTATCTGCAGGATCCTTGGTGTTTCTACAGCGACAGGTGAGATATAAGAAGAAAACATATGTATGATTTATTTATTTAGTATAATGTATAACACATGCACAGCTTTATCCAATTAGTCGGTTGGAGTCAACATACATCATAGCCATTGAACTTCTGTGTATAATTTATTAATACTATGTTTTTTTTGTTATTTGTTTTTATACTAGCACAAGTGAATCTAAGTGAAGCCCTTAACTTTGAGTTCTAAGTTGTTAACAAGTGAGAATATGCTTTAAACCTACCTCAATGGCAGAATAATAATCTGCACAGTCGATAAACTATAAATCTATAAACATAAATATTTCAATATAATACACAGATGTGAATTAGAACATCCAAAATCTATGCTAAATATTTGTATTGTCCCACCTGCTCCTTTCCCCAAGCAGAAACGGACGTGGCTTCCTTTACCACATTAAATATCATGGGGGTGTTTGCTGCCTCTCAAAAACTATGGACCCAGCATCCTCCACTTTAATTCAAACAGCTGCTAACACATTCACCGGGAAACACTGCAACAATTCAAGTCTCTATATCCTGCAAATTATCTAGGTTCTGTGTGTGATCTTTATCAGCCTTATGGAACATGCATTCACATAGTATGCATGCATATTTTAATATTCATATGGTCTACGTGCAATGATCTTCCAGACACCAGAAGCCACAGAGTACTTCCTCTGCTGTAGATTCTAATCCGAATACCAGCTAAAAAGTGCAATTGCTGCCATATGTTACTAATTAACCATGCCTACCTCCTTAATACCTCACAAACGAAGCTTTGTTAATATGACTTTTCACTATATGAAATAAATAGCATCTTACCTATAGAATCTGAGATTGGCCCAAGTTGTCGCAGTTGTGTCAAATTCCCTAAGCATGCCATGTTAAATGCTTTCTTTTATCATTTTCTTTCTTTTTAATTCCCTAAGCACCTGCTCAGTGTTGTTTTCAAAGTCATAGTGAATGTCCATTATTGCCAATTACTGTACATCCATCGCATCTCTGTCATGCTGTTCTGGGAGGTTTTTAGACGACGCAAACACCTGAATAAGCACTGGGCCAAAATTGCAGACATGGGCATCATAAGAAGGACTTTCAACACGGTGTGAAGATCGCTGTCCCTCTGTGCTGTAGACTATAATCTATAATATTTTCGTTTAAGTTAGTTGTCTTGACTGATAGTGGGCAACTCTAAACCTTTCCGGTCTAAGGAAAATCAGTGGTGGGAAGGTGCTCCTATAATCACTTTCAAATGTTTGAAATATGCAAAACTTAGCAAATTCAATGTCCATATGATAAGCATCATTACCGATCCCATAACTGTTACCAATACAAAGCTCAAAATCCAGCGTCTGTCATGGTATGGGGGTGTGTTAGTGTCCGTTATGTCTAGCTGGATTGAGGACTAAAAGCTAGTCTGTTTTTTTATCAGGTCATGATTTTGATTCACTGCCTCATTGGTAAAATGGTCAACTCATGTCTCTGAGGAGGAGGCATTGATGTTCCTATAAAATAAAAGTAATCAATATTTTAGTAGAAATAACACATCTTCATATAATTTACATTGCATGTGTTGAAATCTACTCGCTATGATGACATCTGGTGGACAGATGGAACACAGTCTTTTCTCTTGTCGCCTCTCTAGTGTTGTGTGTTGTGGGAGTGGAGACACTACAGCAGAAAGAATTTCATAATCTTGGCATCTACTTGCTGTAAGTTTCTTTTTCACATCCACTCTGATGGATATACCAATAGACATATCCATATCCTGATTCACTGTTTGCAAAGTCTCAATCAAATCAAATCAAATATAGAAAATATAATGAAAACTCTGACACTCATGACACAAAGTGAAAATCACCTGTGAACTGAATGCTGAAAATGTAATATGACAAATATTAACTGACTGGAAATGTGTAAATATCAAAATAGAATAGGCTTGCTTAGAAAGTATGAAGGGCTCCAAGCACCCAGACGCGATCTGCAAACCATGGGATGTCAGCATGGGGCCAGTTAAATGCGAGGTTTCTATACTCTTAGTTGAATGGAGCTTTTCCCTGCCACACTGCTTGCTCACTGGGGGTTTGGTCTTGTTGTAAATAAAACCTAGTTTACACTGACCTTATAATGTGTGTAATGTACTATGTACTATGTAATGTACTTATGCACAAAGGAACACATGCTACATAAATACACTTCTATTAATAACACAAGAGATAAACCAATATAGATATGCCCAGAGATAAACCTTTGAAAAGGTTTTCACAAGTAAGGAACATGGATGCTGCTTTCTGGATGAAATGAGTTACAGGAGAAAATCTCCCAAAGCAGGTGAACTGCATGGCCTATTTGTGCAGACAAATGTATACACAGGTGTGCACTAGCAGAAAATATGCATGTAAGGTACTAGGGTTTATATTTCAACATACACATGCTATAATATATATTACATTTACAACAAGATTACTAGATGTATCACTGACGCTCTTCAGTTTCATCTCCCCTAAACCTCTTTCTCTTACCAGCATGTCATCTGTTGGAATGATGATGTTTGAGCTGGCCTATTTCCTGGATATCCTCTTGAACATGTATCTGCCGTGAGTACACACCATCCATCTCTTTTCTAAATTGTTGCAAACTTTTTTGTAGAAGTTGCTGAAATCCTATTAGGATCCTAAAGAATCAATAAATTAAAAGCTTTATTAAAAATATCATGTCTCTGTAGCTTCTCCACTGATGGCATGTGATTTAGGTTTTTCTTTTTAAACTACCACTATTCACCATAAGCTACCTGTCACTACCATTTATCAATCATATCTCATGTTCAGGGTGCAGCTGGTAGGAATGGAGACAGGGGAGTCATTTCTTCACTGCAACCCACCCACGCCACATTCTTACAGCGGTGCATAGATAGGGGAGATGTGATAAAAAAATAATTTATGTGTACCAGTCTGTGACCCCCTACACTGCTGAAGGCTGCTCTAATCGGATGGAAAATAGACTGTCAACTAATTTTATGATTGAAACAATTGCAACAATACCTCAGTTGATTCACAATTCTAATTTCCTTCTTATAGCTGTTCTCCAAAGTGGAAGTGGGTTGTGCTTTGTGAAAGGATGTCTCATATTGGAGGTTTCCATAAGTTCCTCTACTATTCCATCATGTCAGTGGTTTGCTTCTTGCACCCTGTGTTGGTGTGGCATGCAGTTATTCCAGGTATAATGATAAGGAATAATTCAATGTCTAAATGGCTTGTAAAAATATAAACGTTGGAAACATTTTTTTGCAGGGACAATGCTTCTAGTGACAGCGGTTTCTAACTTCATATTAAGTAAGAAAACAAAGACCAAGCCTCCCATCCAACCACATGAGACTGGAGACTGCAGCAACCAAGACCTGAGCACCATATGTGTGACTGAGAGTGCAGGATTGCATAGTAAGCTTTCCTTCTTCCATATGGCTACAGGCAAGAGAGGGTCAGCAATGTCTCTCATAACTAGAGACAGTTATCTCAACCAGGGTGAGGGAGGAGAGAGCACCCAGACCATGCTGGAGATGAAACAGACAGTGGGACCAAAAGAGACAGAGAGGGAAAAGAGATGGAAAGGGAACAAAGAGGCATATTTCACAGTCGGAAAGGAGCCTGAAGAAAGAGACAAGGACACGGATGGGTACTATGACACAGAACCAGACACCACCTCAGACACTGCACCTATGATTACTGACTGACTGTTCCTCTGCAATAACAGTGCATCCTCACTTCCATGTGCTGTAGGCAAAGGGCAGTAAGAGATGAAACAGAAATATGCAAGAATAATGATTCTTTACATTTTGATATTTATAATTCACAGCCCTTCCTCAGACTGTTGCAGGCCTGTTGCAGGAGAAGATGATGAAATAGTAGATTGCAGATTCAAAGTCAAATTTTAGGTTCAAGCTATTCATGAAAGTACCCCACTCCAAAAACTCCCTTCATCCTGAAATTCCCAAATTTGTAATAAAATAAATGTTACTTTAATCTTGTGTGCAAATTCATGCTTCACTTTTTTTTCTTTTGGTCTCATCACACTAAAATCATTTCAACATCCTCTTTATCTTTATCCTGATGGACTAAAAGACAGGAGCACATTGATATAAAAAGGTTATTTGCACCATATCCCGAGCACTATCATCACACCATCAGTTGTGATGTGATTTTGTTTTGAGGGTGGTATCCAGGAATCACAAAGGAGCTCAATTCAAACTCATACAGACTTTGATCGGGTCAAGGGAGCTGTCGAGCAGATGTCTGTCCTCCACAGGAGCTGTCGAGCAAAAGGCCCCCAGATCAGATCAGGTAAGTTCTTGAGTTTTTTCTCAACACTTCATCTAAGAACATCTCTTCCTCCAAGTAAAGTGTCCGGTTCAATGAAACACTGAATGAAACACTGTTCAAACAAAAAGTTTGACCTGAAGATAGTTGGAGGTTGAAAAGTTCTCTCTGCTGAATGTGATGAGTTACAATTGAAAAGTGTAATTTTAGTGAAATGTAAAAGAAAAAATGCCTTTAAAAACCGCTGGCAAGTTGTGAATTTCAGATAGTACGGATAGGACAGATAGATACTTTTTAAGGAACATAACTTCAACTTCAAAAACACAAATTAAATCATATTTTAGGAATAAAAAGGATAGCATCAGTTTTAGGTCAATTCTGGCGGAAGAAAAATAATAATGATAAAAATCTGAGCAAAAACAATAGGAATCCAGCACTTCATGCTTGGACCCCACCTAAATATAAGGTAGCCAACAATTTATGCAAGCAAAGCATAAACAAGAAATAGAATTATAAAGCAAAATAATGCACCCCAGCCTTTGGCAGTGGGCAAAGTAACCTTTGATAGCAGACTGGGGTCTTCAGACCCGTGTCAGATGGATGGTCACGGATAATGCAGCCAATATGATGGGTTGTGCAGCCCTGATAAAGCTCACACGCATACCTGCTTTGGACGCACACCATACAAGCCATACAAGACATTCCTGGCTGGGCCTCAATCCGTTCCAAGGCACGCCAAATTGTTGGCCTTTTTAAATCAAGTACAACAGCAAAGAGAGGACAGCTGCTGTTTCAGAGCAGCTGGGAACACCAAAAACCAAGCTGACACAAGGTGAAACAGCACTTACTTAAAGCTAGAGTGTCTCTATTATGATAGCTGGAGTAGCTGTCTGTTTTATGAACTGAAATTACACCACTTTCCAGTAAGGACAACACTGCACAGCACTGTTTCCTGATGGTGTCCTCTTTCACTAAGATGACAGAGGACGAATGTGACCCGCTCTAAGGTTTGACAGTGATTCATGTGTGTATTCCTAAATGTTTCCAGGTTAGTCGGGTCTTCTGAAGCAATGTTTTTGATTTGTCAGTTTGAATGTCAGAAACAAACAACCAGACTGCTGAAACATTAGGCAGAAAGTTGCTGGAGAACCTGCGGTCCAGGCCCTTCCCAGAGAATGTACACTGCAACAACAATTTTGGATCCTAAACTTGCCTGATGACTTTACTGTGATAAAACCGACATTTATGTATTTACAGGGAAAGCCTGGTAGAGTGTGGCAGCCATTTGACAGAATGGTGCGCTCCACCAGGAAAACGTCAAGTCCCACAGCAGCTGCAACCTTAGATGGACCTGTTACAGTTTAATTCAAGTGAGAGGACAGCAACTACTAATAACTCATAGCTACAAACCATCTATTGTGAAAAGTACTATAGCAATGACTAAGTGCTACGCCAGCCCTTAAACATCTGGTAGGACTTTTCTGGTAGACCCTATATTTTGTCTTCTTGGTTATTAGGTTGAACGGTATATGGCAGACAGCTACCCAGACCGGAAAGAGAAACCCATATACTACTGAGAGCAGAAGTCTTCCCACAGCTTAATAAGCTGGCACAAGTATAGCATGAAATTCTTGCCCCATCTGTGCCTTGTCAATTAAATAAAGATAAGTGTCATATCGTGAATTGGTATGGAGTATAATAAACATATTTGTGTCAGTTGCTATAACCTGATGAGGCAAACACCTATGGCCTATACACCACATATACCTCCTGATGCAATATATGGCCGACTAGGTGGGCGGTGGTCTGCCTTGACAGGAGAGAGAGAGAGAGAGAGAGAGAGAGAGAGAGAGAGAGAGAGAGAGAGAGCGCAGGAGCAATAAAGTTCCAATGGAGTATGGAGTATGGAATATGCACAACAGAATATGATGTTAGATATCATTAATATAGAGTGTAAGAGTGATGATGAATATGTACATTAAATTGTGGTGAAGCGCATTGGGTGTCCATAGGAAGTGTCCAGAGCATACAATGAGGTAATCATGTGAGGTCATGTGATCACTGATTGAGAAGTCTGATGGTCCTGGGGTCCTGTTTGTGAGTCTGGTTGTCTGTGCCCAGATGCTCTGTTAACGTCTGCCAGATGGCAGCAGCGTGAAAAGTCCGTAGCTTGGGTGGCTGTAGTCCTTAGTGATTTTCCATGCTTTCCTGAAGCATTGTGGGTGATAAATGCCTTGCACAGAGGGGAGGTGGCAGGCGATAATGTGCTCAACTGTCTTCACCTCTCTGAAGGGCCTTGAGGTTATGAGCGGAGCAGCTGCCGTAACAGACAGAAATGAGAGAGAGGATGCTCTTGATGGTGCTCCTGTAGAAGACAGTGAAGGTTTTGGCAGATATGCCAAATTCCTTGAGTCCTCTCAGGAACTAGAAGCACGCTGCTGACTATAAACAGCATCCTCAAATACTGTATGTGTTTTCCTTATCTAGGTGGGAGAGGGCAGTGTGCATTGTTGGGGTGATTGCATCATCACTAGATCTGTTGGGGCGGTATGCAAATTGAACAGGGTCCAAAGTTCAGGAAGGGTGGAGCAGATGTGGGGACTAGTCATTGAAGCACTTGATGAGGATGGAGGTCAGTGCTACAGGGTCATGCTACAGGGTCAGTGCTACAGAGTCATTCTGGCAGGTTATGGGAGGTTTCTTTGGTCGGGGGAAAATGGTGATCAGCAGGTGGGAACTGCATCTTTAAGGCCTCTAGGTCAATCACCATTCACCCAGGGCATTTGGTTGGGGAAAGTCCTGGCATTGACTATCGGAGTGACGTGTAGATACACTTGGAGATGTCAAACGAAACAGAGTCTATGTGTTCTTCAATGTCCCCATTGGCTGCAACACAGAACATCTGCCAGTCTGTGGTTTCAAAACGGTCCTGGAGAGTGTCAATGTACTCCTCACTCCAGCGACAGCCCTGAAAACTGTTTAAGACATTGTCTATAGGGAGGGAGGAGAAGAATGGAGGTGTGATTTACCTTACCAAAGGAGGAGGGGTTAATAGTTGACCCATAGTTGAGAATTGCAATTGCAATCATCACAGGTAGGAGTTAATGTGCTGGTGATATTTGGGCAAATCCTTCCTCTATTAACGTATGAAGTCCCCAACAACAACGACAGCTGCCTCAGGGTGAGCGTTCACCCTTGAATTACTCTCTGGAAAGGTCCTCTAAAGTGCGATTTTTTTCCCCCCACCTGCAGGGGTATGTAGACTGTGTGATGATGGTGGAATTTAATTCCTGAAGGGGGTAGAAGGAATTAACTTTTATGGATAGGAGCTCCAGGTCTGATGAGCAGCTATATCCAAACCCCTGGAGCCATAATTCACTGTAATGCAAACCCCGCCACCTATGTGTTCACATGACTCTGTAGTTCTGTCCTGCCCGGGGATGGAAGATCCAGCCCGGCATTGCTAACGAACCAAGCATCTTAGGATCTAGTCAGGTCTCTGTAGACGCAACCACACAGCAGTTCGCCATGACCTGCTGGCAGTTAATCCGCGCGTAAAGTTTAATCCATTTTATCGTCCAAGAATGGAAAATGTAAAACTTTTCCGAGCTTGCTGGGGGTCCATGTTGGACAGATTCCACCATTCTACTCTGCCTTTTAATAACACTTTCACTGATTGCATAATTAACGGCAAATTTAGTCAATGAGACGCTAATTGCAAACGCACAATGACACATGGTTCACGCTGCGTGTTCCATGATCTTACATCTGGCCCTCTGTCTCTACATACAAGGAGTAATTTATTAGACCACGTTTCGGACAGATTGTGCTGTTTCTCTCTTCTTTCTATAAAAACGTCAGAAGAACACACCCACACATATATACACACATATCACACAGTAGTGCACAGACATACATACATCAACACATCACAACCGAGCCTTTGCTCTGGAGGATGAAAGCCAAATGTCTGGAAATAACACACATCTGCATCCCATTAAATACGCTAATAACCCCCCCTCCTCCCACGCCCCCAACACAAAAATGAAGGCACAGCTAAGCTCTCCTACAAGAAGAGCTCAGACAGCACAAGGAAAGCAAATATTTAGGGACTTAGTTTATAATATTGAAAGGTTCCAGCTTGGAAGATGTGTCATTTCTGTGTTCCTCTTGTCTTTTTATGTAAACCACCAATGTAACAGAATCCTTCATGGTCACGTGATACTTCAGCTATTTTAGTTTTTAATTATTTTGGGCCAATGGAGTGTCCCAGAAGACAAACCATGACTAAACACAAACACAAGAGTAAAAACGTTTGTTGCTTCAAATCATAACCCAGAGCCATAATTTGTCTGTCTGTCAATTTGGGGGGGGGGGGGGAACCCCAAAACACCAACAACAACGATTGCTGTCAATTTCAAAAACACAACATTGATGAAGATTTTGCGCTACTATAGTACAGTCGTAGAAAATAGTATTTTAGGTAAGAGACAGTAAACGGAGCAGGGTATTGTGTGGGGGAGGGGGTGTTGTGTCTGAGCAGACGTCCTACATCAGGTTCTCAGAAACCCCCTAAATTAAACCAGAATACGACTTCCGTTAGACAATAAAAGCATACGCTTTATTGGCATTTTTAATAACAAAGGATGTTACCTCTCCACATATTTTTTCTAATAGCCAAATTTTACTTGTATCAAGGTATTCCCTTTATTTACTCAACTATGGCAGTTTGCGGTGTTCAAATGTAATATTTCTGTAATAAGCAAACTACCGTTGGAAAGCGCCACTTCCATGTGTTTTATTTTTACGACTTTAACCGGAAGTTTTACCTTTATTGCAGGCTGACTTGACACCAGTGCGTAATTTAACACTCGAGCGCGATCCCGTTTCAGCGTCAGTACATTCAGAAAGATTAAAGTGATCGTAAGCCAGAATGGACGTAAAGCTGCTGGCATTGGCGGTTCTGCTCTCGGTGGCGCTTTGCATGCGTCCATCTCAAGGTAAGACTGAGGAAAGAAGTGCACGTTCCCCTGCGTTTGTGCTTTGGCTTATTTCTATTTAGACTTTTATGCATCATCGGATAACTGGTCTGGATCGATCATGTGGATCTGATAAAGTAAATTTGAACAAGTTGCCAAATGCAGCAGTGAGGGAATTTCTATCAGTACCTGGCATGTCTTGTCTAAAATTGAAAGTTTTTACGAGCTAAACCCTAACTCAAAACACACTTGCAGCGTCTAATTGTCAACCAAATCATCTGTCCAAACATGACAGTTGCATTCGGAAAATGTTCGCTAAATGCGTGTGTGGGATTTTTGAAAAGTGTGTATTAAATCAGGAATTAGTTTCCAGTTAATTTGTCATGTATAAGACACAAGTCTCAGCTAGTCTCTGAGGCGACAGCAGTCACAGTGTCGATGCCTTTATCATGGTAATACTGATAGATTGGGTGCAAACTCATTAGCATAGAGGAGAATGTAGAGCGACACTTCCCACCCTCTGTCTCTTTTGGTACAGATGATGATTCGGGGGGACCAAAGATCATGTTGACATGAAATTTCGTTTCGTCTTTTTATGTTTTCAAAAATCTGAATTGATGCCATCAAGTAACATTCTTTGTTCTGTGAGCAAACAAAACCAAACAAAGAATCTTCATGCTTAAACCTTTTCGTGTAATCTAACCAAAAAGACAAAGACAACATGTGAAAACACACACGTTTCTAAAGATGTTTCACAAATTCGATCATAAAAGTTGATTAAAATTACTGACGATATTTAGTATAAAAGAGACCCGATTTCTCAGAGCAGCAGACTTGAGTCCCGCCCCCTCCGAAATGATGAACATGACTGTACATCATTTTTGTAATTATAGTAAATGATTTGACCTCCTGCTGTTTTCAACGTGTTCTAAATTCATCTGTAAATCAGGCATTGCATGGGGCAGAACTTTATATATTTCTAGTGGTAAACATCAAATTTGTTGATTTGTGTTGTAGTTGTTAATTATATTTTTCAGCCCATTTTGTAGTATTAATGTCCTATGTTATGTTCCTTAGATAATTGCATCCTGCACAGCTACTGAGCTGTTACCTTATCAACTACTTAGCTGTTAACTGTGACTTAAATTAATTGATTCTTGATGTATCACTCTTTCAAATGTGTGTTGGTTTTGCTGTACATTGTATGTTTTGTTTTTCATGTTCAGTATCTTGTCTTTTTCAGCAAAACCTATCAGTCTGGTTGAGCGATGCTACTGCCGTACAACAGTCAACAACCTCCCTCGGAGTTACATACGTGAGCTCCGGTTCATTCACTCACCCAACTGTCCCTTCCAAGTGATGTGAGTATTAAGATAACAGCTTCAATGTCTCTCTCTATATATCTGTCTCTGTCTCTCTCTTGATCTCTCTCTCTCTCTGTCTATCTATCTTGATCTCTTTCACACACACTGTTTCTCAGTGAGTGTAGGGCTGCATGCATTCAATTTGACTTAAAATAATGATTTATGCAAAACCATTTATAATTCAATTCAACATTATTTTTGACACCCCACCCCATATATTTTAGTGGTAAAACACACTTCTAATCTAACAATGTCTTAAGCAGCTTATAGAGACACATTTTAGTCATCTTGTAAAATGGTAGATTTGAAAAGTTCTGCACAAATATTTATCAGTATAATTATCAATACCTGCGTGTCATGAGCCTTAATATAAGCTACTATTTATGTGGATAAACGTGCACAATCCATGAGGTATGAAACTGAGATAGGTGCCTATGTTCATAAAAGCTCTGGTCTGGTCAGCTAGCCTTCTATTGAGTCTAAAAGATTGCACACATGAACATTGTCATTAGTTGTCATTGTTGTTTGCAGTTATGTTGCGCCTACATCGGCATGCATTCCCAAGACACTATCATTTTTCTAAGTACATCATGAACATTCAAGTGCAACTTTCGCTCAATATTAAACCAGAATCAGCATCTCAAATGAGACTTGCGTTGAATTGCTGTGTGCACATGTATGGGGTTGCAGTTTTGATGTTGCATACAATGTAAATATGCACCATCATTTGTGAAACTGTATTCACATTCAGTATACACACATGCAACTACATGCTGGGATCATCCCGTCTTGCTCCTTTTCTGCTTATTTAAACATGCCGTGGCCATGTTTCTCTGTTTATTTACATCTAACTATATTATTCATTTTGTGGCATAATTATGAGTGATGCATAAGGTCTGCACATAGTATTGCTTTGTATTGAGCTGGGTGAATATATGTTGCAGTATCTCAAGCAGGGGAGTGATTAATGAAATTGAATTGGAATTAATCTTATATATAATAATGAATATCAAACCATTATTAGTAGTCAGTAACAAGTAATGTAAAAATATCCTATTCTTGTCTGATTCGGTAAAATAGCACTTTCCTGTTTTGCTTTACTCTACATATGTGATGTCTATGACTGCAAAATGTACCATCTTCAAACTGTTACTAAGGTATATTTGGCCTTTACTGAACTGTGCCCCCTTTCCTTTTGTTATCAGTGCCAAGCTGAAGAACAACAAAGAGGTGTGTGTTAACCCAGAGATCCGCTGGCTGCAGCAGTACCTGAAGAATGCAATCAGCAAGTATGTGGCACACATCACACTTGAATCATGGATAATGTGTGTTTGACTTCTTAACTACGAAACTCTGCTACAGCACGGTGAAAGAGTTTTCACAGTCATACATCTGCAATAGTGAAAAATTTGAACATTTGTAAAATCAGAATATCTTAAATTGTGATGAGGTTTAGGTAATAAATGAATCATTAATTATCATCTTCATCACCATCATAATCGGGTTGAAATTGTCATATATCAACATTTGTGTTCTCTGGACAGTTAAGTTAAGCATGTGCCCCAGCTTTATATATTAAGCATAATACTGCTGCACATTTGGCTTCCCCACCTGGTGGCTTCTATATGAAACAATTCAAGATAAAATGTTAATGCAACAGTGCAAATCCTACAGTAATTTCATTTATTTTCAGATTAATGGCTAAAAGCTTCTATATACACATGCAGTCATATTAACATAAAATAATTCTATACTAACAATATTTATTGGCCAAGCTTCTTTCATGTCAAAACAGTGTCACATCTGACTGAAGCATTCTAATTTGAATTATTCAAATGTAGCTGTGAAAAAATAGTAATGGTAGCGTATCTGGGAATCCTTGCCAGTCATCTAGACCTTGGGAAGACCTTCAAACATCTTTTACAGCCAAGTCCAGTTGCCTGAGACTTAACCTTCCTTGGATAATGATAAGAGTAATATGCAGCGTAATACAAGATGCATTGCCCTTTGTATTACAAAGCCCAGTATAGCACCAGTCTCAGACTTGAGTCTCACTACTGCCTGATCAGCCCACATTCCAGATGTCTGTGGCGATCATTAGGTGTGAACCACTGCTCTGCATAACAAACTGACCAATTCAGAGAGTCGACAGTGGTCATTGGTCTTTCTAATTACACATAAGATCATGATTATCTAGCACCAGTAGTTTGAGACCAGGTTTAGTCTTAAGCCCTTTTCACACTTGGCACAATGATAGGTTAACCTTTCATGCACCACTGGGGATTTTTTGTATTAAACGTGCTACTTTGTGCGGGGATAATGCAGCATTGCACCATGCCGGGTTAGACAGGGCAAGAGAAGTCAACAGCAACAACTCCATATTTCCTGCCAAAGCGAGACAACCGAATGTAATACATCATCAGCGGAGTCTCTGCTCCACATGAAAGCATCTTTTGTCACGATGTCGGGGATGTAACCATGTTGCCACTGTTCATTCACTTGTCAATCTAATCAAGTACACACTTAATTAGTTTCGAAATTGTATTACTCTACATGCTCCACCTGTGTGGAAGAAGCATAATCATCCTGCTCTTGACTTTTGGATTGTTGGAACAGTTTTTTTTTAGTTTTATAAACCTCTTATCAATTTTGCTTCTGTTCTCCAGGATGAAGAAATCCAAACAAGCCTCCACCTAGAAAGCCTCCAACGAACCACCTGAGCCATTACCAAGGATCTGGACCATCATCAAAGATATGTAACGTGTATCCTGATAATATGCCATGTTGTTCAGCACTTATCTGATCTGCCACGCTGCAGTTGTTTGCATCGAATGAAGTTACAACCCACAACCATACCGGCAATGCACCTATTCAGTCGCTGTCATCACCATCACTGCTCTCACCACGTATATACAGATATTTAGATACTGTTCATACAAAATGTCATTATATTTGTGTGCTTTTGCAACTATAAAGTATATACATTGTAGTTATTTTGGGAGCATTTCTCATCCCACTGACCTTTGTCATTCTGGAATAAGATTAGAATCCAAGGGCCAAAGTGTTATTGTCAGAGTCATGTAAGTCAATGCAAGAGGAAGGCTATTCACCACAACAAGGGAAGGAAACATCCCACACAATCAGTATGTTTATACACACTGATACCACAGTCTGAACAGACCATGCGGCACATTGGAAAGGCTCTGATAGCTCCGTTGCATGAAGGTTAGTTAGATGCAAACGTGTTTTGCCCCAGAAAGTATTTTTCCCCCTGAAATTATTATATTTTCCATGGATAACTATCCCACATTAACTTTTTGGTGCCCTCTCAGTTCGCTGCTTGCTCAATGATGCCCCATAAAGTGAAGTCGGTGAGAAATGAAGGACATTGTAAGGAAACATAGTACCTAAAGAAGGCCTAACCCTCATTATGGCCGAAACCAAAAGAATTGTTGTTGTCTTCTACGACTTCTATGATTGTGCTGTATTGTACAAGATTGTCCATTCAAACACATTCAGACATACAAAATGACAGTGACCTATTCCAGACTTAATTACCGCAATATTCATTAAATTGTATAAATTCTCCGGGGGAATCACCTAAACAAAGTCTTAATTTTAAACTGTACAAAATCCTATCTGGCCTTGAACTTTATTCATGGGCAGAGCAGCAGATTTTTCAAATAAATGTAGTATGTATACAAGGTCTTGTCAAATGTCAATAACCATGTTTTTGTGGTAGAAAAACAGTTCCCCAACTGTTGTTTGAGAAATGTAAAACATCTGGAGCCAGAAATGTTAAAGGGGAAACCAATGAACACAAAATAACAAACATCATGGAACGAGTTCATCAGAACAAACTGTTTATATCCAAATGAAAACAATATTATGTTTGAAATAAGTCACTCAGTTGGTTGTAACATGTAAATGTTCTAATCATTTTGCTAACACATCGTCTTAGTGGTCAAACATCGAGTAGTGGTACTTTTACTGCTACTGAGTAGAAGTATACCAACATAGACCTACAATCATCATACAGATATCAATGCACTTTATATCAATGTATTAATGTTTCAATTAAAAATAAATGGTGAAATAACCTGTTAGTTGCACTTTTATCATTGTTATTTGTGTATGATTTTTCATTTTTATCTCTTTGTTGTCCTTTTATTCAATGAAATGTGTTTGTGCATTTACTGTTTATATGCAATTATTTTTGTACTCATGCATTTATATATTACATTCAGTATAAAACATTTAATGAAGTAACTGTGATCTCACAATGGAGCCCCCCAGGCAACATTTTATTGTGAATTTATTTTTTTGCAGTTGATCAGTAAAATGGATTATTTCAAATGTTTTGGTCACTGTTTAATTTTGCAAAACTACACACTTATTTCTGACTGTTCACGGGAATGAAGAGAAACCGTTATCTCTCATGACAACACATCAGACAGGACAGACTAGCGCATACAGGATGGTCATTAGATAGACACAAATAATGTTGAAGTTTTACCGCTACTGTTTTTAGGGCAGAGTGGCATTCCAGGGTTTTGATGTGAGAAATGGGAGAATCAGTTGTGTACATGCACATTAAAACTTATTAAACTATATTAAGGGAATTACAAAATGACAACAGGCCAACTGGGCTCATGTCTAAGCACTCAATGGGATCTTCTGTGCCAGAGACTGATGCAAAATGTCCACTGTAACATTTACCATCAAGATTCACCATGACACTGTCAGCGTGAGTGCTCCATGCTGTCTATGTGGACATGTGAGTTCTATCCCCACCATATCATCTTCTGTATTGTGAATACAAGGTTTATCTGTCTACAGCACATCACACCACAGTGATTATCTTTAAAACAAACTAACATATTATTTTTCCACATTACCATACTTTTGTTCTTATTTATCTGTGAAAGGCAACAGAATACAAAAGTTTGCACATAAGCGACTGGACTAATGATAGGAATGGAGAAAATATAGATAATATATAATATACATAGACACAAACACAATTATTATTTCAAGGATTAATTAATTAAATGTGCTTATTACCGGAAATGTATATTTTTCAGTCTGGCACTAAGGGGCTTTTTACACCTTGCATTAGCATGCATTCATGTTCTCCACATCTCCATATGTTATCAGATACTGAGATGTGATCGCAGGTCTTGCATGTACACCTTGCATCAAGGCAAATACTTGTTATCTGGATTGTGAGTGGATCTCAGCTGGAAGACCATTGTGCTATTAAAGCCCATCCTTCCTAGTTCCATGCGCCGAGCACTCGTAGCGTCTCTGTGTGTTTGCGTGTGTGGGTGTAGGTGTATCTCTCTGTGCGTGGTTAGAGGATTGGAGTCAGGTGTGGGAGTTAAGGCACCAGCATCCTCAGCTGCATGCAATCATCTGCTCCCTACTCAACTTCCCCAATTATTAGCCTTACCTCCCACTGCCTGTTTGTGTCGCCTTCGGGTCCACCAGGTAAAACCTTCAATACTTTGGCAGACCACTTATTAAGTAATAACTTACTGTAATGCTCCCCCGGCTGGCTATATTTGGTTGATTTGTTTTGCCCTGTGTCAAGTAAAGAATGTTTAATATTACTGCTGATGTCTGTCTTGAGTTGTGCTTCTGGGTCAAACACATGCCTTATCATAGAACAATCTGGTAAAAACATTGAATTAACTCAGAACAGCTGGTTAATGCTGTTTCAAACCAAGCAATAGTCATCCAACATACTACCTACAACCATACTACATACGCTACACTATGATGAAGTTATGAAATGATAATCCACTATTGAAAAAAAAAAAATAATAATTTTATTGTGGTAAATTTCACCAGAGCTGTCGTTTAATATAATGCCACATCCTGTCCAGCTGAAGGTCCTATTTGTAGATTTTCATGTAATGCGGAGCTGTGTGGTTGGCACTCACTCTGAGAAAGTTAGTGATGATGTCAGTAATGTGCAGGTTGTCTCAGTACATGAATGGGTGAATGTGAGGTCATTGAAAATCTCTTCAGATAAAAGTGCTATAAACAGTAAGTACAATCCATATGTTGTCAGTTGTCTGAACAAGCAGTTTGAAGGGGCGGGTGGCATGCAAATTATATGCAATTTAGCCACAGCTATGATTGATAGGGGGTAACAATGTGGTCACGGTTTGCTGTGGGAGAAACTCAGCATCTTCCTCGCATCCAATCATGATAGACTGCATGAAGTGGCATATCGTGTATTTGTCACATTGGGGTTGGGACTGCCAAAACACTTGAGGGGGCCGGGGTAAAAGGAACGTCAAACATCAAATCAATTTCACTCAGTCTTGAGGAGGTCGTCTAGGTCACATTGTGGTCGTATTTGCTCATAGTGTCGCCACAATGTTGAATATTTCTATTGAAGAAAGTATTTGACACGACAATGAGCATGCATTTACATTTTTGGGAGACTATTTTTCAACACAGAGGGGGTTGAAAGGAAACATTGATGAGAACAAGGAAATGTAATACACGTGTGAATAGGGTGCATAAAGAGACAAAACAATGGTGACATGTATGTTATATATGTAAATGGTCTGTACCAAAGCAGTGAACAATGATAAACACACAATCTGTGTGCCAAAGACTGTGAGAAAAGGTGAATAACACAGTGGCTGATGGCAATCTGAAATTTGTAACCCAACACATGTGCGAGAAATGTGCAACACTAACACAAAAAGAACTCGCAATGTATCTGCTGACTCCTCCTCTTCATCCTCCATACGGTCTCTGATGGCAGTCTGATGGGTGTCAAAGTCAAAAAGGGAACAGGGGAGGTACTCTAGATCCTCATTTATATTTATAGAGGGACTGAGAGGATACTGTAGACCAATCCCATTGTCAGCACAGTGAACTTATTTATAATCTTCAAGGGTAAGGAGTGCATGACAATGATTTCTTACAAAAGAGTAGGTCAGCTTTATAAAATGGGTTTACATAAGTTAGACAACAGTTAGAACCTCCACAAAAACGGTGAGAAGTCTTTGGGGGGAAAGAGTGCAGATGGTTAGAGAGTCTGAGATGTGCTTCCCCAGCTTCACGGACTGTTTTCTGACTGTCAGACAGTCGGTGACGATGTGCGGCAGGGCCAGGATGATGGTGTTGAGAATGAGCTGAAATCCATGGCGTAGATCCTGGCCTAGGTACCTGCAGAGTCCAGATGCTGGAGGATGAAGTGGAGGACAATGTTTATTGCATGGTCCACAGACCTGTTGGCTCTGTGGGTGAACTGCAGGGGGTGGAAGAGTCGGTCTGTGATGGATTTAGGTGGAGCGGTACAAGGCACTCAAAAGACTTCAGGAGATCACAGAGGTCAAGGCGACGGGTCTGTCTTTATTAAGTTTTGTGGACCTTGGTTTTTTTGGGGACAGGATGATGGTGGAAGACTTGAAGCAGGCTGGTACAGAGTCGGGTCCAGCAAGGGGTTCTGTCTCTTAAACAGCCTGTTGACGTCCCTTTTCAAGACGTGCAGAGGTGTTGAAGAGGTATGCAGTTGAGGAAGCTCTGACTCCTGCTGGGGTGGGGGAGGAGGGGTGAGAGAGCTGAGGCTGATTGATGGTGTCACGGGGGATGAAGTCGGGGCTGCATTGTCTTTCAAAGTAGACAGAAGGACTCATACAAGCTGCTGACCAGGCGTGGGTCATCAGTGGAGTGTGGAACAGACGGCTTAAGGTTGATTAACTGCCTCAGGCCCTTCCAGATAGAGGCAGGGTCGTTGTCAGAGAACTGTTTTTGGAGTCTCTGTTTAAATGTGTGTGTTTTCCTCTCTGATTGGGCATTTGATCGGCTGATAGTACTTAGGGATTTCATGGCTTTGGCCTTTGGCAAAGTCACCAAGGAGAATAAGGAGTCTGGGTATGTCAGCGCCACACACAGTATCAGGTTGGCAGCCGCTGTGCCTCCTGCACGTGGGCCTGTGGTGTGATGTAAACACAGACCAGGATGAATGAATGAATGAATGAAACTCACAGGGGAATAGTAAGGTTTGGAGTTGATGATAAACATTTTCAGAACAGAACAACAGTGCTGCAGGATCACTGTCACATCTGAGGGTATTTTGCTTGCCGTCAAACACATTAGAAACACATTATCTAATGAGATTTGAAGGACTGCATTTTCACCAATACATAATTGCAAAAATCAGGCACATTGTCACAGAATGCTGCAGAAACACATTTGTTACCTCTAGTCTGGCTTATTGTAATGCATTATCAGACTGCCCTAATACGTCTCTAAAGAGTCCAGTTGATCCAGAATGCACTTGCATGTATGTTGCAAAAACAAAACTAGGAAAAGAGATCATATCTCTCCCATTTTAGCAAAGTCTCATTGCTCAAATGAACAGAAATCGATCATCTCATAAGCAATCTTCCTTTGAAACATCAGCTGCAAGCGCATAAACACAAAGTCCATTAAATAAACAGTGAATACTTAATTTGTATGTGTGAGGCTGTTAGCAATGCTTTACTTTCTCTAGCATATATCAAAATGAAGCGAAACAGCATCATGCGCAAAAAACTATAAGACTACGGTGGTCCACCTAGGACAAATTATAAACAAACGCCACAAGAACTAAGGTAACACCACCATCTAGTGGTCGACATGGGCTTTTACATTTTTAGTCATTTTTGTTAAATAAATCACCTGATTTCATCTTGAGTGATGCGTCTCCCTTAGAGCCTTATATGGAAGTTTTCTTGAGAATTGGTCAAAATGTTTTAGGCTTTTTTAAAGAATCTTTCAAGATACTCCAATTTGCCCCAAATCCACACCAATTGATCCCACCTCCACCCTTACTTCACAGTAATGAAAGAATGTCATGTTATTGCTGTACATTGGCATCGGACGTAAATCAATACAATGGAATTCAACAAAATGAAAAGTCATAAAGGTCTCAAGAAAAGTTTAAACTGGCTATCTGGTAATTCTCTTATTGCTAGAAAAAAAAAGAAAAGAAAAGCAATTGAATTTGAGTTTTAACTGTATGCATGTTAAACACTGGAGTCCATGTTTTATGTCTGTAAGGGGTGTAAACATATGGAAGTGACCCATTCACTCACCTCCTCTATACAAGCTGCTGTTGCTGTTGTCTGTGTAGATTACAGTGACAGGCTCCCTGGCGTCAGCATTGTGAATGAGCCTGGGCTCTGTTAGCTCAGTTTAGGGTTGAAGGGAGCAGCAAACACACCTGAACAACAATGGAGATGATAATTACTTGACTCTTAATGGAATTTGCATCATGTCTGAATTCCATAGTAAATAAAACACTAGAATAAAGTTTTACAGTACAACAGACATTGACATGATTTCTATATAAACAACAACTAATGAGTAAAACAGATTTACTTGTATTTTTAGTGTCGGTCAGTGGTCTATAGGAGGATGGTGATAAAATCTTATTTTCTATAATGGAGTGCCCTTTAAGGAAGGTGCAGCTGGATGGAACAAGGATCCTGTGTAGTTCTCACAATCCTTCTTTATAGTCACTGGAGCCGAACAACAAGACAAAAGTACCACAGTATACATGAACTGACTTGTCTGCTACTTTGTGGTGGACACATGAAACCTGTCTGCTCTGGCCATAAATCTCTAGGCGAGGAGATGCTGCTGTCACACACTTCCCTGTGTTAGGTTTCACCTTACACAATGTCTGAGACTCAAGCAACCGGCAATGACAGAACAGAGACTGAGGTTAACAGTGGCGTGACATACAGTACTGTATGTTGTGTGCTGCTGTTATTCTTAAACATCTCTAGGTGGCAGTATAAGTAAGGAAATGTGTGGCCTTATCCCAATGTGCTGACTTACAGGGGATGTTAATACAGAATATAGAGGGTTGACGCCTCATAATATCAATAATGGCAGCAGTGACAATGACATTTCTTAAGTATTCATAACTATTCATCAACATTTTGTCCAAGTGTATCACATTCCCTTGGTCCCAATCAATATTTCTTCCTTCTATCTCATTTTTTTCCCATTTTCCAAATGCCCATTGTCATGTCCAATGCTTTCTTCAATACAAATATTTAACAAAAACGACATAGTGACATCAGTGACATTTCTTAAGTAGTCCTGACATTGCACACTGACTGTAACTGTGTAATCAATGCTAAATTCTCAGAAAATTAAACTGGCAGCTAAAATAGTATTAACACACCTTGTTATTATTATTGTTGATCATAAGGAAAAATTTGAATTCTGTAATTTTCCAGCATGTAAACTTCCCCTCTTTACTGCGAAAAAATCATTTAGCACCACTTTCAAGAATCTTTGCCCAAAACTCTACATCACACACATATAACACACATCTTTGTCCACAAGGGTTTACGTAATAGCAGTTTGAGTAAATATGAAAGCACAGGACGCTCTGATCGTCAACCTACTGAATAATAAACAAAGCTAAAATGTATTATGTTATATTTCGATTTATATTAAAATGAATTATTTGACATGCATTACCTCTATTTGGATGACAACTGCTCATTTACAGTAAAACAACTTGCCAAGTTGAGAGATGATCTCAGTCATCAGTCCATCACACCGCCCCGAGGCTCAAATGATGTCAAAGGAGAGCAATGTTACAACAGCGCTCTTTAGTCACCACATTTAAGAAGAGGTCATGCACACCTGATACTGTATGTTTGCTTAGCTGCAAAGCCATTGTTAAAAGCACAAAGCATCACTTTATTAAAATCAGCCAGAATGTGTTACAATATCAGAGACGGTAATTGAGTTACTGAGGTCACTGCACATTTAGAAAATTGCTAAGAACCTCCCACCCTAAACCCTTTGCTGACCTCATTTCTTTAAACACCACATGGGCAGACTGAAGTCATATCAACACCTGAAGAATAACTAGATCAGTAAATGCAAATTAGCAGCCTTGGAAATGAACCTTGGAATGAAATGTTATATGATATATATATATAATGAATGAAACTCGCGATATATGGACCAATCAGCAGCCTTTAGTTTCCCACTCACCAAAGTTTCTAAAACTGGTATTGTTGAGCTCGAGGGAAAACACAAAATATGGTTGTCGGCACAAATGCTGACTGGTCACAGAGAGGGAGGTGAAAGGGACAAATCAAAACATTTTAACAGCCTTCCAGTCTGATCCTCCCTCCACTAGTAGTAAATTGCCCTAAATAGGGTTATTCTTAGGGCTTGTCAGCTCTAGGAGCCCTTTATGTCCATCCAGTAATTGTCAGAGAGCACTCCCTAGGAAATCACTCTTACTCTAGTTGGCAGATAGGATCACGGATGTTGCCTCTTTCCTGTTGCCCTCTAAACGTGAGAAGAAGAAGTGGACAAGAAAAACAGGGTGTCTAATGCAGAAAAAGGACTTGTTGCTCTTTATTTTATGGTTGTTAGTGGATGCTCAATCTAAAGGGGACATGTAATTCTACTGACTAATGTAAAAAATAATAATCTAGCACTTAAATGTGTTTCCTCAGCTCTTCTATATTCCTGTAAAAGTAGACCACAGTAGTCCAAAGCTCCAATAGGAAGGCTTGAGTGCGGTTTAATATTTATCATTTTTTTACAAGAACAAATATCACAAATCTCCCCGCAACTCCATTTTGTCCAGATCTGACCGAGGCAATATCCAAGAAATGTATAATTCATAAGTCTTTGGGGACGAATTGTGTCAAATATATAGCATTGATATTTATATTCTCCAGTTTATATGATTCTGAACACATCAAAGATAGGCTGAACATTCTAACTAGGTTGTAATGCTTTTTTCCAGAATAGAAAATAGGTAGAGACCAGGCTAATGGAATGAATCATTTTCCAATCCAACCCAGATGTGCTTTTATTATTTCATCGACTGCAGAGGTATTAATTCAAGAGAGCACATGGACACATGGTTTTCCTTATCCCCGAATCTTCTCCCCGACTGCAATCATTTCATAGATGTGCCAAGACATACAACATCTAAGTCGTCTCTAAACGTGGCAGACTCAAGTGATCTCTCTGAAGTTGAGGTTCTCAGGAACATGATGAACTCTGATAATATTATGGAACCTCTGGCCCTGGTTGGCTGTCTCAGGACAAGCCAAATGATACATCATTCACTCCAACCAGCCACAAACTACTATCTCAGGGTGCGGCTGGTGGAGGTGATGGGGACATTTTAAAGACAAACTCACTAACATGTCACATGCCATAAATCATCTATTGCTCTCCTCAATTATTAACATGCAGATGCCAAAAATGATAAATAAATATAGTCTATAGTCAAGACCCCTCCCTCCTCTCCTCTCCGGGTTTCTATTGTTTTTGGAGCTCTTGCCGAAACTTAGGAAGACTTAGGGTGACACCATTTAATAGCAGGCTAAACAAGTGCCAACATGCTGGTATAATACACTCAACAGTGATATAGACTAGTCGGTTTGGGTTTCAACAGTCACATCACATCTACAACAAGAGGCCATTAGATCAGCGCTGCTTCCAGTTCAATCTTACCAAGTTCAGATATTGTGTGTGCAGCCTCCTAATTTGATTCGGTTCTCCAGCGTTCCCTCTGAAGTTTTGGAAAGTTACTGATGTTTGCTGCAGAATGTTTGGATTCTCATGATGGGTGGAATGTTTGTCTTGCGTCTAAAGTTTTTCCAATAATATTTTCTATAGTATTTCCTGTTTCCTGTATATCTGCAGATCTGTTGTGACAGGAACATTTGGGAACATATGGGAAGTATGCTTGAATACATATTAGCTGCTAAGATCAAAACACTGGACAGTGTGAAACTGAGAGGAGGTAGAGAGAGAAGAGACAAAATGTCAGCTTCAGTTTGTTTACAATAATACAATGTCGAGATTTTATCACGTTTGACAATACATATATGTGTCAATACTGTAGCTCCTTACCTTTACATGATTTATCAAACAATGAACTACCTTACCTGTATCTGCCTCAGTTGACCTCCCTGAATTCATCAAAGTTGACTACAACAACAACAACTACAACAGTAACTGCAAACACGTACAAAAATCTATCTCGGTATTATTAGTATATTGCTTCAAACTCTGTATAGATGTTTCAATTCAGACGTGACCACCACTGAGAATCATTAAATGCTGCTTGATGAGAGTGTGTGGCCGTATTTGTTTATTTGTGATAAAAGGAGCTTATGTCCTCATTCACCACAGTTCCTGCTCACTGTCCAGTTTATTTTATCAGCGGCTCACATTGTAGCCCTGACAGGCTGCTTAGATAAGGTGTGAGAGAACATCACCAGGCCTTACTACATTTAGTGTCATGTGGAGTAAAATGTACATTAGACTCTATCCTGTGTGTTACTGAGATTGTGGAGTGATCAAATAATAGTTGTGGAAGAAGGAGAAAGAAAGAGGAGAACAGATTTGGTTCCTAAGGCTTAGGCTGTCATGGTGCAACACATTTACTTTTATGCATACAGCCCTTTGTGTTTAGTTTAGGCTAAAGTAACAGAACAAGCAGGTTCAAATCTACTGTAGTGGTAACAGTATTTGTTTTTATAGCTCTGGATAACCTGACCCGTATGATGTCATGGGCTTTGATCAACGTGGCTGGAGAGAAAACAATGACGGCATGTGTCTTCCTTGCTGCAAGCTGATGATCTCTGCCATTGTGGATTGTTCTGTGTTGCATTTTTCAGGTGCCATGCTGGGGCTTTGCACGTGACAATGATCGTGTATGTGAAGCTGCACGTGCTGCAGCGGAACAAGTCGGGTATGAATGGAAACTTGTTTCTCAACTTTAAGCCAAGGTTTATTGATCTTGAGACCCCATCTCGTCTTTGTTATATCTGGCCTCACAAAACCAAACAATGACAATGCTGGCTAACATGACTTTCAAAGGTGGTTATCAACTCTCTGCAAACCCAACATGCTAACTGTAATGTTTCAAGTTGTAAAACGTGATAGCTCTGAGACAATGAGAAATATTCAGAGTCCTAATCATATAAGCGGGCAGATGTCAATACCTGCACAGACTGTACCCAAACAATAGAAATCATTTGGGATCTGTCCCTGGAAGAACTTGAAAACAAGCAAACACACATGTTTTGAGCCCACTCTGTATCACCACACATGGTGCTGTAGTTTCCCCCCGTATTTGCCCTGAAAACAATCCTATTTTTGCTGGCACAAGCACTTGTATGCATATTCCGTTATCTCTCCACTGATAACATCCCCAGCAAAGACCAGAGGGACTTTGTGTGTTAGTTTTTTACCAGAAACTCAGAGAATACTGTAGGAAATATGAGCTGTCTCGGCCAATTTAATTCAAGAAGAAAATGTGTGATTTGTCCCAAGCATACTTTTTTTTTAATAAAGATAAAAGGTTTGTAATTACAAATGAATCAGCTGGCAAAACAACAGCAAGGAGTGCAAAGAGTTGAATCATAGTTTGATGGTAATCTGCCTGAATTTGATATTCTTTTTAGACAAGTGGACATTTGGTTGGATGATCTCTGTGGAGGAAATGTGATAAGGTTACGGGTGGTACAACTTAGAAGAACAAAACATAGAAAAGCTGCCCAAAACTGTCCAAAAACACCAAATTAAAAATGGTAGATACAGTACCAGACGCTGGTGCAGGTATGACGAAAGCTACACAACATTTAAAAAGCCATTTACAATTTAATACACTCGCATAACAATCCAGTATTTTCAGATACCTTGTCAGGAGTGTGTTCAAATGGAATTGATGCTGGCACTCCATGAAAGGTCAAGGAGGTCACAAAAATCACTGTCTCTCCAGCTTAGGTCCACACTATGTCCACAAATAACAAACCTTTCAAGTGACAGTGACCTCCACAAAGCTAAAATTACTCTTTGCCATCCTCTTTTGCATAAACATACTGACTGAAAGAATATATTGTATGTTTACAGTTAATCCATGCATACAGTGTGAGAGGTGTGAGGCATTCTTTAACCAGGTGCCTTATCAGTGCCCCCCCCACACACAACACACAACACACACAGACACACACACAGCTGTGTTGTATTTACCCCACCTGTCTCTTTAGTGAAACACAACATCGATCAAGTCAGCATAGGCGGGAGATAGTTATATCCACGCGACATGATTGGTCAGTTTTGCAAACGCTAAGATGGAAAATTACAGCAGAGTTCTTCAAAAACAGGTTAGACTCCGTGTTTGGATGTGTTGCTGAGCAAATTGTTTTATTTATTTGTTTTATTTTAAAGTCCGTCATAATTTGAGCCAGTAGTACTTAACCTGAATAACTTGCTCAATATTCTTCAGCCCCTATTGGATTATTATTTCATTCTAATTCTGCGGATGACAGTTGTTGTGTTGTTGTTTTTGATTATACTTTAAGAAATTTTTGTTATTTAGTTTGACCCATTTCAGAAGTTTTCCCCTTTGTTTCCACTGTATTGCATCATATCAACGGTTAAACAGAGAGAAAGACTTAACAGTTATGAAGAAGCCACGAAGAGTCATGGAGATGGTTTTGCTTTGAGAGCACATGTGGGTGTGTCTGAATTCCACCCTTTGGTTTTCAGTAAGGAAAGGAAAACAGAGGAAACACCTCTTTAAAAAAACAAAGCAGGATGATATCTAATGAAATACCAATATTTGGGAGGAATCTGATATTTAAATACCAAGCCCAGACATATAACACAGCCCACTGTATGAAGGCAAATGTCCAGTGTGCTATACTACCTTTCATATCAGTGGTATGGAAATACTGCATATTCCAAATTATATTGTACGTTTTCATATATCAACAACTTTACAGTTGACCCAGAAATGACAAAGTAGGTCAAACTACTGTATATTGGCGCATTCCAACGTCTGATCTGTCAGGCTGATAGTGGAGGGTGTGTGATGGGGGGGTGCTTTTTCCAGCTTTAAAACTGACAAGTCTGACTGTTATATGGCTAATATAGAATAGAATAGAATAGAATAGCGTTTTTTGTTATTGTACATGATGATACAACAAAATGCATTTGTGCTGTGCCTGAATCTTTGAACAGTAATAAATAAACAGCAATAAAGTATAAATAAACAGCAATAAAGTATAAATAAACAACTATAAATAAATAATAAATAACAATGACATCACAACATCACATGACATCATAGCTGAAGATGACCATAGTTCACGATGCCCAATATGTCCAAGATATGTTTCCACTGCTTTCGTTTCTGCTACATTAAAGATTTGTTCCTTATCTACTCATCAACTTCCACCACCTTCATTGTTTAACTCTCACTATCCCCCCCAATCTCATTGATCCCTTTAGGCTTCAGGCTGAATCTGAGCCTGTCTTTCCTTCTCCTGCCTCCTTCACCTCTCCCACCATCTGGCTGCCTGCCACTCCTCTTCCTCCTCCTCCTCCTCCTTCTCCTCCTACACTACAGAATGCCGCACATGGAGCCCGGCCCCCTTTTACACTCCTCAGCTGGAGGAATGAGATGCATTCACACACGCTTTTCCTCGCTCCCTCACAGAGACATACTTAGGCAGCCAGCAGCCCGGGAAACACAGGCATCATGACCCTGTTCGAGGACAACATCCCTGCTGGAACTTCCAACAGCTTCCGCAACTGAACTATAAACCTGAGTGCTGACATGATGATGAGTCTCTGATGAAGATAATTTTTTACTCCTCTCAAGGGTCACTTTTGAAGTTTCCAACAACCTCCGGGATTATTTCCACAACATGAGCGTGAAGAGGAAGAAGCCTGGCCTGGTCATCAGCTGGCAGAAGTCATTCTCCTTCCTGGCTCCTTGGAGGAAAGGTAACAGTTGTGTTCAGTCTCTCAGCTTCTTCTTTCTCTTTTCAGCTTGTAATTGAATTGTCTGTGAGACAGAGCAGTCATTCTAGTCAGGTGTGTTTTATTTGAGGTGGCCATTCTGTCATTAGAGCTGATGCTGCTTCCATCCTCAAACATCCCGTGATTTGCTTGACATCCACAGCAATTGGTCCCAACAAACAGAGTGATCATTCACACTCTTTCTTATATAAATTCACTCAGTAAAAGCAGTGAGAACGGTAAGTGTTACTTGTTTACAGGTATGTTCAATACGGTCTTACAATAGCAGCTGCTGCATCATATGACTTAAGATAAATAAGAGTTTAATGGGATTCACACATACAAGAATTTTTTTTGTCAATTTAAAGGGCAATTAAGTGAATTTCAAGGAGGGTTCAAAGTACTTTTCAGAAAACAAGTCAATGTTTTAATGGAAGCAGAGCTGTAAAATGCTCTGTGTTGTGGTTGATCCAACAAAACAGACATCAAGAACACATGTTTATACCACCGCCCCCATGTGTCTGCTGTAACGTCAGCGCAGGGGTGTTTACCAGCTTCCACAGGACAATTGATCCGACAATAGAATTCATGGATCTTGACTTGGGGCTGAATAATGGAACATTTTCATTATTCTTCACATATGCTCAATGAAAACAGCTAAGATTGATGTTGAAATCTACAGTCATTAGCTTCACATATATAACTGTAAATGTAATCAAATGTTGCTCTGTGGTTTGTAACAGCCTGATTCATTTGTACGTTGAGGCGCAGAGCTTTTATTATTACAATGCTGCTTTAAAGAGTTTTTATTACATGTTTACCTCAGTGTTAAGGGCTGTTTTGGCATTCAGAGAAGTTATTGCACCATCAGGGTTTGTTACATTCTAACTCAGCAGTATGAATATCAAGCAGTGTAAATATTTTTGTAGAGTGGGAGACATTTTTAATCTGTGTGATGCTCCCAGACGCAAACAAATGCAGAACTGCACGGCGAGTCCTCGTTCTCATCCCGCTATCCTGTCTAATCTTGGCTTCAGGTTCCTCTGCATTCCGCATACGAGCCTTGCTCCGATATCATGTCAGCTTATTTACAGTGAGAGCCTCCACACCTGCTGAGCAGCAAATCCTCAAGCTGTTGTGTTGTGGGAGCGATGATAAATCTGCTCATTGTTGCAGCTATGAGGGAGTCTCTAAGCCTCACTTGACAGCAGTCACATTGTTTGTGGCGATATTTTGAGTAGGAAGAAGAGGCCCATTGTAAAGATAACACTTCGGCCTATATTGTGCACAATACAACAGGGAACAGCTTCTTAAAAGCGTTTTTCTTGTGTGCCTTTGCTGTCATGCGATCACTGATTCGATTTAGAAGGGATCAGGAGATTGTTTGGGAAACGTATAAAATACACTGTTATTTGTAACAAAACACTCCTGGGTGAAATTGGATGTCCTGTATGTTAGAGACTGTCCTTCCCCTACTCCCTCTTAGACTTGTCTGTTCATCATTTTGTGACTAACACCCTGAAATATTTGATAAATCCGAAGGACCTGTGCAATAGAGATGATTACAGTGAAGAGACGAGTTGGCAGACGTTACTCAAACTTGAGGAATGTGAGTTCCCGATGTGAGCAAAACTGTAAATATGTCATGTGTCACACAGGTAGACCAACGGCGGCAACATTCTGAGGGTGGAGAGATAGATTTGCAGATAGTTTTGTTCCAATTGCTTTGGTTGAGCAAACCAGGTTTCTAGACCAGTCACATGGATTTAGCTCAGACTATGACAGCCCAAATATGGGCAAAGTAAATGCGTTTCCAGCTTTTATAACTTGGAGCTAGGACTGCCTTTGATTATTTACCTTCTCTTGGGGTCAAGTCAAAGAGCACATGATGAAATTGTTTGGATATGAACAAAATTCCTTATTCCTTGGAATTTTTTCCTTTATGTCCTTATAGATTCTTGTTGTTTACCATCTGTAGTCATATTGCAGTGATCTCAACTGACCTAAAGGAGTGAACTCTCTAGAGTTCCAGTTACTGGCTCCTAAAACCATATGTCCTGCATTTTTGAATGGAAAAGTCAAATGCCAAACTGTCAAAAGAAATGAGCCCAAAGGAGTCTTGACTTTAGTTACAGCGCTCCTGCACATTCTTGCCTTATCCTAATGGTGTCTGATAGGAGAGAGCGGAGTTGGGGGGGCGCCTGTTCGCTGTGATAAAGGGAGGGAGTCTGGGAAGCATCCTTGGGGTTGATGACACCACAGCCAAGGAAAAGGTGGAAAATAAAGTAAAGATCCCACTCAGTCCACGTGTTTAGGGATCAGCTGAGGAGTGTGTGACTTTTCTTGTTTTTTGGGGGCTGTTTAGTAGACGGGACACAGATGGAAGGTGTGTGGTAGGAAACGTCAGCATCTATCTGGTTTGTCTCGCCTGTCCTGGCACCATCATGGGGATACTGATATTTTATGTAGAGAAAGCATTTTTTAATCTTCCCTTTTAAGCTACCAGAGCCTTCTGTTTCATCAAAGCACATCAAATGAGTTTTTACTCGATAGTTAAATTACAATCTCCCTTGTATCATGTATTACGATCAAATTGGTAGAATAAATTAGTAGACAAATCAAAAGTCAATGAATAACATATTTGATCTTAAATCATCAGTCACAGGTTTTTCAGTCCATAACAACCTTTTATGACTGATGACTATGATTTGATATATTAAATCACAAGTTAGGTCAATATTTTCTAGCTCTTAACAGCCATTATTACAAAGTCAAAAGTGATTTGCCATTGATTTTACAGCAATAATTTACTGCTCCCTTAACTACATTATTCATTGTATATAATGAACACCACATTTTTAACAGTATTTTTGTCTGACAACCTAAACATCAATCACAACCCACCCTTTGTCTCCTGCTGTCAAAATTGTGTCCTTTGTCTCCTGAGGACACCGGTGGTCAGTATTGACCGGTGACCCCCCAGAATGCTACAGGGGAGCTGACATGGCCGTAACCTGCTCTGGCCGTAAAAATAGCTGGCTTGTCACAGCCTGTTTATGACCTCTCCTCTCTGAGCCAACAGTTTATCCTGAGGGCTTACGCATGCCTGGTCTGCCTGCAGCACCTCAGGACCTCCCAAAACCTCACAAAAGCTTTAGAAATCTGTCTAAAGAAAGCCATGCAGCGCACACCTGCTGCGGAGGGTGACGCCTATAATGGTCAGTGATATAAAGGGTCAAAGGGCAACCAGGTGGGAAATCATTTTAGGAGAATGAGGATTTTGGTTGAAGAGAGGTGAGGTTTACTGGTTAAAGGTTCAAGTGTCTGCTATGAATGAAAACTCAAAAATCAAAATCTTGATGCTGATAAGATGTTGAAGATTGATGCTTTTCCATCTTTGCCGTCAAGCTTCCTTTTGGATCCGCTTATCTTTCATGTTCCACATACAAATCATATTTGTGTTGGGAAGTCAGCCATGACTGGGAATGCAGGATAGGAATGTGGAGTCTTCGTGATGGCAGTGAAAACCCCTGCGGGAGTTTCTGTGGGCAAAGTGTACACACACTCACACACGCGCACAGGCAAACGCACAAGCACACACACACACACATTTACAGGGTACAGTCATGCTGTGACTATTCCACTATATTTAAAGCCAAGTAAAGCCACTATATTTCTCCCATAAAGGAAAATGGAGTGATAATTTGTTGTTGGGAATATTAATTTCACAAAGGCAACAAAGGGATGATGCTCTTAAATGTTTTTTTTTACGAGATAACAGGTTGTTTTGTATCAAAACTTTGGCACTGGTGATGTCATCCAGTTCATAAAAGCTCAGCTGGAACATGTTGGGATGTTTAACTGCAGCGGAGATGTGATTTTGTCTACCTTTGATCAGTTTGTGTTGTCAGCATGATTTCTTTAATATCACAAATGACTACGATGAGGGAAAACATGAACAGTAGAATAAGAACATAAATCTGAAGGCTAAATGTACTCATTTGTTCTTGAATCCAGCTTGGAGTGGCCATTAGTAAAACTGCAGGTCAAGGCACTTCTATGACGGTTTCACCACTCGTAGTCATCGCAGTGATTTGTGGTTGATACTAAAGGCTCCAGTATACTTTATATGATCTTGACCTTTAGTTGTGCTTGCTTGTGATCCCTCTTTGACCTTTCTCAACACTTGTGGCCCTGTGGACTAAAGCTTTCTAGATTGTTTATCATGCCATAAACTAGAGAGACAGACCCAGGCGGCTTCAGAGCTGCTGGAAGTGTCACGTCTGACACCAACAATAACCAAAGTCACAACCATGTCAAATTCTAACATACGCAACTAAACCTCTTGACCCTGCGAGTCAGCTGTTAAGATGGAATGGAGAGGTTTACCTTCCAGTGGCCACATAGGTGCATGTGTGTGTTTACTCCCAGCTCCTTCTGTGTTGTTCCTCCATGAGGGAGTGACAGCCTTCCAGGCAGCTCAGAGGTTTGTTCTCATGTTGCCCAATCCCTAGGCATCGGTGCGGACAAGAGGGCAGCCCAGTGACTTTACTGCCCATTACTGAAAACATTGACTTTTAAGGGGGGATTGGCTGGATGACAATACCAGCAACACCTGGAATGTGAAATTAATACGATGGGAAATGGCTGAAGGACATTTTAAAGACACAGAAGAGGCTTAAGGATGCGTCCAGGGCGAAGGGGGATGGGGTCAGACTGTCTTTAATTATATGTTGTGAGGTTTAGTCAAGCGTAGAGACTGGAAATAGGCTGACTCAGCCTGTATAGACAATTACAGGCTAGAATACCTGTTTGTGTTGTTTTGGATGGATGAGGACAGCTGGTTGTACGGCTGACGGTGATTGCGTGGAGCGGATTGCGGGGAAGGATGGAGATTGTATCACTATAGCGCAAAGTCGGATTACACAGCCGAGTCGGTGTGGTGGTGACTTCAGTGTGTAATTAAAGTCTACCTGCTTCTCCTCATTGTCTGCCAATAAATCACGTGAGCGGGAGAATAAATAAGGCGGAATGTTGAAAGGAGAACAGAGTAAAAACGGAAGTCTGCCCCCAGAGATATAAAATGATGATTTCCTGCTTGTGCCAGAATGGAGTTGTCGTTTAATTTACTTCAGAGGCTTCACATTCCTGGTTTATGGAAACAAATTCTTAGCTTATTTCACACCAACGCAGTGCTGTACAGGGAATTTGATCTGCTGTGAGTGACAGTTAAACAGAATTAGGAACTCCTGATAAAACTTGTGCTGCCTCTTAGAGACCATTAACATGAACTGTGACATGTACAGAATTACAAACAGACAAAGAGAATTATAAAGGCCAACTGAACAATGCCTTTGGTTACGCTTATTGTCAACATCTTAGTGACTTCACCTTAAGATGTAGGAAAGGGCAATTTTTTAGGGAAAAGTTGCAGTTGGATCTTCTTAGCAAAGGGATTTCAGAATGGTGATTTAAAATGACCTTTATTCATAAACAACTGACCAATAAAAACAGCTAGAATCCCAAAATGTCTTTAGGCTATAAATGTGTGTCAGGGTAGGACGCTCACGGCAGCCCTAAGTTAACAGCTGGATGTGTCTGGGGACAGTAGACAGACTTTGAAGCTCTGGCTGACTCCTGAATTAGCAGCCATAATGTGTCGGGTAATTTTACAGGTGTGCTGCGTGTTGGTACATGTTCCGCTCACTCGAGACGTGAGTAACAACCACGGGAATCAAGTGCAACGTGTCTAACACTGAGGTGCAACTGTCTTGATACTTGGCAGTTACAAACTTTGTTTTTGTCTCCGGAATTTCCAGTCTCCGTTGTGGAAACAAGGATGGATTACTGGCACCCACCATTCTGACACGAGGGTGAGGCCCGGAGTGTGAAAGACGTTGCACTTTACTCATTCATAGAAAGAACAGAATTGAATGGCAGATTGTGCTGGCCTACGCAAAACACACCTGTCAAAACGTCACATCATTGGCCAATCTCTATTATTTGATGGTAGTTTCGGGTTTTAGGTTTGGCTCTGGATGGAGTGAATGTCTTAACGTTCTCTGCCTGCCACCATGCTACTCACGCCACTGGAGGTTATCAGTGTTGGTCTTTTAGCCTCTTAATTCGTTTATCTCCTAGCTGCGTGTGAAATACAGCAGCTCTCCTTAAAGTGGACTGATAACACAACTGACTGGACAAAGTCTTGATACAGCCAATTATGAGATTATCAGGAGCAGCTCCTGGAGACAGTGGACATGGGTGTTAAGCCTCTTTATAGCTACTAATGGTTCACAGGCTTATCAACACTGTCTGCTGGAACACGTTTAAATCAAGCCTTCACACTCACAGTGCTTGTGGTAATATCTTAAAATCAGTTCATTGCTGTGTCTTTCTGACTCTGAAGTGGAACGGCTCTGCTGAATATATGAGCGCTTAATTTATAATGAGATGCAGCTGCTACTGCGGCCCGTAAGCAGCCACTGCTGAGCACTTACCAAAGCTAAACTAACCCCCCCTACACATACATACAGCACATTTAAGAAGAAAAAGGTCAAATATATATCAGAGATTGTGCCTGGCGGTGTCTAGCATTGGCTAACTGGGGTAATCTGTCATAATTACAGAAGCAGTCAGTCCTGCCATTCCACTATAAACTATTATGGTGCAAGGAGGCTCATCTGAAGTTTAGTTAGTAAATATACCTGACACATCATTTATTTTCTATTCATATTTGTGGGGGATGAATTAATTAAGTATCAGTAGTATTAATAAAGTATCTTAAATCTTAAAAAAATCTTAAATATAAACTGAACTCTTAATACCAGAAATGTAGCCAACCTAATGAGCGGGCTGCAATTTTAAAGTCTTCTCTTATATTTACAAAAGTCTTAGAATGTTAAGCAAAAAAAAAAAAACATTGATGTAGCAGAAACACTTTTAATTCTTATTTAGAAAATGATGTGGCCTCTTTTTTTATTGGACTGTTTACACTGCACTGTGGGAGTGAGAGGAGGAGGATGCGTTCAGTGTCTCTAGTTTGATTGGTGATGCAAAGTTACATGGAAAATTGCTTGTAATAGTTCAGGATGCACTGGTGCCAGAGCAGAAAGATGCCTAGCATAATTGTTCTGGACATGTACAGTGTGCAGAATGTTTTCATGAATGGATACTGGCCTTCCTCATGCTTCTTACAGCTCAATTACCATGTGGGTTTTGCATTTCACAAGTATTGTTTTCCTTTCTGGTGACTCCACGGTTCAGGATAGACATTGACATCATGCTCTTTGTGTGGCTTTAGTGGTCTTGCTCAAGAGATGGTAAACATAGAATTCAGCTACCTTAGACATAAGCCTTGTCAATTCACTCAATAGTGAGGTCATTGGGAAAAACAATGGTGACCCGTTGCTGAAGCCACAAAGGAAAACCGTTGGATGCACTGCACTGTTTTCCCAGCATTCAGCGAAAACAGGAAATAGGTTTTCTAGCCTCCACGGAAAAGTATTTCTTTTGAAAAATGACAGCCCAAACCTATTTTGACTTTTTCTCCACACATCCCGAAGCCTGATGCAGACTCCCAACAGAGCACAATCATCGCATCTATTGCTAGGCTCTAATAGAATAAACTCCTTATGATTGTGTAGTTGATTTAAGTCACACTGAAACTTGTTGCGCAGTAAGTGTGTTAGGGGAATAACACACTACACTATTTTTCATTTAGAAGAATCTTTGTAAAATCCACAGTTCTTGCTTTGTATGGGTCCAAATCAAAGACATTTCCCTCTTTGTCATTTGAAGTGGTTCGGAACAAAAGTATTAAGTCACAATCAAAGTTGTAAAAGCCTAATTGAGGAATTAACATCCTGTCCAAGTTCATTACATCAGAGCCATTCATGATTCAGTCCAGGCGTCCACCCCTCTGCCTAATTTAAACTACAGAGAAGCAAATCCACACTGATTGTTCGTACACACACTCATTCCCAAACCACGCTTCTTTCACTTATTTTCTACTTTTGCTTTGCTGTTCCAACAATCAATGACCTAAACTTCCACATTCATTCCAGTTCACATAACACGCTTTTCACAAAGTTCCCCCCTTAAAGGACTCCCTTCTCTAAAGTTCCCCTCAGAGAGGATAAAAGCAGCGGATTTACCACTTCAAAGAACTTTTAATCTCATATTTGCCTTGGCAAAATCTCCAATTCACCCTGCAGGAAGTTGCCAACCCTCCTCTATTGTTGAGGTGCGATCTAGTTATGTGGAATTATATTATTCCAAAATGGTGCTTAACTTTAATTTTCAGAATTAGACTAAATAAAGTAAACAACCCCAAGCTTAATCAGGATCATCGCTTTCCCCGGGGAAAGTGGGAGCGCTATTCGCGGTGGAAAAGCTCTCTTTGCTCTTCAAATTCAAAGGTTGGAGAGAGAAAGGAATGGTATTTGACTGACAGCGAGACATATCAGATTGCCCACAGTAAGAAAGAGGAGAGGACACATATGACTGCTCCCTGTAATGGTATTAACTGCAGCTCCAGATCAAAGCTGGACAGTCAGGTAGGGGACACTGACAAATTGTTTGGGTCCTGTGGAATTTCAGTTAAAAATGCAGGATTATATAAATACCACTCCTCAGGTTTCACTCATGCATGTGTTTTTTGCTGAGTTTCTGCAAAACACGATCAAAAGAAGCAGGACGCATCGGAGGAAATCATTACCTGGGATGTGATGTAGGATGTGATGCCATGGTTGAAATATCACAGCAGCCTCAGCCCTCGGTTTTGTTAACACCCTTAAAATTAATGGGTGTTGTAATTCATCCAGGTATTATATAATATGTTTATCTTTAAAATGGCCTCAGTGAAGCAAAGCCTCTCTGGCAGCCCTAAGCAACTCTTGAACTTTGGCTCATATTCAGGTATTTCAAAGTGTTTTGTTTCATTTGAGGTATTTAGGAGGGAAATTAAAGCCAGTGTGAAAACACAAAAAAATGGCAGCCTAGTAAATACATACAGGTGGGTGGTGTGAGAGTAAACCTGTGTTTGTCTATCTGCTCTCTACAGGGAAAGGTGAAGCATTACCTGAGAGCGATGTTGTCCTAACAAAAATGAAGCTCTTCAATAACTTTCACGAGAAGCTCCTGATGGCTGACGACTCTGCGTCCACCATCTCTATGGGGTCCGTTTCTGAGCAGGACATCACCGACCCCAGCAAAGCTTCTGAGGCAAATGACCTCAAGTCTGGACATCCTCAAATGGAGTTAAGCACAGACTACCTGGCCATTTTTACAGACTCTCAGCTACCGAGGTTGTACAAGTTTGAGTCAGAGGACTCTGGAGTGGAGCTGCCAAGTGGAGCCAACTCTCCTTCCACCCCTACAGGGTCGGAGCAGAGCTTTGTGGTTCACAGTCGCGGATCCTCCTGTGACTCTTGCCATCTAAACCCTGACCCTACTTCCCTCCCTGATAAACTACTCACACACGAACAAAGCTCTGACATTAAACAGGAAGAGGACCCAGTGGATAATATTCAAGAAAATGTGTGTACGCCATCAGAGGAGCTGAGCTTTTTAGCTGAGGAAGTAGAACTACATGAAGGTGAGGACATAGATCAGGACCAGTGCAGAGCTTCAGGAAACGTTCCTGGAGGAGATGAGATATCTGAACAGCTCGAGGAGAATAATGAGGCGACCAAAAGGCTCAATTCAGAGGACTCAAGGCCTGGAGACCAATCGCCAGCTGAGGCCTGTGATGACTCGACAGGCAATGACTTTGAGATGAAACCTTTAAGGAAGAGCAGCTTGAGTGACAGCCTAGAGGAGTACATGGATGAATGCTGCAGACTCAGTGAGGTAAGACGAGAAGTTTATAGTCTTTCTACTGTGGTATTGGTACTTTTAATAATTTAATAACTTCTTCCACACCTGTTTGCTGCCTATAAACACGAAGACATATTCTCAGTTTGTCTTCCCGTCTAAATTGTCTCACACATTCAAACTGCCTGGATCACTGATGTTACTGTACAAGTGATCTCATGCAATTTGCACTCGTACAGGAGATTACATTTTTGTGCAGCGATGCTTCCATAAGTGTTGAATAGAGTGTTACACAGTTATTTTAGCTTCCTCCAGACTTTGAGGAAAATCCCTTTAGGCAAACAACAGAGATACTGCACGTACTCTGTCATTATGTCTAATTTTAAACCATTCCCAGCCTTTATGTCACCAGGTAATTGCCTCACTGCAACTGAAATAAGGTTCCCTGAGTCAGTATATATTCCGGTGTCTAGGTATGATTACAAGTGGAAGTCCTTCAACTCCGGGACATTGCTGTATCTGTAAACTAAGAACTAAGCAAATGTAAATCCTGTTCAGCCTGCACTCTTTGCTTTGACCTCTTCCTTTGACAAAATAGCAATGTAATCATTCATAAAGACCTGTTGCTGCATGTCTCCTAATATGAAGCTTTCAAGTAAGAACGCTGGCTCCATTCATGTTCCAGGAAAAGAGGTGTTTTCTACTTTGTATCCAAAATGAGAAAACAGAGTATATTGTACAAGGAGAGCACCTGACAGCTGTGGAAGCTGCAGAGTCATAATCACCTGTTTGATGTCCTGGAAACATCACAGTCAAGCTGTAAGACTTTGTGTCTTTCAATACCGGCTGCTATTACAGAGAGAAGCTTGATCCAGCTGTAGGTTAGGGTTAGCCACGTGAATACATGCTGTTGTTTTAGACCGTCGTGCCACAAACACATGGGTTGGACCACAATTTGATTATTGAACGTCATTCCCAGAATATTGAAAAGGTGAAGTAACATATTTGCACACCGGTCTGAAATAGTGAAAATAAAGAAAGTGTACTCTGATAAAGACATTAATGCCTGAATAAAACAATTTACAATCACAAAACCAAGGTTGGAGTAGACGTACTTCCATTGGCCACAATTTGAATCACATAGTAGTAGGATGTTAACTCTAAAGTTGAGTCTAAAGCCAAATTATCGCCCTAAATGCAGCATAATTAAAGTTTTAAAGTGCTTATAAACATACAGAGTGTGAGAGGCAGTTAATAAAGGATCTGAGTGTGACATGTGAAATGGAGATGGTGGTCCACAGCTGTGGTACACGTTTTGCCTTCATTCTTACATCGCAGAACCTGGGCTCGTCAAACTCCTCAAGCTGATACAAGGCCGCACTTCAAAGCTACAGATGTCTCAACACATCCTTCCCATCTCCTGCTCAAAAGACCTTTCAAAACAACGTCAGGTTCAAAGGGCTTCGCTGAAGACAAGACTGTTATTATGGCCGGTAGATCAGGCGAACCAAAGCGTGAGAGCGTGCTAACACTCGGGCACGGGGAGCGAGGTGGGGAGGGCGTGCGGTACAGTACACGGCCGCTTTTTCATGAATCCGCATGTCATGCAGCACCTGTTCATCTGTGCTGAGAGACTGAAGATTTTTCCGGCGATATTGCCACTGACCGCCGGGCCCTCTCTCATCTAGACCCTCCTTTTTCTTCCAAGCGCAGACCTCGGCGGTCTACCTGCATGCATCAAATAGGTGTCAAATATCTCAAATTACTCACATATTTACCCAGATAAAGGCCCTTTGATAGGTCCCTGGGGCCCTGTGAAGTAATGGCGGGCGGCAGCGGTTTTTAGGGGCCCACCGTGACTGAGTTTAGGGGTACATTGCTGACAGGCGGTTAGGTAGCAGGGCCCCCTCGGTCATCATTATCACTTGTCACCACAGCTAATAATGTAATTCCAATGCCGGCTAGATGGAACTCTGCGGTCGGGGCTGTAGGGATATTGGAACAGCTTTTTTTTCCCTCTCCTATAAAAGGACTTTTCTCTTCAACACGCCTCGTCTTTCTCAACCTCAGATCACAGTTAATGACACGCGATGGCGAGGTAGCAGGTCTACTCGTGTTGCCATGACATGAGATCATAAACACTGCCAGATAGCATAACGCTACAAGAATTAATCCTTCAATCCTGTGTTGGTCTCAAGGTTCAGAGGGCTTATCGTCCAGCACATAGCAGCCGTATTTCATCATATGGACCTATTTATCTCCGTTTCTGACCTCATACTGGGTGTACATATGCCAAAGCAACTCAGCAGTGCCATAACGTGAAATACAATGTAATTAAAATATCTGTGCTTCTGGTTTACTGGAATTCCGCAGCTGCAAAACAGAGGCACTTTTAAGAGCTGCGTTTCATTCACATACATCAGAAGGAATTTCAAGTGTCAGTGAACAGATGGTGGGTGATTAGTGATGAGATGAGATGAGTAGACGGGTCAGATAAGATATGCATTAAAAAAAATCACATCAAGCTGTCCATTGTACTTAACTTTTACTGGATCTTGCTGCCAAAGCTGGGAAGCAAAATAAATGTACTTAGATACTGTAACTAAGCCTGTTTGGTGATATGGTACTTCATTTCAAGTATCTGACAGCTATAGGTAAGAGATTCAAGATTTTTGACCATTAAATGCCGGAGGTGTCATGGCAATTTTTCAGGAACATTGAACCTCATTTTTGTTTGATCTCGGTTGCAGATTTTTCCCAGGCAGCCACGTAATGCTTCAACTATTCAAAAAGCACAAACCTCCTCAAATTGGAGATATAAAGTTTTATGACACATTGTTAGTGTTCGATCCCCTACATCATAAAGCATTATAGTCAGACTTTGCCAACTTGGACCATTTACAATACTCGTAAATTTGATTCTATTCACCCTTTGTTTACCTCTAATACTTGTTTGTGGTGTTGTACCCTTTCGAAATTCTCTCATTCCAATTTTGTAACTCTAATTCAAGTGTTTTATAGACACTGTGCTTGCTTACAGTATCATGTGTGTGTGCGATGTCAGAGGTTGCATACTGGAAAGGAAAGTGTGAGCACAGCACGCCTCCACACTCGCTCACTAGTGATTTACTCCTCTATCCATTCCATTGTTAACTACTAAATGCAAAATGCAACAGTCAATTGCAAGATAAAGGAGTAAACCCAGGCAGGTTTTGTTTTCCAGTTCCCGTGTGGATACTTTGAAATAAATACTGTATACTGCAGTGAAGAGAGGCAGGAATACTATCTCCTCCTCATTCCACAGTCTGGATGTTGCCTGGATGGGAGAGGCTGCTCTGTCTGTACGTGAGCTGCTCCTGCACCTTTCTCTCCCTCTCCAAATTCTCTACACACATCTGGCGCCTCATTCCTTTCCAGCGCTGTCATATTTAGGAAAGTATGTTGGGTGCAACCGAAATCATAGTAAGTGAGGGCGTCACTTTCCACCGTGATCTTGGATGTTACTGTCCAATCACGCTCATATTTTAATGACTCAATGTGATATACGAGTGGAAAGAGGGAGAGATAAAGAGATGGTAACAGTGATGGAGCTCCCCAACTGTTTATGCAACAGCCTAATTTTTCATTGCTATGTATTTTGTGAAATAGTCATAATAAGGCCATAGTTTATAAATGTTCATTCTTGGAGGACACTTTTTCATGCAGCATGCAGACTATAATCCCCCATGTGACACAGGAATGACATATTCTGCCAAGTTCCATGTTATTTCTATTTCTCGTCCCTTTTCCTTTTGTGAAGAATCTCAAATCTTGTGACTTTTACTCCTGATTGATTTCAGTCCTCATGTTGAGCCGTACAGATGAATGTTTAAAGGGTTCGTCGTGAGTCAGACTTTCTCTTTAATCAGACAAAGACTTAACCACATGATCTTAATCCTTCAGTCTTGTTTCAAAGCCACAATAAGACTGAATATGGAAGTAGTTGACTTTTTCACGACGGATGTTTTGAGGAGTGTCAGGCATTGCTGCCCCTTGACTCATGGGATCAGAGGAAACACAGAGGAAGGGGAGCAGGGTGTGTGTGTGTTTGTTTGCGTGTGTTTGCCCGTTTTAAATGGGTTTGTGCACGCAAAAGGAGGTTTTCCGGGATCCCGCTCTAGATCCCTCAGTGTAGAGGGGCTGTGAAAAAGATCAGCCCCTGCCCTCCTAATTACAGACCCTTCCCCCTGTGACCGCCATTGAGGAAGTGAGGGTCATCTCCCAAAAGGAATAGCAGTCCTTATCTAAATTGGCCTCTGAGAAACTACAACTCAACTGCTCACCCGGATTTAGCAAAGAGCAGATAAGGATGAATAGGCCACCAGATAAAGACATCCACTTCGCTTAAAATGATGCTTAGACTACAGAACTAGTACTGTTGTTGTAATTTGACTTAATAAATTTTAATGTTTTATCAGCTGTTTTAATTTCAAAATATTGGTTGTGGTATCATCCAACAAAATAACATCAACCAGATGCTACTAGAGATATAAAATAATATTAATTATCACTACTGAACTCTGGTTTTAGAGACTTTAGAGGACTTTTGACAACAAAAAAAACTTCCCCAAGAATCCTCCATAGACACATCCTCTGTGGGGTTCATGGTCAAGAGCATGTGTGGGGCACAGAGGGTTTCTCCATCAGAGGAAATGAGTGATGTCAGCCCCCAGGCTCTTATGGCCGCTGTCCCATTGTTTGTCCAGTGTTTCCATCTCTGCTCACAGTTCCCCGACTGGAGTTTCAGCATCAGCAGCACGGGAAAGGGGCTTCAGAGAAGGGGGGAAAAGACCCCGACCTGAGCTCACATCCTGCTTTTGTTAAGACACATTTAAGGAATGTGAATGATTGGATAAATATTTGCTCAAAATTTCCTTTTCGTATTGCCCAAAAACGTGAACAGCTGCAGCTTCAGGTTGTAGAAACACGTAAACATTACAGGTTTCCATCCTTTTCTGGCTTCTTGGTGAAGCAGTAAATCATGTTAAAAGTCAAACAGAGGTGACTTTGGTCTGGCAGAAGCCACCCGAAAGCCACTTCAGTTTTGTTTGAATCATTCTTTTGTTAAAATATTTGTATTACAAAAAGATAACCAAATCTATAACCATTGACACCTAACTTCAAGTGAAATGGAAAACAAACTAAGGCTGGCACGTGAAGATGTACACAATAATTTCAGGATAGAAGGATAGTCGACCCTGAGATAACCCCTAACTGCATCACACGTGAGTCTGTTTATCTAGGATCCCTCTTGGATGATGTTGTGAATTCATTGCCTGTGGCATTGGAATGCTTCTGCAAGATTTCACACTGATTTCACGCAGTAAATCTGAGCGCAGCACATGTAGAGAGATTATTTAGATTTCCTTGTCTTTGTTACTGCAGAGCTCTTAAGTGTTGACAAGCCTTTTTTTTGTTTTGTCCAGGCACAGCAGACCAGCTCCAACCCTCTGGGGTCGGGCTTAGGCTACCTGGAGCACATCTGCCAGCTCATTGAGAAGATCGGCCAGCTGCAGGAGACCAACCTGAGACTACAGAGGCAACTCTGCTGCCTGCAGAAAGACAGTCGGATGACCAAGACCAAAGAGGTGCGTGTTGGTTGAAACAGCATTTAATTTTGGTCTACAGTCCTCATATGGAGCACACGTCATCAGATACAAACTATACATGTTTAGAACAACTGGAGGCACTGAAACAACTTCCTTTCAGCTGTTATCAGGAACAATAAAGATGGAGGGAACATATGGAAGTATATCTATAAATCCAGTCAATCTATCAATGTTATCTCTCTTTTTCCAAAAAGATTAAAGGTCTCCACTTCACATTTGCTTTGTTATCATACACCTCAGCACTCTAGTGACACTGCACAGGGATGTCGAAATAAGAGGAATGTTGCTTTCTTGTTGGAGGCCCTTGGCACAAAAGAGAAAGTTTGGTTTCAGAAAGCGTAGAGTGAAATTACCCAGGTCACTTCAGGCTCAGATACCGGAAAAGCTTTTCCACTGGAGCAAAGCATGAACCCAGCAGGAGTGCGACACTTCAAAGGTACCAAAGCCAGGCTGAGGAAAAAAGCTAAAGAAATGAGAAGGAAGAAAGAAAAATGTTAATTTAATTTGTTAAACGTATTAAACACAAACATCACTCCAAGTGTATGTTTAAAGGGGAATTTCAGAGTTCACCTTCAGTCTGTAACATCTGAGCGAAGGACCACACCGGCTGCTCTCCCAAGCCCATTCCGCTGAGTCCCCGCTGTGATAATCTCAATGCCAAATCCACGGGTGAAGACAAAGATGATACTGCAGCCCAGCTGGACTGTCTGAGGTCCCTGAATGGAGCATAACTGACAGCTCTGTGTCTGTGACAGCTACACTCCCACTGGAGACACAGCTGGATATGTGGACACAATAAACTCTCTCTCCGTCCAGCTGTCCCTGCTGCCTCTTAGTTATGGAAGAGTGCCGTCCTCAGACCACGGACGCATTTCATCCCAGTGCCTCAGGGTTCTGGGGATGTGGGCACACGTTTTACATTTTTAAAAACATTTAGCCCGTGCTCTTGCAATACATTTTTGTATTCCTTTGGGGAGAGTGTAAACAATCATATGCTTCCTCCATGACATACACACACACACTGTCAGTATTGGCAGTTGAATATGTGAAGGAATATTTAGCACTCCTTCTTCTACCTCAGAACTCTCTAAGAAAATAAATAACATGCGGTTACGCAATAGAGAAGTGAGAGGCGTGTGTGTGTGTGTGTGTGTGTGTGTGTGTGTGTGTGTGTGTGTGTGTGTGTGTGTGTGTGTGTGTTGTTTTAGAGGCCCATTTTAACCTCCACAGTTGGTCGGTGAAAGGTAACTCCAGAGCAGGGAAAGAAATTATTTGGCGAAGAAATCCGGATATGACCTCACCTAATGAGGCACTTGGGTTTCATGCTGAAGCTCTACGCAGGTGGTGTGTGTAAGTGTGTTTGCATGTGTAGTTCAGTGGTCTCACTTTAAGGTGATGAAAACTGCTGCAAGAGTCTTAGTCTTAGTCTTAAAGTGAGACATAATAGAGCAGGGACAAAAATTCCGATCCTGCCCTCAGCTTTTATTTCACCATCATTAAGGTGTTTCGGGTGCTGAATTTGCATTTGCGTAGTTTTGGGGGATTTTACATGGAAGTGATGCCACACTTCCTTCCAGTTAGGATAGAAAGAGGTCGCTGTCAGCGCTAGGATGTCTGAGTCATTTTTATTGTTCTCCATGTTTTACTCGGCTGCAACAAAAAGACACAAGGGATGACATCTGACAAACACACACACATACAGTGCGGCAGGACAGAGTCACACATGACACCATCCACTACAAAAGGTCCTGAGAAAGAGCGTAAATTCTAAATGAGTGGAGATTAAGTTTGGATCACTGGCCGTTGCTACACTCCATTCCTTTACTGCTTATAAGAATAGAATTTCTGAGGTCAATCTTCACCATTTAGGTTGCAAATTATAAGGATTAAGCCTGAATTTATGGTCTGAGTGAATATATTTTCACCAACAACACCCTCAAAGCTGATGACAGATGATTGTTATGACTATTGTGAAATTCTAAAAATGTTTTAGCTTCATTATTCTATTTATGTGATGAGATTTATGTGGCCGCATCAGAAAATAACTCCCTCTCTGTGCCTTTTCCTGTCGTTTCTCCCATCAGGACTTTTTCCGGCAGCACTGCAGCTGTGGTGTAGCCAGTGTGACCTTCCAGGATGCACAGAAGAGACACAGCAGAGGTGAATTCTTGTCATCCAGTGGAACCTTGTCTGACCTGTCCACCATTCCCGAGGTCACCCGTCGTCCGCTCAGTACAACCAGAAGCTGTAAGGAAACAGAAAATAAAATGTATTAGACCTGTAGGCTTAACATGGGAGGATATTTCAGAACAACTATCTAATAAGAGACATACTGTACCTATATTGTGATATTCAAAGATATTCATTGGTGTGCCTTAGCTGTAACCTAAACCGCCCCTTATTAACCTTTACCATTTAATTACTGGTTGGATCAGCACTTCATAATAAGCTCAAGTTGGATGTGTCAACACACAGTGTACACAAAACCATATATTAATGTTTTAATTTCAATGTTAGTCTTACACCTTCCTGAAATGTATCTAATTCGGGTGTTTAAAAAAGATTTAGTTATACTTACATTTCACAACCTGACCCTGCAGCAACCCCCGGTGTGTTTCAGCCTCAGTGTTTACGTTGTCACCGGACACCAACTCCAGGTGATGTTAGTCATTTGGGAGCACAGTCATCTCTCTAAATGTTATTATTACGGTTGTGTTTTTGGTGAGGCTCACGTTGCCGGAGGCCTCGGTGGCCGACAGCTCGGTGGTCCCGCGGCGAAGATGAAATTATAAGTCGAGCGGGACGTGGGCGGAATTCCTGGCATCCTGCTCATGACGGGAACATATAATGTCCCGTGGTCTCTGGAATGCCTCGATCCTTCCTCTGATGGGCAGGAAACTGGATCTGGGGAAGAGTTTGGAGAAGTCAGGAGAGAGAGAGAGAGAGATAGGGGGCCCTAGTTGAGGTGTGATAAATGGGAGTGGATTGTGCTTCAACTGCCAAGCTTTATTTTTAAGAGTATAGAATCAGATTTGATATTAACCACAGATTTTTAGGAGTGTTCCGATAGAGCTAATTAAATTCGACATGAGTGAACATAGGACAGAATGGGGAGTGTTTTCGTTTAAGGGAGCTTTTGCATTTGGAATCTAGGGAATCTATAGGGAGAAACTGCATGCAAGAGTTCACACAGACCATTAAAAAGATTGAATAACTGACTTTGATACGACCAACAACAAGCAAATGGGTTTTCTTTGAAATACAGATGAAGCTGGAGCCTCATGCTCGGTTTTAATAGTCAGCAGTAACTGTTAGCTCATGTGATAAGAGGAGCCGTGTTTACATGCACACGGGAGAGGTGGGGAGGGCGAACAGAGGCAGAAAACAGGCCTGTGCTGATTTAAATCACCATCTGTCATAACAGTCATCACTCCCATATCAACACACGTCTCTCCAACATGTGATAAACATTTCTAACTCTCACACAGTTTGCTCGCATTTGAAAAGCTGCAACATCCAACTTTTCACATTGAAATGAAAACAAACACCCTCCAGTTTAATCACCTACATCCATCTCTTTGGCTGGAACTGCAGTGATGTTGAACTGGGCTGAGCCTTTTTGGACCCCAGCACCCCCCAATTAAATGCTTCACATTTGAACTTGCTCATGTGGGCGCCCCCTTGTGGCCATTAGGCCCTAAGCAGTTGTGCGTTCTACGTTCACACTCCATATCAGCTCTGTTTAAATGTCAGTGGTGGCTTTATGAATGGGGCTTGTATAAGAGTAACGCGGTGTAAAGGAGTACAAGATAAGAGTAAGAAGAAGAGTAACCTGAAGGAATCTGAATATGGATACTTGAATCTATTCCTCTAGTCTTTCAACGCAAACACACACTAAAACTGCTTCTTGTGTCTGATTTGTGTTTCAGATGTGAGCAGTGACGCTTCGGCACCCTCACCAGTGTGGGTGAGGCGAGGGCTAAACCGGAGGAGTTACCCTGAGGGGGAGATCCACTTCCTTGGTGACAGCACCGAAGGGATCTCCTCCTCCCCTCGGAGGGTGAGTCATGTTTGCATATTAATGGTCCAGTACAATAAGAAGCCCAGTCAAGCATCTCCTGATGTTCAACAAAGGAACATTTCAAGTCCAAAAAGACAAAATACTGTGTCTGGATTCGATCGCTCTTATATTTGGTCGATGGATCATGACGAGAATTGACTTTAACACTGCTTATAGTGACATCATTGGATTTTTGCACGTTAGAACAACAACTTGCCAGCAAGAGATGGTAGTTAGCACGTCCGCATGGTGACCCCTGCCCTGCACAACCTGCCCTCCCCCCTACCCACCCACTCACTCTGACTCAGTGTTGACTGTGTCTCTGGCAAACCTGCAGGGGCAGATAACTCTCTGAGTGATGACACATGATGAATGAGATACTATGCTTGGGCCTGGAAGTAAAGATCCTCAAGGGCCTCAGACCGGAGATTTGACTGTAATTAATGTGGCATGAAGGATGTTTCAGGGTGAAACAAGCCTTGTGTTTGGATTGATGTTTGTCAGCCAGAGAGAGATTTTGACCTTGACCAAAACCTTTCATTCTGTCTAATCCTTGTCTCTAATGATTCTGTTTGTATTGTGCGCAGCGGAGTGAGAGCTACACATGGGGCCGAGTGAAAGACTTGGTGCGGAAAACGAAGCTGAGGAACCAGAGCAGACTGGGCCTGAGCTCCACCTCGCTGAAGATGTCCTGTCCACAGCTCTACAGGTGAGGAAACGACACTGTGGACACGCTGGAGGCTGCCATTAAAAACTATGAAGGGTTTAGTGCTGCATCAGGACAATCCATACCTATTTTCTTGTGACTTTGCCCCCAAAAATCTCAAATCTACCTCCAAACTCACAGATGGAGCTTAGATTTTACTGCCCCTGCATTTGTTTTTGTGGTGAAAGTTGGTGTCTGGTTCTCAACACCACTGAAAAGGAGCTGGTGCTTGCCTCCCTTATTTGTTGAACAAAACAAAAAAAAGCTTGTTTGGAGGAGAAGGAATGTGAGTTATTTAACTGTAGTGAATGCAAGCCAGCATGAGGGGGAAAGGGGATTACTCTGAGGGGTGAAGTGGTGACAATGTCAGTGACTTAAGCTATGAAAAAAGAAATGACAGGTTTCTGGCAAATCAGGATAAAAGCAGCCACAGCCTTCCTTTATTTGAGAGGGTGAAGAAGAGAGGAATCTGGTGGGAGGTGGAGGACTGCCCTTCCACCTATTTCTCCATCCTTACTGAGGCTTGGCACAGACACAGATGGACTGACTGGGGGTGGGGGTAGCGGGTTAGTGTCAGGCCTGAGGTATGCCTGGAGTAGTGGGAGAATTCCCTCCATGGATTTAAACAGAGGCCTGCTGAGATATGGCTGCGGTCCAGGATTGATTAGAAAGAACACAGCCCTCCTACAGAGAAATGCATGTTGGCCTGCTGCACTGCCCTATGTCCACTTGATCCTAATGGAGAATAAACGCTCTCGCACGCTCAGGGGGCCGGGAAGCGGCGGGAGCGTCCCGCTTCTTCCGACGGCACAGTGGCTCCCAGCAGTAACAGTATCTTCTCCTTCACAGGCCCGATCTGGGACCGGTTCAACTCCCTGTCAGGAACAGGAACTCCATGATCTCCTTGCGACAGCCGAGCAAATTGGACATTGGACGACTGGACATTCCCTGGTTACAATAAGCATAGAGGTAATACTCAGTACTTAACTTTTTAAGTGTATTGATATATCCATTAAGATGCATCTAATCTGATTTGACCCAATTTTTTTGAAGTATTGTAAATAACCTTAAATCAATCCTCAATTTCAGAATGTAAAAATGTGCCTGTATAGCACTTTTCATGCAGGGAATGCAGCTCAAAGTGCTTTTGAGAGTAAAATAATAGATACAATTCAAATTACATTAAAAGCAAGAATTAAATAAAGAAAATCAGCTTAAAAGTCTAATTAGAAGCAAACACAGATTTAGTTATAGTTGTTCACTGAACTCGCCTCCAACCTCAGAAAAACCCTAATCGTTGCCTAACATAGCAGACACACATACTGTATGTACATGGATTAACTTCGAGGTGCAAAGGTCACAGTGGAGGTGGAGAACATTTCACGGCCGTCACGCTTCTTCACTGGACCCTTTGGTGAGAATCTGTGTTCTTTCCTTCCCAGATACGGACCAGATGGCTTCACGTTGAGAATGGAGGGCACCATGACGTTGCACAGAGAGATGATTCAGGACGGGAGGAGAAACATGAAGGGAATGAGGAAGATGTACAGCATGAGGAGCGGCGGTATTGCGTCAGAAAAGGGAAAATTGGTGCGCTTATGCAAGATTCATAGACTGTATATGGCAGTCGTGTACATGGACATTATAAGTCTGATATATTTTGAACTACATCACACGTTTGTAGCCATTCTCAGCTGTTCAACACAGATTTCCATTAGAGCGCTGTAGATAAACAAATGTAACAATCCAACTAATGTGAAACAACACACACGTCATAGCTATGGCTCTATTTTGTATATTGTAAATAAGTTATAGACAACTGGCAGGCTGCACTGTATAAGCTGTATATGTGTGTGTATGGGTTTTATATAACGTGAGTGCGTGTGGAGTGCATGCAGAGCTCATATGTATGAAGAGTTCAGGAGGTAAAGCCTGTGGAGTTCCAGTGAGAATAGATAATACATCACGCTTATGTATGAGATACAGATAAGGTTTTTGGTGGAAGCCACTGCCTCGCTGCAGGCTGCCGTCGGACTTAATGTAACATTTATGAAATGTGGAGTCTGTTTCCACTTTTCGCTGCAGATGAAAATTCACTTCCATCAAACAGCAGGTTGTCGAAACGTTGAGTTTTTTCAATTTTCAGCAGATGGTAGGAGGGTGCTGAGATCCATCAATCTCTTCATATTAATGCAATATAGATTTCTGGTATATTTCCTGGCATTTGCTCTCCAAATGGACATGCAGATCAAAGCTTATGTAAGACAAGTTTAGCACGACGATTATCTTCCCTTGGGTCAGTGACATTCTCTTGTCTTGTTTCAGAGAAGAAAATATAGACAAAACTAATGTCAAGTAATAATTTCTACCATTTACCTTTGAATAAATGTCTACTTTCTTGTCACTAATTGGTTTAAACATTAGTGATTCATCCTAGAGCCTTAACACATTATCCACTACAGCTGTGCTTCATTACGCTTCTCTGTCTCACATCACTGTTGTTGATATTTTCAAAATGTTAAACCATTTTGGATCTATGACAGCGGCTTTGAAAGGGTTTTATGAAGCTTACAGATTGGAAAATAGTCCCAAGACATGGAGGAGCATTGCATTTGAACGCAAGGCAGCCACCTCAACAGCAATTACAAGACAACCATGTAACATTGACGTGTGTTACGGGCATGGACATTATGCACAATGTCATGTTTAACTTAAATGAAAAAGAGACTTTAAGGTCAAGGTGCCAGTGTGCAGGGGAAAAGGCCCTCTGTGATTTATCATCATTTTAGGGGTCTACTCATAAATACATTGATCCACTTCTACTTTTGTTTGTTATAGCACCACTGTGCACACACACACACACACACACACACACACACACACACGGTACAGACAGGAAGATCTGACTATCCTGGGTACATAAGGTTCCCCTCCTAAACACCATGCTGTGTTTAGATTGGCCAGATTTGTCAGCGAAGTTGAGCTACACACAGAAGCACAGACGCTGGTCAAACACATGATAGCCTGGTGCTTCATGGACGTGTTTAACCAGGCTTGTTTGTGCATAACTCAAATATGTGACATGTTGATGCGAAACCTTTGTAAAAGTAAAAGGACCAATTAAAAACAAAGCTTTCAGGACAGTTGAGGGCCTAGGGGTTTATCTTTCTGGATGCATGTCTATAGGCACGAAGCCAAAGTTTGGGGATTTTGACAACATTTGGCAAAGACAGTACGGCCCATTATATTAGAATATACAAATGAGGGGAAATAACTTAAGCATATTGATAATAATCCTGTCCCTTTAAAGCTTGCTTGTTGAAGTAGCTCATTGCTGGCACATGTGGTTCAGTTCCAGTTACATAAAGCAATTATAATAGTAATTTCTTCACTTTTGTGGGTCTGAAACCTAATGCTGGCTGGTGTCTATGCTAAGACAAAAGGGGAAAGAAAGACGAAGAACAAGACCGATGGTCAGCTAGTTTGGCCTTGGTGGAGTAAATCCAAACAAGTTCCAATTGATGTTGGTAATGCTTCAGTAAAACTGTTCTTGTATTATGACAAGCTGTACTTGTGATATTTTATGGAAAAGGAATAAAAACAGCATACTTATACTGTGCTATAGTGGACTCCTCCTCTGATATCTCTGAATAGTCAGTAAAGAAAGGGATATGTATGTTTAAGGTTACAAGAACTGTTTGTGTGTAAATGACAGCTGATGATTATCCTGGGAGTTTATTGTATGACTACAGGCAACTATGTGTATTTGTATTGTTTCCACATGTGCATTGCATCAATTTTCAAAGTTATTTTTGAAAATAAAGTTAAAAGTAAAGATATTTTGTCAGTTATGGTTTTGGTAATTGTGTTGATGGATTTCTGTGCATTAGCAGTGAGTTTCCAGCCAAAGCCAGAAGAGGGCAGCAGTGAGCTGGAAATCATCACACATGCTGTCTCTGGGCTCATTTCCCACTTTAACACACTGGAGCTCTATTCCATCAGGAGTCAGTAGAGCATGAAAAGTAATATGTACATATATTAAGAACATAGATTAGCCTCAGTATTTTAATTTTGGGGTCAGTTACACTAATTACTTTTGGACTTAAGTAATTATTTTCAAAGTAATAGCGCATGTTAAATTTTTTTTGTTTAGTTCGGACCCTATAATAGACACTATTTAGTTTTGGATAGAATAGATGACCCAATACACTTCATTACTTCAGACTTAATTTATGGTTACATTTCAAATAGATTAGATACAGTTCATCACTTTCAAAGTAATTGGTTACATTTATATAAGTAACTTGCTTTTTAAATTTGGATATGTTGCTTGGACTGTAAAATGCTTTGATAATGAAATACTCTTCCCCTTTCTTTTTACTACGTTTGGCTTTGCCCCTGCCTTTCTGAATTCCTTGATACTCAAACACACAAAGACCTCGATGGCAGAGATCAACTTTGATCAGAGGGAACCTTTATCTTTTTTTTGGAAGGGAAGACAGAGAGAAGATTGTTCTTCAGAATCCACCTCCAAAGGAATTCTGGACCAAATGTAGGAAATGCCTGAAAATTTCAACGCACCATTTGTTCACCCACTGGGCGATTCTACCCACTACACACACACACACACACACACACACAGACACAGAGCAGGGCAAGCTGTGCTGGGCTCAAGAAGAAAAGGTTCATTCATTCAGTCACAGAAGCGAAATGTTCACATTGAATCATCCTCAGTCAGCTGATGGTAAAACGCAATGACATTCGTTGTTACATGCAAAATATTAAAGAGTTGTAAATCCTTGGTAAACTTTAATTACAGAAAAACCATGACAACTGACATTCCTTGGACAGTCATTGGGGGAACCATTGCTTTATGCTAAACATCACATATAGAGAGATACAGCTGCATCAGCACACTTTAATTTGGACTAGTATCTATTAGAGCAAATGCTTAACAGTGACTGGAGTGGCTGGCAGAAGATTCATCAATATCGGAACCTCCAAAGTGGCTGATTTGATGAAACTTTGTGGAAAGGGACTGATTTGATTTTACAGCTCCACCGATTAAAAAAAATGCATGACAGATCTATGCAGAGTGGAGAAGAGTGACACCTTATGACTATTGCCTATTTAAGATGGTGTGCTGAATAAAGATGCATACTTACAGCAGCCATTACACTTCAGTCAACACTGGGACCTGCAGTAAAGCTTAAATGTTGGCATTAAGATGTTTGGCACTCGAAGTCAATCGAACGTTGGTGCTGATGAACGTCAGTAATGTTTCCAGGCAACGGTGGCTAGAGTAGCTCTTGAGTTAAAACTGCAGGATGGCAACAGATCTTAGCAGACACGGTAGAGACGAGACCCACACACACACGCATGTTAATACACACCGAGCAAAAATGGACACAGTCCGATGTCCGATGGCCTTAGAATAAGTAGATTCATTAAAATGATTTGCATAACGAGATGCTCCTCATTTGTTAATTTTCAACTTAGTTTAAGATATTGATAACTAGATACGATTGCATAGTGGATGTTTTCACAAGAAATCTGAAATAATTAGTCTCAGTATTGAAATCAACTGATTCGTTTCATTTGACACATTTTCCTTCAGCTCACATGTTTGTCTCATGTAAAATCTATCGACTCATTTCACATTTTCCCAACCTTTCACCATCTTTTGTTTGGCTCAAAGGTGAGGCTGGGTTGCTTCTGTTCAAAAAGCTAAGACAAAGTTGAATCAAACCATTTAAACAGACGGTATCCATAGAGACCCAAAACAATCATCCTGATATAAAACTTTTTGAATTTTGAGGTCCATTTGGCACAGGAGTAGATTCAACTCTGGATTTAATTATGCAGTAAAATGGGCCACTGAGGTGATGGCCTGATGATTCTAAACTAACTTTGACAGTCCAGAGTTTACCTCATGCCCCCAAAGTCAACATAAACAGGATACATTTAGTCAGAGTCAATATTACATTATGTTAAGTTGTCAACAGCTATGAACACATATGCTTACAAAAATGTGTGTCAGCTTCAGTGGCTGATACTTGCAGTGACTGTGGGATGTTGACAGCCTAATATGTATATTGAGGTATAAAATAGTATGAATAGAAGAAGGGAAGTAGCATTTGCTGCAGAGGATGAATTCCACTGGCAGAGGACGTTCTCTTCAGTGACAGTGACGCCGTCGGTCACACTGAGGCAGTACAAAGATCTACTCACAAGCTCGTGTTCTCTCTCTCCATTCTCTGTCCGGTAGTGAAAGGATTTCAGTGTACCTGATGTGTCAACCTGAACACAATTTGAGACTCTTCCAGCTATTTCGCAGCTGCAACAGAGTCCGAGTCCTCAGAAGTCTTTATCCCAGCCGGAAAACTCTTCTGGAGGCTCCTCTGTCTCGGGAGGGAAGATGTCAAAGTGGCTGTGATCCATCGGCCCTTTTAGCTGCAGGAGAAATAATGATAATAGTGAGTCCAGCTACTTCTGCGACGGCAGTATATTTTGTCTAAATGTGACAATTCACTACTTCCAGAGTGACATGATGAATGTTGGAGTATTATTAGAGAACCTCACCTCTCTCCTCAGCGGTGATGGAAGCTTACGATGTCTCAAGCCCTCCCAGTTAAAACCCTGGAACCACCTATAAGACAGCACAGATTAGGACTTAAGTTCATAAAAAACCTTTATCCAAATTATCTTTTAGTAAAGATGTTTTCTAGAAGCTTTGATTTGGAGGGGAATCCATCAATGGTTAATAAAAATGGAAAAAAACTGTTAGAGTGCAAGAAATGTTAAAACTCCAATCATACTGGATTTGTTCGTCAATCCAACCAGAAATGTTGGGAAATGAATTGTAAGAAATCGAGAAATACAAAAAACCCAATGCATGGTGTGACTGTTCTATTGGTCAAATGTTCAAAACAAGCATTTGGATAGAAACCTACTTGTGCTTCTTTATGTCGATGATGCCGTTCTTCTTGTTTCCTAGCCTCTCCACAGGGTTCAGCCTGGGAGGACGGAGAGATAACCACTTTTAATAATAGTGACGATACTGAATAAACCCTGACCAGGACACAGACAATATTAAATTAGTCCGTCGCATGACTAAAGTAAATCCTGCTGCAGGTACAGAAGCCAAACACAGATATCAGTGTGCGGTGTGACGTCGCTGCAAGATAATCATCCAGTAATTATTCTAAACGATCCTGCCTGGCCTCTGTACAGGAGAAGATTACAATTACAACAGAGTGATTCAATAGAGCTGCCCCTCATCAGCTCCGTTTCAGTAAACAGCCACTGGGCTTTATCACGCTCTTATGTGGACTCGGCGTACTTGCAGAGTCTCCTGATGAGGTCGTCCGGACGCTTGCATATTCTCTTGGGGAAGTCCACCTTCTCGATGCCGTGGAGGACCATGGTGTAGATCTTTATGGGGTCTGTGCCGGCGAAAGGTGGGCTAGGGAGGGAGGGAGGGAGGGAGAAACAGGTTTGTTGTTTTTACCCGGACGTTTCAAGGATGTAAAGCAAGAATATGCTGGATAAAACTTCAGTTATTCCACTTTACTAACTTACTTGCCAGTGAGAAGCTCAAAAATGAGGATGCCCAAAGACCAGCAGTCGGCTCCAAAGTCATGGCCTTTGTTCATGATGACCTCTGGAGCCACGTACTCTGGGGTCCCACAGAAGGTCCAGGTCTTCTTCCCTGGACCGATCTTTTTAGCAAAGCCAAAGTCTGCCTGAGGAAATACAAACTAACTGTTCATACATGCTTACTAAAACAGGGGGGAGAGAAAAAAAAATGGAAAAAACGATTCCCGTTACCATTTTGACATAACCTTCAGCATCTAGCAGAAGGTTTTCAGGCTTCAGGTCTCTGTAGACGATGCCCCTGGTGTGCAGGTAATCAAAGGCCTCCAACACACAGCCAGTACAAAACCTGGCTGTGGGCTCTTCGAAAAAACTCCTGATCAGCAAGGAAAAGATCAACAGATTACAATTTACCCAAAATAATACATACAAGTATACAGGTGTTTCATTTTATCATTTAACGTGTTTGATGTGACCGTTTTCCCTATTTAACTCCACTAATAATGCAATTTAGATCTCAGATTTCTGTGTCAGGTCCTGTTATGAGAGTCTGCGGTGTGAACCTTCACCATCTTTATTCAACTATATGGACACAAATGGTGCATTTTGCATTTTTGCATTTGCGGTGCAACCACTTTCTGGATGTTTTGTTGTATTTGTGATGGTAGAGCAAAAGGACCTACACTCACATGTCCCTCAGCACAGTCCACAGCTCCCCACCGAGACACACCTCCAGCAGCATGTAGACAAACTTATCATCCCGAAATGTTCTGAATAACCTGAAAAAAACAGATATTATTATAATTAGTAGTAGTAGTAGATGTAGTCTAGTATTGGAGTAGTAGATACCTCATTTTTATTTTATTTTCTTTTTTAATGTACTGTATTACTTTATAGTGCATTTCCAAAAGCATTGAGATAAGTTTATATTTTAAAAAGGCAGTGATGCGAGTGTACTGTAGCATCAGAATAAGAAATGGGGAGAATGAACAGAACATTTTGGCTGAACTTCTCCCTCAAATGACAGTCAACAGCCCAGCTTGTCTGTGGCCTTTGTTTTTGAAAGTCATAGACCAGATAAATCTCCCCTGGAGCAGCGGAACCCAAACACCAACATATTCTGCCCGGCTGTTTCCTAGCAACTCCGCTGGGAAACACGCAGGGCTCACACACACACACAGTCTCTCACTCTCCCTCTCTCTCTGTCCCAAGTCCTACTTGAAAGAAGGGCGAGTTTCATCAGTGTAGCTAAATGACAAAAGGAGTTTGCTTCCCAGCTCGATTACAAAACGAGAGAGTCGCTTTTAAACAGCCTTCAAATATTGCAAATATCCAGGGAAACATGGCGATATTGCTTGAGACAAATGTGAATGTTAACATCCCCAGCAAATACGGATTAGAATTGCTGTTGAGCAGATTGGAACAACTTGGGTCTCTGCATCAGATGTGTTTGTTTACAGAGATCATATTAATATCCATTCTCTCTCATTGTGTCTGCTCCCTTTCATCCCCCCTGCTGAAACAACAAGAGGGGCTCAGTCTGCCTAAATGTGCAGATATGGTTCATTTTGTATTCCACTGCATAATCCTGAATTGACAATGAGGGTGCAGACACTGCTGGATTCATAATCGTTTTGTTGGAGGATTGTGTTTTGGTGCCGTTGAGGTACTTGTGCAGTCTAATGCCGAGATCACAGGGTGACAGGGGCCGAAGAGGACGTGTGTGTGTGTGTGTGTGTGTGTGTGTGTGTGTGTGTGTGTGTGTGTGTGTGTGTGTGTGTGTGTGTGTGTGTGTGTGTGTGTGTGTGTGTGTGTGTGTGTGTGTGATACAGAAATGTCATGCATATTATTACTCTAATACTTCATGATTTCATACATGTTTTCAGCTCAGTGTGCTTTCATGATGATCTTAATTTCGCGTTAAGCCACAAAATGTTTAACCATTTGACAGAGTTTTGCCAAATTTTGTATCTGAATATGATGATCTGATATGTTTTTTCATTTCATCTTATTTTCATGTCATTAAGCAGCATCAAGTGTTTCAATTCAAGATGAGACAGAAGCTTCAGTTCTTCCTCCTCCATTGTTTGGCTGCATGAGAACAATGTTGATAAATGGAGCTGGGTAATGAAGCTCAAAATTAAACATATGTCTCATGTTTGCACGTCACTGCGGTTGAGGACATCTAATCCGTCTGAACGCTGGCGTCAGGCCCTCACCTGACTATAAAGTGGGAGTTTGTTTGCTGGAGGATGTTCTTCTCAGAGTAGATGTGCTCCTGCTGTCTGGTGTCTACAATGTGCTTCTTCTTAATGCACTTCAGAGCGAACGTGGTGTCCTCGTCCTTCAGCTTCACCTGACACACGGGAGGGAAGAGCAAAGGCACTCATGATGCTCATTTTGTCCCGATACAACACTAATTTTCAACTAAGCTAAATATAATGGAATTCTCACCAGCTCCACTCGTCCAAATCCTCCCATGCCGAGCGTGGCGATGACCTCGAGCGCTTGGAAAGGTTGCAGGGCGGGAAGGAGAGCGAGCCTCTCCGTGAGCCGCCGCAGCTCCAGACCAACTGCAGCGTCAATCTGAGGCGAATGGGGGCTGAGAGAGAACAGAAGGACAAAGCGTTTACATTTGACCCATTCTACACAGCTGCAGAAAGTGTGTATTTCTTGATGCCCTACAATGCAATGCAATGAATTCCTTGTGTCTCCAGTATCCTGATCTGGTGTATAACTCACACAGCGTTTCTCCTCTCGTCGCTGCGTGAAAGCTCTTCCACGTATTCCTTCAGATAAGCCTGAAGCTCCTCATATGTTCCCACCATCTGGTTAAAGTTTCTGGAGAGGCGGCAGACAAGAACAAGTCTCATCATCACATAAAACAGAAACACTGATGAGGACTTTTGCTACATTTTCCAATTACAAATGAGGAAATGTGTATTCTTGTTTTGAATGATTTGGCTCATGCATCCATCACAGCAATGAGCGATAGATAGTCATGTTTCTGTGTGTGTGTAACATCACGTCACTCACTCTCTGTCCACCACCAGGCACTGTGTGTCGCTCTCATTGCAGATGATGTTGGCCGAGCGAACGTCCTCACTGTAAACACACAACTGGGTTCAGTTACGCAAATGTTCCACTGGAACACAAAGACACAGGACAGCATTTTATCCTGGCACCGTTATGATGAAGCGTGTCTTTGTGTAACGGCTGCAGCTTAACAAATGAGTGGGCGATTAATAGCTCATTCAGACTGCTGTGACATGTTGGATCATCTCAATTGTTTACTGTGAGAAAATTAATACACACATTGTGAAGAACGGTATGATCTGAATGTGCAGACGGGAGAATTCCCCTCTGGTGTATCTTCCATTGTGCCTCTGTCTCCTCATTCAATCATATATAATATCACATGGATTTGTCATAATATAATAACTCAAGTCTGACCTGATGAGCGCCTTCTCTCCAAAATAATCACCGACCCCGAGAGTCTTGATTTTCTGCGGTTCAGAGAAACCCTCTGTGGTCTGAGTCACTATAACCTGCAGGTAGAAAATGAAAGAATGAGAAGAGCACAAAGACATTCTGTGCTTTTTTTAATGATAGTTTTTGGTGTCCAATGTTTGTCCTCAGACGAACCCCTGCAGCTGAGTAAAGAGGGTGAAGTATAAACGTGTCACTCGATAGGATCAGAGTGGAGATTAAAGTTAGGACAAAGCCACATGGTGCAGACGTCTCACCTCTCCTTTTGCAATAATAAAGAAAGTGTTCCCTTCTTCACCTTCTCGAATAATATACTCCCCTTTCTCAAAGTAATCCTACAACCAAAGGAAAAAGGAGAATCAGTGTTTTGCTTGTTTGCTTTGAGTGGAAGCAAACACACGAGAAGAAAACACGGGTGACTCACAATTTCAAGACAATCAACAATCTTGGCAAGTTTCTCCTCAGGCAGCTCCCTGAGTAGCGACACGCTTATAGAGAGAGAAACACACGTGTTATCAGGGATGGAACAATAAATGAAGAGGAGGAGGAGGAGGAAGGTGGAGACCCAGTGGGGTTTGTACCTGCGCAGGAAGCTGAAGTACTCCTCGTGTCTGGCCTGTGTGGTTCTCATCATAATTGTCTGAAAGGTCTTGCGGTCCAAAGCCCAGATGTGAGACTGGGACACAGCTGGATGAGAACAGAAGCATTACTTTCTCATTAGGACCTTCATCACCTTCATCACTTTATCATGAATAGGATGGAGAATATTCCTTTCTTATGAATGTGTCATTTGCTTTTGTTTCTACAGGGCCTCCAGTTGTGTCACCTCATTTGTGCAGCAGTGTCGTTGTGATGACATAATGAGACGTATGAGCTCAGCCATATAGGAACGATATGGACGAGTCATCTTCAACGTTTAATTGCTCTCTCTGTGGTTTGTCATCTGTCACACCGCTGCTGTTTGGTATGGATACGGTTCGGCAACCACATAACAACATGACACACACTCATTTGGGAGAGCCTCTGTGTGTGTGTGTGTGTGTGTGTGTGTGTGTGTGTGTGTGTGTGTGTGTGTGTGTGTGTGTGTGTGTGTGTGTGTGTGTGTGTGTGTGTGTGTGTGTGTGTGTGTGTGTGTGTGTGTGTGTGTGTGTGTGTGTGTGTGTGTGTGTGTGTGTGTGTGTGTGTGTGTGTGTGTATTTCCCCAAAGATGCCTCAAATGAAACGCAGAGCATGTGAGGAAGCGGTTGTTCCTGTCCCTCACCTTTCACGGTGGCCGTTCTCTTGCAGTTGTACAGAATGGCGAGCTCGCCGAACGCCGTGCCAGTACGCATCTCGCCCAGCCGCTTCCCGTTCTGGATGACCTCCAGCAAACCCTCTGTGATGTGGGCGAGACACACACATCAAAACCTGCAAACCACATTAGGGTTGTATGTCTGATGAAAGCTTCCATTTGGCTCATCTGTGGCTCTCACTCAACCTCATTATTGTTGAAATTATTTAAACAAAATAATACATAACTTGGGCAAATGTGTTATTTGAATCATAACAAAAAAACTGCCAAAGCTGAAATTTACAGTAACAAATTGGTTGTTGCTTGACTCATTATCAGACACAAAAAAAAAATCACTGTGAGCATCAAAATCCAGCTCTTTTTTTCGAATTTCCATCTCTTTCCAAATCTCTTCAGTTCTGCAGTCTGTTGCTCCAACCTGCCAGCACATAGAGGAAGTTCCCCGGCTCGCCCTCCTGGATCACCAGCTGCCCCTCGGTGTAGATCTTCTCGTACATGCAGTCCACCATCTCCCTCGTGTGCTGAGGCTCCAGCTTCTTCAGAAAGTCGTTTTTCATGATGGCACTGTTGATGAGCTTCTTGGTGCTGGAGATGAAGATGGAGGGAGGAGAATTAACGACAAACAAAGGAGGACACAATTTCTGGAACTCAAATGCAGATTTTCTATATGGAAATGAGGGATTGGTGTAGTTGTCAATACACTGATTCTATGATAGGTTCAGTATTGCTGTCAGTCATAGTTTTGCGACTGTAGCAGCAATCTGACAAATTACCTGTATTTGTGTGTTTTGAGGAAAATCTTGCGAAATTCAATCCATTTTTATTAACCTCTGCAATCACTATTCATCCAGCACATCTCCCGGTGTGTATGTGTGTGTGTAGCCCTGATTACCACATCACACAGATGATGTGCCAGTGCATTAAGCGGAAAGGCTCCTGCTGAATGGCTCTGTAGTGTAGTGGGCAAACGAGACAGCATAGGTTGTGTAATTGAAGCCCGTAATGACACAGACGGCGCATTTAGATCGCACAGCCTTTTGTTTGCCTCCGTCTCTCCCTATTATCCAGCCATGCTAATACGTGTTGTCAGATCTGCAAACAGTGGGAGGGACGATACAAAAGCTCAACCAGAGCTGCTGCATCCTGCTGCCTGGCAGGATCACTGTTGATAGAATGCAACAGACAAATGCGCCTGTTCCTCTTTTTCCGTCTGTTTTCTATCGTCTCATTGTAATTAGTAATTCTGACATATTTCATCATTACAGAAATGAGTGAAATGAGCCGATTGGACGATCGATTGCAGCAAATATCTCCACTTATTCCAGTGTAAAGGGCTTCAAACTGTATTAATGTCCCCGTTTGTTCTTCCTGTCAATGTCACACCATGTAACCTTTACATTTTAACTTTGTAGATTGTTGTGTTAATAAAGTTTTCTGACTGAAATTGGGAATCTTCTGTCAACACTTTTAGAACCTTTTGTTAAGCTTTAAGCAGATGTTTGGTGTATAGGACTTGTAGGAGTTCCAATCCACTTACTGTGAGTCCTTACGCACAGCCTTTGCTATGGATACGTGTGTGGCTCTGAACCCTCCGCAGAAGTTCTCTGAGGTGGGCTCAGCAGAGACGCCCTCTTTGGCTTTGAGCCTGCGGTGGACTTCCACGGCGACCCTGTGGAAGCGGCTTGGACCCTGGTTGATGACGCTGATGCGGCTGCGGCTGTGTTGGCACAGAGCGGGCGGCGAGCGGCCCAAGTTGTTGTTGTAACCGATGGCATCCTGAAGCTTGTCAATCTGGGAGATCTTGGCCTCCAGCTCCCTTTGGAGGTGCTGCAGCTGGACCTCCTGGGCTTGAAACTCTCTCTCCCTGCGCGCCAGCTCCTCCTCAAGGTGGGCGATCCTTAACCTGAGGATCACACTGTGTTAATCTGCAATTTTCCTTTCAGGAAAACATCTACTGGGAGGACAACTGAGCCTGACCAGATACATATTTAAACTTAGGAGCTATTTAGGCTCAATACACTGAAGATTTGACACAACTACACAAAGGTTGAACCTGTATTTTTGCCTCAGATCTATTCTAGAAACTGAATGCCTCGTGTTTCTGCACCGCTTGGTTTATTTCTTCCTTTTACATTTAAGTAACTGAGGAAAGAAGCCAAGTTCTCAAGCCAGTAAAGCTGTTGTGTCTCTTCTATATTAATCTTTCTTTCTGATCTCTACGCCACACATTTGACTTTATTATTGGGTCAATTAGTAACCACAAGGTGTAGCAGGCAGTTGTCTATATTGTAGGTCACTGATATGTCAGAAATAGAGTTTGTATTTGTACAACATATACACAAGAATATGCTGATGTACTTACAATGTGTAAAGGGAAACACTAGTATTAAGACTTATTCATGAGGTTTGTTTCCTACTTCAGGGTTTGTGTGTCCAGGCTGGGATGGTCTTTGTGGATAGCAGCCGGGCAGCTGTTCTCCTCAGCCTGCGGGGCTTTTATCGAACCGTTGCCCATGGCCAGGCTTTGGCTGGCCACCATAGGAATGGCCCTCAGGTTCGCCTCACCCCTGGGACCGTCTGACAGGACTCGCTGCTGCAGCTGGGAAAGGGGCTCTTCCTTCTTTGATGCTTCCACTTTTAAATGCTGTAGAAAATGTTTTACACAAAGGAAAGTGACAAGCTCTGTTCATTTAACTGTAACATTTGCTTGGATTGACTTAATGCAATTGAATTTATCAATAACCTATAATGCACACATTAAATATTCTTAGAGAAAATTTACAGAATTAATCTTAATTATATGCATCATAGCCTCCGACAGTTATTATGACATAAGCTTCTTATTAGGAATTACCATAAATTCATAGTATCCAAAGTAAGTCTCCAACGCAGCTTTTGTCCCTTGGAGATTTCTTACAAAATCAACCAAGTCTATCAATTTACCCAGAAAGAGAAAATATTTGAACATTTACTTACGGAGCAGCTGAGGAAAACATTCAAAATGCTGTTGTAGAGGCTGTAACACAGAGTGTGTAATCACTCTTCCATGTCCTCTCACGTCTCATTTGGTTGCTGTCCACGAGCACAATGACACTCATCTGTGCTGGGAGGCTCTTTAACCAGCAACAGCTGTGTCATTTAGAAGAGGGGGGTTTGCTCATAACGTGGAAGGATCTGGCGACCCCTGGTGGTGTTACATGCCGATGTCCTGGAGGCTCAGCTTGAATAAAAGTAAAAATACTCAAAAATGACTCATTCAAACATCTGAAAATGGTTTTCTTTATTCTGAATTAGTGACAGTTGCTTGAAAATTTCACTTCTAATGTACATTGCTTTACTCTGGCAATCTGTGACAAAAGCTGCCATTGTATGGATTAGAAAAAGTAAAAATATTTTTGAAAAAATAATAGTAATTATATTTCCTTGTGGTGCTCCACAGTAAATTCAAAGACACTCAGCTGTGGGTTGTATTGGATACCTGTTGTGGATGGAAGTCACATTGAATCTTGGAAAACAAACGTATACATCTCAACTCAATGTTCCAGGAGCACAGAAGTCTGCAGCCATGGATAGACAATATTGAAGGTGGTTCAGTTGTCAAATGAAATGCATTGATTACATAACCAATATTGGGAAACAAATTAATAACAAATAGTGCTCGGTAAAGACTCAACAATATCAGCATGCAAATGGTTTTTATATAATGCCCTCTTATCCATTATTCATCTGGCAAATACAGATTTTCAAACAGAAAAATCATATACATCTTGATTTCTACTCTGAGCCTATCAACATAACGCAGGCTAAGTGTGTCTATGTACAGATTCATCTTTCTATTAAATGTACCTTATCCAAATGTAAATCCAAACAACCGTAAATAAAGAAAAGTACAACAATTGAATACAAAGCAGAATGAGTAACACTTGAAGAGTCGTGTGAGGGTTAAACACTACCAGCAGCATATAATGGACTGTGGGCCTTCAGCATAGATTATTCTGACTGTATAAATAAACATGAATTATACACTGGAATCGAATAAAAATGATTTTTGGAAATGTAGCTATAAGATTGCTCCATAAATGTGTGTCTCTGTGTGTGTGTGTGTGTGTGTGTGTGTGTGTGTGTGTGTGTGTGTGTAGCAATCAGTGAGCTTGCTGCAATGCACATGTAACGTCCTCACAATGTGCTTATAATGCCTTAGAAAACTTGAGTTCTAAATCAGCACACATATTACAATAAACTACGGATCATCAACAACAATGATGTCTCAAGGTGTGTTAATGGTGAAACTATCCTAACTCCAGGTTAAACTTGCTAAAACACTTTCAGTACAGCCTCCCTCCCTCCCTCCCTCCCTTCCTCTGATGTGTGGTCATGGTATGAATGGCGTAACCTCAGTAATACACGAATAGATGATGTAATATAGAAACGAAAAGACTCCTCCGCTCCTCCTAGTTCCTATTTCACCTCATATTACACCTCAGAGTGTATTATTCTTACACGAGCAGCTCCAGTGGAGTGAAGGATACACCCTTCATAGACAAATAGCACAATTCCATCTTTGTAACTGAGACGAAACCAATAACAACATATAAACTTCATATAAAATGTGACAACTATTGTGTGTTTGGATCCAAGTAAATATCAACCTGATACATCTCTCAGGTTGTGTTCAGCTTAGTCTGTCCTGTCAATCAAGCTGCAGCCGCCATGACAACACTGTCTGGATAAAATCATAATCTCATTGAACTTTACAGTAAATAATTGGATAAAAAAAACAAAGCTATATATTGTATAGGTAAATTGAATCTGCTTTTTGTTACATGAAGCGTCCGAATGAGACAACGACTGCTCTACAGGTTCAACACTGATATGGCAATAATGGGAAATGTAACTGCATATCAAACCAAGCACATGAGCAATTCAACAGTTTGCCTTCGTCAAACAACAAAATGTATGTTAGTTCCATTTTTGTGCAAAACAGAAACGGGAAGATTACAGCAGAAAAATGTAGAAATCAGTTCAGTTACTGATGATATAGGAGCAACCAGAAGCCTGACAAAGCTCCCAGATGTATCCCAGCTCACTGTTAAAGGTTTGAAACAATAATTTAGTGAATTTTAAACCAGACTTCTACAAAGTTCATACCTAACAAACTTGATTAATTCAGTGTTTAAATATGAAATAAGCTTGTAATTCCTTTTGGATGTAAGTGGCTTCTTAAATATACTGTATGTGTTCCAATCTGACACACATTTTGTCCAATATTGATCATAATAAGGTTATTTTAAATGTAAAGATGTCATTTCCCCCCTCCCCTCCCTCACTGAGTCAGGTCTGTTTACACGGCAGATGTCAATATGACATAAGGAATGCTTCTGTCCATTTGAGTTTCAATAAACAGGAAAGTTTTTGTGAAAGAAAAATTGACAAAGGGCGCCAAAAACCTCTTAGAGTGTCGGGGTTTTGACTCAAAAACCAGAGCGACAAAGTAATAAATGATTTGAAAACGCCATTATCTGTTGAAATGATGCTGCTTCAAAAGTAACACAGATATGTACACGGAGCACAGCTGAGAGAAACTGGAGCCAAAATCAAGATGCACCATTTGTTTGTAGCTGTTGTAAATGAACTGAAAACAGACTTTGAATGTGCCCATATTGGGACGCACAACCTGTGTGTAATCAAATAAAGTGTTAGACATTTCTGTGCTCGCTCTGTACGTCAAATCGTATATCATCAAAGCAAATCTATATACAATAACAACTGAGAACCTTTATACATACAATCCCTTCTTCTATATTGTACAATACTTACAATTGCACCATTCAGTCCTGGTGTCTCCTAAAAACTCAATACAGTAAAGTAAATCAGATAATAATAATAATAAAATATGACCATGCATGATTTGTGATGCTGGTTTCAATGAATTTGCTTTACACAATCATTCACACAAAATGTAATAGCTGCAGGCAAAGGGATTTTCGACAAGGCAGTGAGTCGGATAACATCAATAAGGAATCATCAACAGTTTCCCTTTACTTTTGGTTTTTCAGGGAAACACTTGGCATCTATCTGCTCTGTGAGCTGCTCAGAATTCTTAATCACAGTTACAGTATCGATGTCCAATCAAACACACAAAAGTGGTAAAGTGTCCATGCCTCGCTTTCACTATGAGTTAAATACAGTAGATCAAAAAATGTAAAGTGTATGAACTCAAAGAAACAGGTTTCTCCTTGTGGCTGTGGCGGCGGCTTTTCCTTTTCCCAAGAAGACTTCAACAACTAAATGAGTGCACGTGCCCTCTGTATTCCATCGGTCTCTTTCAAGTCATTTATGCTCGCCGCCACCACCGGAGCCTCCAACCTTTACTGGCCCTGCGTCCAGCCTCCTGGAAAAACCTTGAAACGGCAACCCCAGGTTTGGGTAAAAACTCAAAGATATCTCCAAAAAAAATGTCCTCGAGTTTCCTTTCAGTGGCTTTGGGGAGAGAGAGAATAGTGGAGAGGAGCTCTGGTGGCTCTACTTCTTTGCCAGTTGAAAAGGATGTTGACCCTTCGAAACACAACACAACACTTTGTCACTTTAAATAATGTTAGTTTAGGCTGAAAGCATTTAAACTGAAACTTTAAGGTGACGTTGTTGTTGGCTGAAAGATTTAGATGTTTTGTTCAGTGTGTCTGTATATCACTGTGCATTTCTATGGCCCTGCAGTGAGGTGAGAACTTTGCCCACTAGAGGTCAGCAAAGGCAAGATTTCAGCGTTTTAGGTTATTCCTTATACTGGAGTCCTAATTCCTGAGCCAATGCTACACATCTGCAGCTGCAATACCGATACGAGTCTCAGGGGGCAGTAATGTCTGCTTCTATAAAGGGATGTGTAGCAAGTATCAGAAATATGAGGAAATTTGTGGAAAAACTGATGGAGCACAGAGGGAAGTAAAATGTCGATTGCCTTTATTATTGTGGTAAATATGAACAAATATATTTACCACAATAATAAAGGTATTTATATATATATATATATATCCAAACAAAGACAGTAGTGAGGCGTGCAGGCAAAAAAAACCCAAAACATGAAGCACACACACACGCGCACACACAGCAGGGATGGATGTCAAAAATGAAAGGAAGGGGGATTTGGATGCGACACTTGTTTGTGTGTGTGTGTGTGTCAGAGAGAGAGAGAGAAAGAAAGTCAGGGAGGAGAAAGTAGATCTAGCAAAAGCAAAAGCTAAATATTTCAAAAAATAATTATCTATTGATCACTTCATCTATTACATTTTTAATAGTTTGTCCTGTTTTAATAATGACATACTTCCATACTTTCATTCCAACGGTTGTTACGTCCAGAATTGATTTGGAGATAATTGCAGGGAAAACGTTCAGGTGCAATAGTGAGTATAATACACATTTTTTGAAAGGAAGTCAAAATCTATTTTTGATCAATACAACCGCTAAAGCCAGCTAGAGACAAAAGCACAACTTATTGTGAGGTACAATGTAACAAAAGGACATGATGAAGATTTTATTGATGACAAGGATCCAACAATCTCTCGTGGCAACATCAAATGAATCAAGGCAGAGCAAAACAATTTTTAAAAAAGCTTTAGCAAAAGAGCAGCAGCATTAACGGATCAAGCTTCACTCTGGTCAGTCCTCATCCATCTCTTCAACACTGGTTCACTTTGTAAAGTTAATGAGGTTAGCTTAATGAGCAATAAAAGGGCCTGTGGGTTACAGATTCTGCACTTCTTCATTGTCCGAGCAAGTTACAGCTTTTCTTCATAAACAGATGAGACAATGTGACGCAGCAGCAGCAGCAATATTTCCATGGTTACTGTGCCTCAGATTAGAAGACAAACAATCTACACTTAAAAGAGAGCTGGGCCGTCAACAAGCAGGAGGTGGCTGCTCTTTACATTTGGCAACGACTATTTACAATGAAGTAAAACAAAATGTAACCAGGAAACTCTAGATGCTGCGCTCTGGCTGTACAGTTCAACTTTTACTTTCCAGTTACTTTCATGCCTTAATCTTAAAGCTTCATATGGTTTTGGCGATCTTGGTTGATAACCTCCTCTCATGACGTGAGTGTTCAGTTTGGAGCTGGGATTATCTGAAATGATTGATTCCATGTGATTTAGTTTAGGATGTGATTGAATTTCAGGGTTTCTGTGTTGATTTTGCGGCGTTTACAGCTTTAGTAATAATGGGGATAAAATTGGTTAAACTGGTTGATTGAAAGGTGCAGCAAACACCACCTTCCCTCAAACACATCTCAGCCCTACATATGATGCTATGTGTGAGGTTCATATGTGTCTAACACCTTCATCAGTACATTATGAGCACGTGACCAAACTTCAAAGTGCAGACCGAAACAGAGCTCCCTCACTGGTGAACGTGTAAACGCCAAAATGTTGTTAAAAACCTAACTAATGTACTTGCAGTGCTCGTGCATGTTTGTGTTAAAACACCTTATCACAAAGAGGAGAGTTCAACTAAGAATTTCCAAAGGCTAAGAGTCAATTTTCCAGCCCCACACATCAGTGCAGCATGGTCCACACAACACAACAACATAGTACAATAAGTTAATAAGCCATATCCACTTCACATTATGCACAAATATCATGCATATGTAGCCACATTATAATTCTTTCCTTATCCAACCATATTAAAATAATGCATAGATATAAAAATCCAGTACATAAACATTATCATAAGTATTAAAATAAACAATCTGTACAAAAATCTTGCCTTATCTTTTTTAAGGATTTTTAATTAAAGGATAACAGGGCAGATAAAAAGTAAAAAAATAAATATTCTATTTACAATCACACATGCCACTCCAAAGTTATCGTCACTGCAAAGAGAAAACAAAAAGGCAAAACGGCAAATGTTAGTTTGAGTGATTAGCACAAGGGACCGGCTACAAACACCAACGCATCAAACTCTCTCACTTACTTTATTCCAACATCCTGGTACTGGTAAGCCGTCGTCTCCCTGGAGGAGGAGAAAGAAGACGTGAAGAGGAGATACGAGTGCTGAAAGAGCCTCGCAATGACATCATGCAAGTGTGAAATGCACCAAACACAAAAACACAGTTTACAATCTGAGTGAAACATATCGGTTCCTTACCGTAACAGTTTCAAAGGGGAACATTCATAATTTGGAGTATAATCAACAGAAACAAATGAGACAAATGTTGCATTTACGAATCGTTTTTAAGTGATTTCTAACAGCAGGAAGGATTAATTACAACATGTTTACATCCTTCAATGAAGCCAAGTAAGAAAAACGAACGTGTATGCTTTCTTCACCTGATATACTTGATGTAACCCGTCTGCTCTGTTAAAACCAGTTACTGCTGCTGAGTTGTGCAGATATGTTGGGACACACTGATACTCTATGTTTACTCCTCCCTGGTGCCTCCTTAAGGCCACAACATGTCTGCATGTCTGTATGTAATATGATGATTTGTTGACCTAATATATGTGTGAATGTACTTCTACTCTCAGCTGCGTCTTTATTAAAGTTGAAGTCTCATTAATTTCTGCAATTATAACAAGTGGATACATTTATTTATGAAGTTGACACTTACATAGAGTGAGGACAGGAATAATGAGCATTTTGCCTCAGCAATTAGGTTTAGGAAGAGTTCATACTGATGTCTGAGTTGAGCAGAGAATTATGAATTATTCAATGCACAGCCAATTAGAGATGCCATCTGTTGAATGTCAGTTAATTTTCAAAATGATCCCTCCCAACCACTACTGCACGAATCCCATCCTGTGGTATTCCGCTGCCTCGGGAAGTAAGACAAGGAAAATTTGGTTTTCCATGCAGGAGATGTAAGAGAAATAAGGATTATTAAAAAAGGAATTCCTGTTCTGTTACAAGGATTTGGACTGAGAGGTTTGTGTGGTTATGAAATAAGTGATAGTATTAGTGACATCCATACAGCAGCACATTACTTCATTTAAGGTTATGGATTAAGTTATGGAAGGATGAGCTCTATTGTTCAGTGTGTTAGTTCAGGAAGTCACTTGAATAATTTATAAATTTATCACTGGTTCAAACAAACCATTCATTAACTTTCAGTAAGTTCATCTTTACTTCCAAGCAAGCATGCAGATTACAGTCAGTTTATAGTTTTATGTTCATCGTTAGGGGCGTGGTTAATGATGGCTAAAAGCATGCTGGGAAAAGTGAAGGGAGAGATAGAGAGCACCATACCACAGGGCAAGGGGCATCCAGCCCATCCAGGCCCGGCAAGCCCGGTTCACCTTTCTCCCCTTTAAAGCCTCGGAAACCCTGTTTGTGAAATCAGCCGTTTAAATATCTCCACTTTGCACCTCGTCAGCAGAGCCGCGTTTGACCTCCACCGTATGACGGCACCGGGATCTGCACTTCGCTCAGCGGTAGACCGGGATGCAGGATTACCTAAACATGCAGGCAACCTGGGACCGGCAGGAACTGGCCTCACTGAGATGAGTTCTCAGGGTTTATAAAGCACTCAGGGCTCGTACATGAGGACTAAATGACATAAGGGTGGGATTGTTATGTCACTATACGACAACAAAGTCTCCAAGTTTTGTGTCAGCCTCATCTTTAACATTAAGGAAGATATATTATAAAGCTTTAGAACATGTTTGTCCTCATTGGTTTGTATTCGGGGAGGTAGAAAATACAATTCTGATATCTACTGATACTCATCATCAGTGGCTGCCTGGTTCCTGCTGTCTGATTCCTGAAAGAAAGAGTTTCCTCCAGCAGAGTTTGAGGCTCTGCGCTCCACTGCGAGTGCCTCAACGTCAAACTGTGACTCGGTTAATCAAATTTCATACTAAAGCAGTGGATAAGGATACAAATCAGATTGTTATCACTTAATGTTTTGGACTGCAGTGAACACTTGGACCAAACTCTGCTGGAGGCTTATTAGAACACCAGAGCCAAAAGGAAGTCAATTACAGAATACAAAGGCTTCAGAGGAACCGAAGCCTGATTGTAATCTTTGGTTGTATTCCGAGATAGTGCAGCTTCCCTTTGCCTCCTGGTTACACATTAGACTACTGACATACCAACGGACAGGGGGCATCTAATCCTGGTGCTCCTTGGTCTCCCTTATCCCCTTTGGCCCCCCTGTTGCCTTTCTTGCCCCTCTCTCCCTGCAAACAGCGCATTAAAAAAAGACAAACTTTAGTCCTCCTCTTTAAGCCACACATTAAGCAAATGCTTGTTTGTTGTAACCCGTTGCATATGTGTAATTAAGACAGTCTGAGGTGTAAGTTCTTTACATTCACTAATGAGTGTCTGATGTGCTTTTTTTAATGGCATTTTCAAAACAGACTATCTAAAGTCAGTTTAGTGAAATGGTAAGAAGAGGAAGTTAGGGAGGAGGGACTGAAGCCAGTGCAGTTGGTGAGCAGGTTCTCATCAAAGAGAACTAATTAATGAGAAAAGTCAACTAGGAGTCTGAGAGAACCGTTCAAATAATAAACAACAACACCATTTCTTCTGAATTAAGCTGAAACCAACAAAAGTAATAACCATCTACAGTTCTTCATTGATTGTAGATAAAAGATATCATTTCAAATAATACAACAAACGAAAATGTCCTGGACAAAATGATTGGGTCCCATAACCCAGTGTTTTATAACCTGTGTGCCGCAATGTGCCGTGAGTGATGTCAGATGTGCCGTGGGAATTTATCCAACTTCAGTTAATTTGTCCCAAAATATAAAATTTACCTGTGGCTCGAACCCGCCCAGCCCGCGATCCGGCCCGTGAGACACACCGGCAGATCGGAGCACAAATTTCATAGCGCAAATTTCGAAATTATGCAAAAACGTACACGTCTGTTCTAAGCAGCAGTATTTATGGCTTCATTTCAATTCAATGCTCTGACCTCATTATGTCGACAACACCTGCTCACCAAGGTGAAAGGCTTTGGGGGAGTGTGCCTTTGCATTTAAGGTATAGGAAATATGAATGATATGCTGCCTGACTGCAATGTTCTCCCAGAGCTGTCTCAGTATCACCTGTCTTCAGAGGGGGATGTCTTTGTCTCCTGATCAAACAGAAAGCTCAGCTGTGAGTGCTTTTAGTAGCAGAGGCTCACATGCAGATAGACGTCTATCCAGTAAGAATGTATCCACGTAACAATGGAGTGTTTATTTTCTCAGAATAGACCTGAATTGTTCGGCTCTTGATAAGACTGTGACCGACCTTCAACCCATCACACAGGTGCTGCATGTTATTACTGCCTAGGCTCCTGAGGGGTGGAGAATGAAACATGGAGGCCAATGATCTGCAACTATCTGGACAATTGGGTTTACGTTTATAATTTTAAATTACAGGGTAATGAGTGGGATACAAAAAAGACAACAATTGTTTCGCTTTCATGGATCTCACTTCAGGTAGACGACACTGAACATTTCCTTATATCACTTTGTGAGGTCAGTCATTTACTGGTAACATGATTTGTTACAAGTTTCAGCAACTGTGGTGTTCTAAGTTAACTAACTGTGTGGGAGACTCCACTGGTCTGTCTCACAAATATAGTAAAACAGCCATGAAACATGCACAATCTTTCACGTGCATATCGTAAGCCGATATTGTGACAGAGCTGGGAGAGCCTTACGTGCTAATTGAGGGTTTTGGGGGGAGGGGAGGGGAGGGGTGGGATGGGGTTGGAGGGACCACATGAAGGCTTGCAAGGAGGAGGTACAGTAAGTAGGAGAAGGAGGAGGAATAAAGAGGAGGTGTAAGAGGAGGAAGATTAACCCGGGACTACATTAGAATGCAGGAGGAGTAGCAGGAGGCCAAGGTTTGTGAGAGGGAGAGAGGTCAACCCCGGCAATAAAAAGAGCCACGGGCCACAGAGCAAGGTGGAGGGAAGGAAAAGGGGATAGGAAGACCTGCGGAAACAAAGGAAGACAGGACAAAGAGTAAAAACACCAACTCTATCCCAGAGCTTCATCTTCGTCACCTTCAACTGGACATTTAATTGTTGAGTGGATACGTGACTTACAACTTGCCATATTGTGGCTGCACACTCATTAATATGACTACTTTTTGGATTTAGAGCCAGTTGAATGTGCTGAGAGACAGCGAATGAAAGGTGAAGTCTTAAAAGATGGGAGTTGGAATATTAAAAGAGTCACAGGTTAATGGGAAGGAAACAGACATTCTCTTAGAGGAAAGGACATGTAGACACTGAAAACAGATTCTCCCAACTGCACCTGTAGATCAACTATATCTTTTACAAAGTATCATTTTGCAGGGCTGTCATCATGCAGGGCTGAGGAACAAATAGACTAGACAGTAAAATCCAATCAATTTAAGATGATAAAAGATAAATCAGGACTAAATTATTTTAAAAAGATTATGAGTCACTTTCTTCTGATCTGTTTGAATTTATTCTAAAGTGTCTCAATGAGTTTTAAAAAGCCACTGCAAAACAAACACATTTGCCTCAGAAAGGCAAAAAGACATCTTGATGTGTATTATGCAGAATCATAAAATAAACAATCAAAGCTGTAACTATCTGACTCATCTGGCTTTGTTTTCATGCACGATATCAAAGACACCATCTCATTTAGCAGGTTATTGATATTCAGCTTCTTAATGGCAATCACCTACTTGAGAGCATCTTTGAACTCACCACGACTCTGATCAAATGACCTTTCCTGGCCGATAAGGCAGTTGCAACAATGACAGTAAATGTTAAATAATACTGTGGATGCAGCTACCAGCCTGTTCCAATCTGACTCACAAAGACCCAGAGAGGGTCGAGTTTGAGCCGCTTCATTTTAATGAGCAGCTACATATAAAGCGGAGGTCTGCAACGTGCATCTGTTAGCCAGAATTGCGTCCTCTCCTATCTTCACAACAAGCAAAAGATTACAGGTGTTGTCTTACCCGATTCCCTTTGAATCCTTGTGGTCCTACTAAACCCTGTAAAAAGAAATTAGGGAACATGTGAACGGTTGTACAATCAAAGTAACTACAGTGTGTTAAGAAAATTGAACACCAAATCAAACACCAGGGACTTTCCCAGCTGATGATGAGCGTGACACCTCTGTCATTCAAGTAAATACTACACGTTTAACTAAAATTGTGCGTTAAATTCCTGTGTTGAACCCCAGAACTTACAGGGATGCCTTGAGGCCCAATTGGTCCTGGTAAGCCCCCGTCTCCCTTTTCACCCTGTAGTGGAAGGAGGGAATCAAAAAGGTTTAGTCATCCCAAGAACTTCATGTTTATATTAGAAATGACAGAAAATCTTCCTACACACACACACAAAGACACTCACTCTCTCCCCCTTTGGTCCTGCTGGCCCTGACACACCTCCTGGTCCTATTAGACCCTTTAAAATAGATAAATAAATAAAGTCAGCATTGTAAGAGACATCACAATACCAACAGATTGGTACTGGAGAAAACATCACGACCAAAATACTCACATCAGTATATCAACAAGCTTTCTGGTGGATATTAATAAATGTCACGAAAATAGAAATATCATTTAATAATTTATAATGAATCTTGAAGTTGGAGTGTCAGGAAAGGTACAGGCTGTAATTTACTGTGACATGAACACACCAAGGTTGTTGAGCTACTGACTAGACTGTTAAAAAGGAGAGAAAATGAAGAATTCAGCTGCAGTTCTCTTATGGAGTAGCAGTCAGGATTGGAGAGGAAGACCTTTGCATCTCAGGCATATCCAGTATGAGCGAGCTGCATGGAAAACATCAGGAGACAACCATACTGTCCATATACACTGGATGACATTCTGTATCATGCAGCATGGCCGTCTCTGCATGCTACTGTTGGGTACTTGTGAGCTGATACGGGATCACGAGGCAGGGAACTGCTCAGGCATGGTTGAGGTTTGAGGATTTACACTGTCAGGGCCTCCAACATGGGAGGTGAAAGTTCAAAGTAGTGATAGGCAAGTTTATTTGTAATGTGTTGTAATGTGTAGAGCGACTCTGAGCAGCCATGGTTACTCATGATTTGTTCAAGCCTGTTATCAAGATATTAAAACTTATCCTCATGATAACTTAAACATCTCATTGTCTTGAGGTAACACATTTCTCTGTCACATCTTGATTTTTGTTTTCTAGTGCCTGAAAGTTTAAAATACGAGTATATCATGTTCATATATCAGGTATCAAGTGTTTTAAGTCTTACATTTTGCTAATATCTAATTTAGGATTCCTAATAAAAGTGTAAATACATGATTACTTTCAATTCCTATGGCAGCTGCTTACATGATCATCATTTGTGATTTTACCAAATCTGATGGTTTCACTTTCTAATACTGTTAATCCTGTCAGGCTGATTGACTTATAAGTGGAGTTTCCAGTAAGGTCTAACGAAGAATTAGCTCTCTTAAGAAATAATAAGCTGTTACGATCACAAGGAAATAATGTGGGGTAAAATAAAATAAGGGGTAAAAATGTAAATATAGGACGTTGATGATGCTTTTATTGTATTGATTGGAGTTGATGTGTTTGCCATTGTGTTCCATAGTGGATAGTTGAATAGCCAATCAAACTGTTGACTTTCGCCGAACAGTGCATCCTCAGAACACAACCCTGAATGGTGCTGCCCTCGTAAAGCTATCGCAGGAGAGAAGACAAGACGAGACAAGCACGGAAGGCAGGAAAGCAAGCAGACATGACAAGCAGACATGGCAGACAAGCAAATAGTAGCAGGGGGTGGAGGAAGAGGAGGAGGAGAAGGAGGAGGAGGAGAGCGCTGAGGGGGGGGGGGACTGGAACAGGTCTTGTGCCACTCACCACTGGACCCGGTCTGCCGTCTAACCCATGAGCCCCCTGTATTGCGTTGTACATAGTTAGAGAGCAGAGATGAGGGGTGGGGAGATGGTGGGAGGAAGGTGGGGGAGAGGGATTGGGATGGGGGGGTGGGTGAGTGAAGCTGTGATTTAAGTGACTCCAAAAAACACGTACAAGATGTCGACAAATGAAGGGTGATGGAAGTTGTGGTGGAGGTGGAGGTAACGTGAGTGACAGTAATTGTCAGTAACTCCTTCTGCTGTTCGTTTCATAAGACTTTACATTTTTCTATGGCCATGTTGTTGCTGATAATAATGCCGTTCATTCCATCCACTGTGCATATCGGCTGCAAGGGTGGAAGTAATGAACGACACGATTTAGGATTCACTCTTATCCATGTTTTTATTCATTATCAGCTCTGTGCCAATTTCTGTAATTCAAATATATCAAAGTCACAGGCTGTTGGTGTTGTTTGACATCAGCCCCTTTCTCTCCAATAAGCCGACTCAGTGTTTCCACCCCGGATCTGCAGGGGACATGGTCCATAGTTTCACACAAATAAAGAGGAGTTACTGTGCAATGATGTGACAAATATCATTGATGTCATGTGAAAACCTCATGACCTATCTGAGTTGACGAACATAAACACAGCATAAACACTGAATACTAACATCTTCGAAAGCTTCATATTTGGAGATATGAGGTTTTCACACGACAACGATGATACAGATAAATGATTTCTGAGTCAGAGTGTAAACCAAGAATAAAGAATAGAAACCCAAAGTGACAGACACAGTGTAAAATCGGCATAATATAAGACAGCTGTAACACCTGCATGTGATATTTGAATAAACATTTAGATTACAATAAACAGTTGGGTTTGGATCTGTAGCTGTTATGTTAATCCTTTACTTTCCTTTCCAAGTATTCATGCATCATTTCAACAGAATCTCAACAACATAATGAAACATGACATATCCTTGGACAGCTCAGCCTGGACTGAACACCACAACATGGGCCACACACAGCTCTGAGGAATGAGTTAGACCAGTGTGGGCTTTTGATTCATAAAAAGCTAAAGTTTTAGTTTTTAGTAAGCATAATTCTTAAATAGGTAAAAAGACAATATGCCTTCAATTTAGACGAATAAGGCTGAACTGTCTCTCACACTAAGTACAAAGTCCAGTCTACTTACAGGGAGTCCAAGGTGGCCTCTGTCTCCCTTGTCACCTTTGTGACCTGATGCGCCCTTCTCTCCTCGGATGCCTATGCCCGGCTCTCCCTACCAAGGAATGGAAAACTGAATCAGACGCTTTACAATTATTATGAAGAGGTATTTTCATGCACAGAATGCTTGTGATGAAGACCTCCAACGTGTGTAGGTGAAGCTAGATTACATAAAATGATGGTGACGTGATGCCAAACTAGTCTCACCTTTGGCCCTGACAGCCCCTGGGACCCCTGAAAGGAACAAAATAGGATAACTGATACAACTGCCACAACATTGAACCTTCGTTTATCAATCCACACTTCCATTTTCACAACCTATTGAAGACAGTTGTGGTTCAACAAGTGGATAACTATTGATAACATAAACTTGAATCTTAGGTTTGGGGCCTAAAAGGAAGGTATATTTGACTCACCGCTGGGCCAACTGGCCCTGGAGGTCCTGGCGGCCCTGAAGGACCATAAACCTACACACACACAAACACACACACAATAACCACAAGCAGCACATTAGACTTAAGCACAATAAATTGATTCAAGTGCATTATTATAAAAGTTCATGTGGTGAATTGTTTAATGAATGACTCTTACCATTTCTGACCTTCCTCCAGGTTCACCTTTGGGACCCTGTGTGTAATGGGTGGAAAACAATAGAAGGATACAAAATGGAGAATAGTAATTAATTCACTACAAAAACTGTTAACTGTATGAAACATCAAGCAACACATCGTTATTTCAAACAACACATGAATACAGCAGAGCACTGTTCTCCCTTTGTCAGGTCAAACATCGCATACAGGACGACGCAGTCTGAGGGGCACCATTGCGTACCATTGTGCCTGGTAATCCAATAGGGCCAGGAGAACCTGTTGACCCTTTTTCACCCGTAGGGCCATCTAATCCCTACAGAACAAGGAAGGGGAGATAGACGTTATCTTAATGGAAGGGCGCTTCATTTCAGGGACCGATGAAGTGAAGAAGACGAACCAAAACAGAAAATCAAACGAGCCAATCCTTTGTTTAGAATGAGTCGATGTCCAATGATGTAGTCAGGGACGCAATGCTGCCCATCCTACCTCAGCAAATACACCAACATGTATGAGCAGAAGCAGAATAAATTCATACTTATTTATTCATATATAATTGCCAGATAAATAACAGCGTACGCTGCCGCTCTTTAACATAACATGAGGCTACACATAACTAAGCCAAATGGACTCACATTTAGTGAAATGGTGACTAAAAGGTTAAACACGCTGTCATTCCTGGGGTCCCCTCCAACCAAGTGAGTCTCTAATTAGATAATAAGAGGGCAGCCGTAAAAGTCGAGGCCTTCCCTCTAGTTAATGACAGATCTGGATTCAGCCTTTGGTCACAGAACCCCAGGCAGTGGTGTGATGTGGTGTGCTGTGTGGTTAACGCAGCCACTTACAGGTGAGCCAGATGAACCCATGTCCCCTTTATCTCCCTTAGGTCCCGAAAAGCCCATCACACCGCCTTCGCCTCGAGGACCTTCGGGACCAGCTGGGCCTGCAGGACCTGTGTCTCCGGGCTTCCCTCGAGGTCCCTGAAAATATGATCATACTCGTCACTGAGTGCTGGTGAGAGAATACTGTTATCGTGAATCTTCATCATCATATTGACATTTATTAGAAGATAACAAATTACAGTGACAGAACAGCTGAAAACAACAACTTGCCTTATCTCCGTCAATTCCTGGTGGACCTGGCAGGCCGACTTCACCCTTGGATTAAACAAACACATCCATTTATGTATAAAGAAAATACATGTTTATTTTCGGAATGTGGGTACATGACCTCTTTTGTCGAAGTGAGTTACAAGTAAATTCCAGTTTCTAAAAATGAGTTAAGAAAGTCGGTTGTCAATTATCTTTCTAGAAATGTCTCCTACCTTGTTGCCAGAAAGGCCAGGAGGTCCAGGTAATCCAGGAGGACCCTACGGTGAGGAAATTCACAATGACTGAACAAAAACTTCCAAAAGTTAATCATTATGTCACACTGAATACTAGAAGCTACTTACCATCAGGGGTATGTTACGAATATCCTGTGGATGAATATTAGATGTTAAAATCAGGCTTCACAGTCTTACATTCTACAGTCTTACCAAAAGAAAAGTGAAACTACATGAGAGAGACCTACATTTTCATTGTTTTGGATTTCTGACTTTCCTGGCTCTCCTGTCGGGCCTGGAGGACCCTGTAAGATGAACCATCACAAGACATCTGGTAAAGCTCATAGTGAAGATGCTGATTAGAGATCTTATCAGAATATGAGTCTGTCAGTCATCACTTACTCTGGGTCCGGCTGGGCCTTCAGGGCCGGCGTCTCCCTAGAGGTTGAACAAAGTTAAGACGGTTACATTCTCCTCTCAAGCTGCTACATTGTAAACAAACTTCTCATCAAATGTTTATGTTTTATTTGAGGCAGGAGGGTGAACCGTTACATAATACTCTCACATCCTACCTTGCCTCCGTGATCACCTCTTTCACCCTGTAAGAGACAAATCATTCAGTTCTCTACTTCTTCCCAACACACCATAAAGGACGCATTGCTCTGATTGAAGCCACTGATCCACTACACACACTAGTTTCCTTTACCTTCAGTCCCACCCCAGCCATCCCCGGCGCACCAGGTTCTCCTTTAATGCCCTGAGCTGCAGCGCTTCCCTCTCCCTTCTCGCCCTGCAATACATAGCGGGAACAATGTTAATTAAGTGGAATAAAATATATTACCCTGTAACTAGGCGACAGTATTTATATGAAGGGTTTAACTGATTTTTGCCACAGATCCTCACTGGACAACAAACATGGAAGACTTGAGTGAAACTGGTCAAGATTGGCAGTAGAATACTGAGGAGAAGTAAAAAGTGGAATTAAAAGACCATAAATAATATAATTGTCTTGAAGCAGCTCTCAATCTCCATCATGTCAGAGGTGTATGACCTGTGTGACCTTTTGCTGAGAGAAGTTCAGTCCAGGTCTGATACGTTGGCAAGGGAAAACATCAGTTGAACCCTCTTTTGTCATAATAACTCATGAGAATATTCTGCACATTCATTAGGATTACTCACACGGTGAATTAAAATGGAATGAATGAAAGGATGGTTGACATTAAATTCACACATTTGCCCCGTATGTCACTGACCAATAAAAGTAAATCAAACAGCGTCTCTATGCATCCCCACAGATCCCAGATGAATGAGTTTGAACAGAATTCATTCCACAGTGATCCACAGTGAATGTATGAATGTTAGCAATTCACTGATTGTCACCCCTGATGACTGGTGTGATTCAGTTCTGGGCAGCAGAAGACACAATCAGGGGTTAGCCAGCCTAATTTGAAACTAAGCTGGCTAATTATCTTAACATCTGTCACACAGATCAAAACACTGCAACCAAGATCGAGTGAAATACAAAAAAATGCAAATTTGAGACTTATTTGGATCTTTGTCCAATCACAAAGACAAGTTGACGGAAATCTGACTTTACAAAGGAGATGGAAAGGAACGTGGATGACCGACAGGACAACAAAACAGTTACGGTGCCCATTCCATGCCACGCCTACCCTGTAGCCCCTCTTGCCGGGAATGCCGGGGGTACCAGGGATGCCAGCCTGACCCTTTCCAGTGGAAGAGAGATTAAGTTATGACACGCTACATCGGACTTGATTGTGTAAGGACGATCACACACACTCCTCAAAACACAACTTTACCTTCAGCCTAGGAGTGCCTGGAAACCCCGGGTCTCCCTACCATAGCCACAGCAATGCAACGGTCAAAGTTGACAGGAAAAGAATGGAAAGGAGACAGAAATTACAGTGTTTTCTAGGAAATTCCAAGACGTGCAGACGCATTTACTATTCATAAGCGCAACATGATGAAAAACTTTGGAGTGCCTGTCAAAAGTTAATGAACCCTCTGAAATGAGATGTTATAAATAGTAAGCAAAACACACTCCAGATATTTAACGCATCTGTGTGTGTGTTCCCTACTTCAAATTGGCCATATTAACAAGTAGAGGGTTTGGGGATGATGTGCAGTCACAGCTGTGAACACAGACACGCACACACAGAATTCTAAGGGCTAGGAGCAGCATATGGAATCTTCACAATCCTGTTTGTCCCCATAGGATCGGGCAGCTATCAACCGTGTGTCTGTTGATGCTTGGAGGACTTTGAAGTGTATTTACTTACTCGGTTATCCAACACACACATAGACTTAGTGAAAGGTTACAGGATGCTCAGTCCGGCAGCATGCAAAAGAGATCCAAGCCAGAAGCGCTTAAGCAGCTACAGTTAATCCTCAAAGATCAACATTATAACGTAAACAGCTTCTGCGGTGGCTTTGATAAGCAAAATCCAGCATTTAAGTGAATAACAAATGCGGTAAGTGCTGTCAGAATGCAAACACGCTTTGGAACACAACATTTACAACATCAAAAGCAGGCTGTTTTTCCTTCATGCTGCTTAGAGCTTGATTGCTGCAGTGCTGCTACAGTAATAATGGCATTTCTAATGGCTAATGAGAGCTCATTTTTCCGTAGGAGCTTTTGATAATGTGATCATTATCAGTGATAATGATAAGGAAAATAATATCTTATAGCTACAACAATATTATTCACGACTAGTGCCGTTAATAAAGCAATAAATGCCATAACATGACTTCTACAACTGCCACTACAGCTACAAATACAGCTCCTTGGAGATAACGTTAATGTGTTATTGTATAAGCTGTTTGTAGTGTTGTTGGTAGGATTGCAGTCTTCCATATTGCCATAATTTCTAAGAGAATACGCTGACATTGTGTGTGTGTGTGTGTGTGTGTGTGTGTGTGTGTGTGTGTGTGTGTATGTGTATGTGTATGTGTGTGTGTAAAGCCTCGGGGCTCTTCTTTCAGGTGAACAATACAGATGGAAGTGACCATGATGGTGATCCAGTACATGAGCTTGTGGACAGATGAAAGCATTGCTGGTCGCTCCTGATCCTAGTTTTCCCTCAGGAGGACCGGAGTGGTGACTGCTCTAATCACACCGTGGGATTCATCAGAGACACTCCGAAACAACCCGCTCCAGCAAAACACCAGACGGCATCTCTCTTTGATCCGCCAATTAGCTTTTAGCATTCTTTGCTCGACTTAGAAGTCCTGCGTCCACTGTGCGTCTATTTTAACATCTCTCTTCCTTTCTGGATGTGCCTGTGAGGCTCCGTGCAGAAGGAGAGCCTGCACCGCTCTGTCACCCTGGCATGCCATTCCCTGATTTATCAATACGCTAATCTCTTTATTGAAGCCCTGCAGCCACAGGCTTTCCACTTCAGAGGAAATGTACAAAGACGAATGAGGTGAACCCATCAGTCACACTCACATTTAAAGGAACTGGAGTCATCCTGTAACCACGCTGCAGGATCGCTTGTTTTCATTCCGTTTGTGCCTCAGCCAAGTCCTTATATCAAACTTGCTTCTACAGGAAAGACATCGAGCGACGGGGATGCTCTGCCAATGTTTCCATAACAACCTAATACAAGTCAACTTACTGTCTGAATAAGCAGAGCAGCTAATGAGGATCCGGAACAGTGGTTTGTCACAGTGGTAAAGAGATTTTGATATTAAATACTAGATTTCAACAACCTCAATCCAAAACAGTACATTTAAAACCATAACTGAGCCTTAAAATGTAAAGTTTGACCTCAGGGTGGCACTCGGGGGGAAAAGGCTAAGAGGTTAGAAACGCCAACATCCATCAACAATTTAGACCAAAGACCTGATTAATATCAATACATAAGATTTTCTACAGAATCCTCACACTGCAGCTTCAATGTATAGAGATCAATTCCATGGAAATCCTTCACAGGCTTTTGCATACATGTCTACAGCCACCATGAAGAATAACAGAACAAGGTGGGTGATCGGAGAACATAATTGCTGTCTTCCCCTCTGCTCGTAATGCTTTCTCCAGCTGTGCTGCTCATTGCTTTCTCATTTGCAGTGACAGGAGGAAGGCAGTGACGCCTGTTCATTCAGTCCAGAAAGTACAGGTGCTGGCAAAAACCCGCCGTCTCCGCCGTTTCTCTTTCCTGCCCACAGGTCTGACCATAGGGGAAGTCAAATCAAAGACGGAGCTTATGACATCAGGCTGGACTACAGGCGTTTCACCACAGCGGCAGACTAGACGAGGTCCTACGATGCCAGCCCTGTCTGCTTCCTCCGAGGCAGGGCGTGGGACTGATGCCTGCTGGGAATTTTGGAAATGGTAGTTGGCGAGTGTGTAGTAAAGTCGTCCTTTGTGGTCGGCACCATGAAGAGTCAAAGCCGCAATACCTCTACCTGCTCCACTCAGCACATGGAACCACCACTTAAACTCTGGGAGATTATATATAGAACAGATCTCTCTTGGGGGGCAGACCTTAACTCCTTAATGCAACTTTGAAGGATCAGCCTGCAGAAACACTTTCTCTTTCTTATTAAACAATAAAAGCCCTTTTCTCACGGATACCACCAAATATGCGCCTTTCCTTGAAGTTCCTTGAAGCAGGCTTGAAGAAATTTACTTTCTCCTTCCTCTTTCCCTCATCTGTCCATGTCCTGTGAGCCGTAATGGGGAAAACACACGTGCAGGACCGCCAAGCTGCTACTGCAATGTGCTACTGTGGTACAGCAGCCAGAATAATTTGTGACTGACTTAGACTTGTATCGGACGACACGCTTCATTTCACGTCCGAGGAAGCTGCTGAGCTTGATCTCACTATTGATATACAGTGTTTATGAAAAAGAGGAATGACTTATGGTCGGTGCTGAAATTCTGCTGTTTGAAGGTATGTAACGTGCTAGAGACAGGGAAGCAGTTGATGGGTGAAACATGGAGGATCGATTACACTCGATAGGTGTACACTGCAGAACTGCAACTTTAACATCAATGATACCACACCTAGAGATTGTTGCAGCATCAACTGAAATATAAGTAACCCCACTATTACGATTATTCAATCTTTCCTTAACAAACAGACCCAGTTTAACCCTTATGTCTTGCTATACACGTGCTGAAAATCTGGGAAATAGGCAGGTTTGAAAGCGTAAATCAAGATTCAATCATCCAGACTCCAGCAGTGAGGTATCTAATCTCGCCATGCATGTGACCGTCCAAAACCCTCAACATGCCACACCAAACCCATGCTTGGCTTTCACTCTACCTTCTCTCCTCTCTCCCCTGGGAAACCTCTCCTTCCTTCATCGCCCTACAGAATGAACGGACGCGATAATTCAGAGAAGCGGCGGTGCAGTAAAAACAGACACACCCTTTCAAACAAGAGGGAAAGCTAAAGACAAGTCAAGGCTCAACAGAGAAGGGAGTGCTCCTTTCTTGACAAGCACCTCAAAGAAGGTGTTGTAAATCTTCAGAGATGACACACGGGCCTTGTATCATGTTTGTCCCTGGACTGAAGCAAGTAAGTGTTTGCCTTTTGCTAGAATTGAATCAAACAGTAGAGAGACAGGGAAGGTTTTGTCTGGTCTGGGGTTTGTTTTTCAAGTGGGTTGATGTCTTGTCCAGATCAGGCAACTGAGCAGACTCAATGTTAACCCCCTAAAATTAAGATGAGACCAGGAATACAGACACGATGATGGTGAAGAAGAGCAACAAAGCTGTCCTGTCACAAAAGTGGCACAAACTGAGACCTTTCACAGAATGTATTGTCTCTACCTTAGGCACAAAAAGCAAACGACGTGAGCAAAGTATGATGCAGAATGGTAGAACATCCTCTTCTTTCAGGTACAGTAAAAGCTATGATGCCTTTGCACTCACAAAAGAGGGATGGAACATAAAAGTGTGTGTGTCATCTTAGAAAATGCAAAAATAATCTTACCTTGAGTCCTTCATCTCCTTTAATACCCTGTAAAACAAAGCAGAGACACATAAGTCACACACACCTCTTTTCAAATGAGTCCAATAATAACTGACCACTAGATGGCGCAAAATACCCTCTGTGAGCATTAATAAAATGGAATTGGGGACCAAAGCAAGTGGATGTAAAAACCAAGGGAGCAGAATGTATTTCATCCAAGAAGTTCTAATCTTTGCTGGATAACATTCCCTGTAATCAAACGTATACCAAATGTTGAGAACAGCTGAGATGAGTTTGGTAGAGAAAGTTCAAAGGAGGACGAACAAGCGTATCAGACGATGTTCAGCATCACCTGTGCCTCGCCTACAACGCCAGTGCACTGATGTACTCATAAACCAGAAAAGAACAGAACCTTCTGGTATGATTTCATGGGAAAGGAAACAGAGGCTGAACAAAATAAGTTTACAAGGCAATAACCTGCACAGAAGCTCACAGCCACGCAGCTCTTAATGTACCTGACCTCAGAAAAGCTCCAGTATAAACTGCAGAAGGATATTGTGGGGTTTTTTTAATGCAGCCAAATGAATCGACAGCTGAGCTTAAATCTGACTTTTCAAATCTGGCCTTGGGCAAAACCCCCTTTCAGAGAGTCATATAATATATAGATACTCTATATACTGTGGTTTGCTTGTGACAGCAGCAGCCAATAAATTGACATTACCCAGATGGCTGAGCTGTTTTTCTTAAGCCATGTGGAGGAGGACACGTTTAAGTCCTGAACATATGTGGAAGTAATAAATGAGTTTTTTCTACTTAATAAATTGATGAATGAACCACAGTCTCTTCCATAGTTTCTAAGCGTCAAAATGCTTTTTCGCTTTCGCTGCATTTTCAATCCAGATTAAACATACGGCAGACTGTCCATAAATATTACATTCCATCTGAAGCGGGCTAATCAAATGTGATCCACATCAAACTCACACCGGCATATGGGAGAAAGGTTCAGCTACTGAGATCATTAGCCTTGTCAGCCATTTGGCTACCAGACATGGAGCTCTGTTATTGAATAACAGCAGAGGGTACCGGCTGAATTTATTATTTAGTCACTAATATTCAGTTATTATCAGAAAAATATCATTACATCAATTGACCACACAAGCTCATTAATGATACTTTTGCTTGTCAAAACAGTTCGGTCAGAATCATTACAGTAACTCAAATGTGTTCTAAATCTCTTTAATTCATGTATTTATTACCTTTTCCGTGTGAACACATTCACACCAGTAATCTAACTCCAAATTATGTGAAATATAGTTGAACTAAAACAACTCCTTTTACTTGTATTGGAAACGTTCCAACCTCGGTGTCTCCAGTCTACCACAGTTTGATTTTAAACTAGAAAAGGTTTCTTTTGCAAGTTTTCAATTTCTCTAAGTTGCCATTTTCCTTCCTTCCTTTGTTTTTTGTTTTTTTGCATCACCCTTTTTGCCATTTCTGAGTAATGGCTTGGATTAGAAGAACAGTTGCTATGTGTGTGTCCTCCGGAGGAAGTTTGTTAAGCCATGGAAAAGTGGAGAAGGACAAGCACGTGGAGGGTTTAACAGGCATAGCTCCCTCTGCCCCCCCATAAGGCTTCAAGCCAAGGTTAGATCCTTTAAGCTGCCGCCGAGACTGCATGTGTGCATGTTTGTGTGAGCGTGTGCACGTCCGCTGTGTTTATCCCTGTTTATTCAATGCTAAAAGGAGGTTTGTGCAATTACAGTGTGACCATAATCCAGCAAACACTTTCCATTGAATAGGTGTCAAAAGCCATAAAGGAGGCAGCAGAAGTTACCTGCCAGGAAGTCTGGATGACAGGATCTTTATCACCTCGCCTCTAAACTATTCACAAACCTTTAATTTTTTATTTCTACCATTAAAGTCACACCTCCATCATTTCATTTTTAAGCAACATCCAACTATATTACTAATTCATGACCATACTACATCATAACTACAGGAAAGAATGAGCAAGCTGTAAAACATAGAGAGACTAGAATACCTTTGAGCCGTCAGGGCCTGAGGGACCAGAATCTCCTCTGTCACCCTGTAAAGAAAGAGAAACAAATATTAATATGAAGAAACGCAATGGCTGATGGGTATAAAGTGGACGTGTCACAAGCAAAGAGGGGGAGAATTTGTTGGGACCATCTTTTCCTGAGACGTTTGGTGAATACAAGTGTACTATACCACCATATCTGTTGAATGGGTACATTCCTCCTGAAATACCATTACTGATTACAGACAGGCACATGTTCTATGTCTGAGAGTAGTAAAGCTGTGTCACTATATTGAGACAAACCATAGCAACAAGAAATGAAATACTGCTTCCTTTTGTTCCTGTATTAATCCCTGGTCCCTGGTGCTTGAGAGCAGATGATACGGCTTCTACTGACACATAAAAGTACTTTTTTTTTCCTCCACTTCCAACAGGAAATAAATGGTTATTGCTTTCCTTCCATGATGAAAAGTCCATCAATTACTCAATGGACAGTTTGTGGATTGTGTATTGGAATATATTAAGCTTTGCCAATCAACTTGAGAGGCCACATCCTTTTTCAGAGGTAGAGTAGAGACAGGAAGTCACCTTTTGTCCTGGTGTCCCTGGTTCACCCTGTAAAGAAAAACAGACTTTTTCATTATTGTGACTTTGAGTACATATCCATCAAGTGTGACCAAATGTAGTTTTAACCGTAAACCAGGGGTCAAGACTTGATTTGAGGGTATGAAAGTAAAGATTTCAACTTTAGTCTTTCTGCAGCTAATCGACAATTCCTCTTTTGAAATGAACCTTCACAGTTAATACATCAGGCGGCGTTGTTAGTTGTCTTCTCCAAAATAAACATAGATTTGTAGTATTTCTGTTGGGATTATGAATGTATTTCAGAAAGACTTCACCTCTGATCCCCTTTTGATGCGAGTTGTTATTGGGGACTATGTGTGTTTGACCGTAATGAATGAGGAGTCATTATGAGAAGCAGCAGCAGCACGCTGATGCTAATCAGCGCTTGAAAAATGTAGTTTTGCTGTTTATACAGAGGAAAATGTTGTTTACCTTAAATCCTGGTAAAAGCTGTGGAAACAACGTGGACATCACAACATGATTAATGTCATACCAATAAATGTTCACTGATGAAAAAAAACACATGAAAAACAAAGGTGGAACACTGAATGAAGCAGAGCAAAGCTCACCCTCGGGTCTTTTCCTGGTTTGCCCGGTTCACCAGGTTTACCCTGTAATGAAAAAAGCAACAAGAATATGAACAAAATATGGAACACTATTATGAAAGAATCAGCCTAACTATAACTCAGGATGTCCCTCTCACACTCTACTCCAGCCAATCAGTCGTGTCTCTACAAGTGAAGGGACTCACCGGGGGACCGCTGGCTCCATTCAGTCCGCCGACGCCTGAGGGTCCGGGGGGTCCAGGAGGTCCCGGTGGGCCTTGCGCTCCAGGCTCGCCCTGCTGAGAGACCTTGAGTTACAACCTGCCAGGCCGGTGAGAGCCTCACCACACTAACCATGCCAACACAGCAGCCTCACACTACACTGCAAACACTGGAGAGGGGTGTAGCAGAGGGGAGTGTTAGGTGCGGAGCAAGGCAAGCGGTTATAATTGCATTTCTTTTCACCAACTACCTTTGTTTGGAGAACGTGGCGCTGGGAGTAAGTTGAAACTACAGATTTTCACTTTCTGATGAGCCACATGGAATAAAGGAATCTGAACTGTCCTGATCTTATTTTCACAGCACTTTATTTTAATCAGATGACCGTGTGACACACACGTTAGAAGCTAAAGCGCTGCCTGGCCTTTCTATGGTTTGCTTTGAAATATCACCACAAAGGAGCTGCAAGCTGCAATTTGAGCTCAACATTTATCCATGACGATATCAGTTATTGTTTATTTTTCAGACAATGTAATTTTGTGATTTTCCTGTAGCTTCTCTGCAATCATCCACCACCCATTAATCTCTATGTGGTCAATCGGTCCACTGACAGCCAGCCAGGGGAAGCCTAAGCTAAACAAAATCAAATAAAGGCACTTTCCAATGAGCACAGGATATGAGGAGAATAAATACACCTCACCTGAGATAAATGTGTGTGCCTGGTGCACATCCTGAATCTGTGTCTTCATTGTTTCACTCAAATCACTTCTGCTACTCGTCTCTCGCAACTTGTAAAAGCAATTCCGGTGCATAATCTATCATGGAAGCTGTAGGTTCATCATGAATAGACTAGCCTCCTGCAACAATTACCTCCACCTGGAAGAATTCCTGTGTCAGATCTGTAGAATGGGAACAGCTTCATGCGGGGTGGCATTTCATCTGTTACGCTACACTACAAAATTGATTTGCACATGTGGTCCAGCTTAGAGGACCTCATAACAACGAGTCTTGGCCCTTCTTCAGTTGCTCAGTAATCACCGTGTTACTGTATGAGAGCACTCATCTACAGTAGCTCAGGCTCGGCGAGCTTTGCCAAGTCTGGCACTGAGTTCTATTCTGAGATAATGGAGAACATATCCATCCATATTAGATCCATTTTTCATTACAGCGTCTCTGTAGTACAGAACGTGTCCACAATGATTTATGCCTTTGGGTGCGTGTTAGGGTTTTCTCAAGGGTTACACAGATCCCGATATGGATGGTGTGCAGCTGCCAATAGCTGATATAGCATGCTGCTCAGCAAATTTTTACCATACGCATAAAAATGTAAATGCCTAAAAATAGCAGTCAAGCATATCCAAGACCTGAATGAATTGCAGAGCCAATAATTATCAGTGATATCTGATCAGTCATAAAAGCCTGATATATTTGTCCATATTCCAACTGCTGTTATCATTCAGTATTCTGTATTTAGCTCACTGATCTCCAAACAAGGTGTTCTGTCCTGAGACAGAGCAGATTACACACCTGGGACACAAACGGTTGCAGATGCCAACGAGGCCCTCCTGTGCCAGGCTACCACATGATCCATATGGCAGCCCGCTGAGGCATGGTTGCTCCGGTGAGAATATTATCACTTATCATTTCATGACTATATTATCACAAATTATAAGCTCATCTGATTTGTGATTATTTCTTCCAGCACTTTAAAGGGCATTGATATTTCAAATTTTCAGTATTTTGACCTGTTACTACATCATTTTGTATTACCAAAGTCTGTTCTTGGGTAAACTTACTGAATAAACCTGAATTCTGCTTTTTTTTAAATATATATTCCTTGAATACCTGCATAGAGAAACAGTATTTTTAAGGCAAAGTTAAACTGAGGTCACTAACATCACCTTAAAATTGGGCTTGGGGTCAAATAATAACTAATGTTAAGAGTGATTACTGTTATGAAATGGAACAGGAACCTGCACTGTTGTTATGGGGGCAAATCTGGAGTTACACAAGAGGCCCAGAGCAACTCAGGGGCTCTGGAACATGCCAGGGATTACAGCTGTACTGAGTTAGAGCTTTAGTTGACCTGCATTTAAGGGCCCCAAAATGTCTAGTGGCACCTCTGTTTGACCTCGTCATCCTGTTTTTTTTATTTATCCAGTAAGGTCCCATTGATACAGTATCTCTTCTTCCAGGGAAACTTCCTGGTCAATGGACAGATGAGAACGTTGGCTTATGAGATACAACTAGATAAGAAGCAGTAACGGCCAAAGCTGGTTAATTACAGCATGAGGGCGGAGACGGGGCGGTTTTGGCGATGGTCGGCGGCGGTTGGCATCCACGGGGGAGAGAGCAGAGGGGCAAGTGAGGGGGCAGAGAGAATTGTACCTTGAGGCGTTTTAGGATTAGAGGGCTTATTGAGGGCATGTTGCGCACGGTGATGGGCAACATCTGATGGGGGGGAGTCACAAAGCACAGGTGGCCAGCGGTGCAAAAAGGTCACAGGGCAAAGGTCACCAGGAGGCCAGAGAAAGGAAACAGGGTAGGACCAGGAGAAGGGGGGACGAAGGGGTGGAGGGGTATGGAGGGAAGAGAGAAATAGAACATAAGGTGAAAGTGAAAGCAAAGGAAATGGGACGGAGAAGGAGAGAAAAAGGGAAACAAAGTTGCAGAAAGGGAAAAATGAATGAGACAAAAAGAAGCACTGACACTGCAAACTATGGGCCTGGAATGGGTGGCAATGGGAACTGTTGATGTAATGTGATACTCAGATTCCTTAGATCAAAAGCATAGTTGGTAGATACAGGCAGTATCTGTGGGTTGCAAATCAACAAGAGTCCCCTGCTGTCTCACTGAGGACTTGTTTTTAGCTCTGAATTGTCTTGACATCAACATCCACCATTAATCAACAAGAGTCCAGGCCCCTAGAGTGCAGCGAAGTAGAGATCAGGTGGACATCAGTCTTGCCACAAAGAGAGTATACAGCAGTACAGTACGGTGCACATCCAGACTTACTGTGGCCAACTGTCCAACACAGGGCTGTACAATACGCCGCTTCTGTTGAGATGACCAGCATTATCAGATACAAGTTTAGAAGAGGGCGGTAAAGGGGTGATGCTGCTGATATCTAGTTTACCCTTTGACACATACGTAGTAGAACCAGCTGCATGTAACTTGCCTACTTTTTACATACAGCACATATTTCCATACATCATGTTTCATTATGTAGCGATCCAAACCAAGGAGTACTCTCAGCAAATTCCTTCGCACACTTGTGTCGATTTTGGAATGCACTTTTTTTTTTCATTGTGTCATCAATCACCGTATAACTGTGTAAATCACAGTTGAACGGCGAAAACACTACAAATTTGTATGGAAATCTATACAGCATGTGATGTTTAAGTATGGGGGAATAAATGTGTTAAAAGTAGGCAAGTCTGCTGCTTTGACCCTCACCGTTTACAGCTATCCACCACACCCAGTAACATGCTGAAATGTACAGAGCCCTTTTACCTTCAATACCAGTAACAATTCAGGAGATAATAGTTGCATTATTAACACATTTTAATCCTCCAATCTTTTTTAAGATCAGTTGATTGATTAAAAGGTGGATTGAACTTCTTCCCCACGTTCTACAATCAGTGGAATGTTTTGTTTTTGGTGGAGAGCAGAAGGTTGAGGAGTGCCTTGGCTCTAGGGCACTAGCTCTCTTTGCGGCACGACTGGGTGACACCACCGCGCAGGGTGTTTGGGGGCACCCACAAACCTTAAACGTGAGAGCCTGGCTGGAGCGCAAGGCAGCCAGGGTTTTCAAAGGAAGATCCTGCACAAAGAGGCCCTATACATCGGGACAAATGGTCATTTCAGTGAGTGGTTGTAATGGTGATGGTGAAGAATTATCCAGCCACACAATAAGTGAACCATTTCTCACGAAATCTGGCGATAACATTGCTTTGAATCAACCTTAGATAATAAATATGGAATCCTTTTTTGAATTTGTTGGGTTTGTTTTGAAGGCAAACTCAACAAAATCTTACCTTCACCACCCCACCCTCAGGGGTCCCACTACAGAAATGAGGACAAGAGCAGGAGCACACACCAGGAAGAGACCTCCCATACAGAGTGCTGCAGGGGGCTCTGAGAGGTGTATGAAAACAAATTCAACAGTCATACGGCATGTTTCAGGGGGAAGGGGACTCCTTAAAGCAACGTCCTCGCCGGGTCCCTCTTCCTCTGAGCGCTCCCACTCTGAGCCCCCCTCCTGTTTATCTAACCTAAAGCATCCAGAGATGTATGCATATCGCAACATGACGCATGACGGAGAACAATTCAAAAAAGCATTTCAATATGCGTCGCGATGTTATTTTTAGGGTCTCTTGAATGAAGTACCCAAAGTTTAGGGCAAAAAAAACCAACTTTGATCGCCTCAACAGGAGCTCGATAGCTAAAAGGCTGAATTACACTGGAAATAGACTTAGCTATCTGAAAAATCCCCCATTACACAAAAGAATCTTATTCTTGGCACCCACACATACAGCCTCTTATCACGTCTGACTGTACGCTCCAGCAGGCAGCCGGTAATTGCCTTGTTTTCGCTCAAACGGTCAAACCCAAGAGACGCCAGGCCAACAGTCCTGCAAAGCTCTGCATGTGCTACCCATCATCGTGCTACTCGTCATTTGCTCTGACAGTGCTTTGGTCTTTTCCAACATCTCTTTTTCTCTCCTCTGTCACAACAAAACTCTACGCATGTTGGGACCTGTGAAAGATAACACGATTAGCTGGGAGGGAAATCAAAAGTATAGGTTATTTCTGTCACGTCAGCCTCAGTTTGTTTGTGTTACAAGCTGATCCAGTGGTAAAATGAGGCGGGCGGGGAGGAATCAAGCTGCCATAATAATAATAATGACAATAATAATTACTAGGCAAAACAATGGCTTTACGAGTGAAATTTGCTCTGAGATAATGTTTTCTTACCCTATGTGTGTAGTCTCCACAGACGCCCTAAGGACAAAACCAGGAAGCTTATCAGAGAAAGAAGGCCAGCAAAGACTTTATTTTTATTTCGGCATAATTACTTATAACCACTGAGTTTGAAATTGAAAGCAGCAATCAATGACTAAGGTGGAAGCTAAGAAATTTCATCCCCCTATTTGCAGCCAATTCATATGAAAAAAAACAACCTTTTACTGCAAATAATTTCATATCATTGTTGTAAAGCCATTTTACCTTTTCCCCTTTGGGTCCAGGTTCCCCCTGAAAGGTAAAGCAAAGCAATGTGAGTGGTGACTGTTTTTACAGGCAGGTTACTCATCATCACAGGGCTGATACAGGACTTTAGATACTTACTGGAAGTCCTTTCTGACCACGTTGACCCTGCAAGACAAAGAAACAGTTTTTAATCACACCTGTGTGATCATGACAGAACTGAACATCCAATAAAAGCAGTCAAAGGAATGAAAGGATGTCAACGTATCGCTCAAATGGACGACTTGGCTGCTACAGGAGTCAATACCAATTAGGTGTTATAAGGACGCCGTTCAGTTTGACTTCCCATCAGGCCCTGGGGTGTGCCTGTCTACGTAGCTGTCAAAGTTGAACTACTGTTTGATTAATGGACTCCGGTTGACGGCCCAGTTGGACGCATCCAGCACACCGCATGCCCGTGACCCCACAGGCACAGCAGCTCTGAAGCCACTTTGTGTAGGCAACAGCATCCCTATACATTTACCAGACAACCTCTCAAAGCCCTTTTTAATGCTACTCGACATTTGTCAGGAAGGGAAGTAAGAAACAGGAGCTCATTACAGGACCATTAATCAACCTTTAGCATTATTTCAACAATATCCAAGCTCACTTAGCCAGCTGGAAATGTTGCCATTTATACTGGCATGGAATTCATTGAGCTGGATAGGGTTAGTGCAAGTCCCCCACTTCAACAAACAAACCCCGACATGACGACTTCCCCCAGTCTGACAAGAGTAATGGTTTTCAAACAGGAGCGTACAAGAGGTTACTGAAATCACTTATGGGTGTGACAAAAACCAGAGCATCGAGCTGTGACTCGCACCACAACATCCTGCAAGAAGAAGCAAAACGTTCTTTTCCTTGTGGAACTCTGTTGACGTTGGAAGAAATCCGAGACGGTCATCAAATTTGGTGAAAAGAATTGTCAGTAAACGTGTGATTGAAACTCCAGGAGTAGGTGAGAGGTGTTTTTAATGATCAATGGCTCCTCTTTCTCAAACGGCACCATCTGATATGAGATGAGGAAGTCTGCCTACTTCCTTTGGCTCCACAAGGACGAAGAGTCAGCCAGAGTTAAGTCATCTCTCACCTTAATATGACATTTAAAGTATCATTTGATTTGAAAATATCGCATAGGTTAGCATTAATAAGCCAGTGCAGAGTCTAAAATCCCTCTGTCTGTCTGCTTTCAGCAGCATTTTACCTGGTTAACCCTGATTGAAACCCAGCGTGTAAAAAACAGCTCCCATGTGACAATCCTGTCTAATAAATATGTCCGCCTGTCCACTGCAGAAAGCCCACTGCTACCTCATAATCATGTCATATAAATCAGACCACCACCAAGCATGCAGCTAAACAAACACCTAATAAGATCGAAACGGCAAAATAAGCCTCACCGTACTTGCTACTATGTGCACAAAGTACATACCTGAGGTCTTTTGATTTTTTACGAAATGTGTGTTGTCTATAACGATGACAAGTTAAAGGAATGCTTACCAGGTCTCCTTTAGGTCCATTCTGTCCCTGTGTGAACATTAAACACAAAGTGCAGGTGGTAAAATTATTGAATCACCCAAATGAAACAGATCTCTGGACTCGATTTCCCTGGAAAAGCTTCTTAGAAAAATCTATAGTATGTTCCACCCCCCACTATAATAACAATAATGACACTAATAGAGATTTTATTACAATAATGACCATAATCATTCTTAGGTTAATTACGCTCATTATCATCATATGGTGCTGGGATCTGGGCACTAAAAAGCAGTTTAGTTATTGAACATCCTGACACGGAATGGTGTAAACTTACAGGCTTGCCATCCAATCCGATTGGACCCTAGAAACAAAAACAGCAGGGTATATTTTAAATAAATATAGACTCCAATATGGAGACAGAACCAACTGCAAGCCAATAACAGCCAAATATACATTATATAAAAGATAACAGGCGAAAAATGAAGTAAAGCAGGAACAGATTCTTTTATCTTTTAGTAGTTGTAGTTATTCTCACATTTGACCTATTAAACTACACACAAATCTTCAAGTATGAGCTCATAATTCAACAATGTTAACAATACGAGGGTGACTTACTGGAAACCCTGGGAATCCCCGTGTTCCCGGTTGTCCCTGGAATTAAAGAGAAGCAAAATCAGAAAGTGATGACAATGATGTCGGCCTGAAAAAAGGGAGTGTGTAAGTAGGTTCGCTTCTCTTCCCCCAATCCCTCCACCGCGGTGAAGCATTTGGTCCCAGCTGTAATTGACTTTGACATAGGGAGTGATACTGAAGACTGTGGGGAATACATTTAATAGAGCTGTGTGTGTGTGTGTGTGTGCGCGCACAGCAGAGGAAGAAATACGAGGCTGAAATGCAACACTGAAAACTGGAAGAAAAAAAACAATGGATGGCGCTTTTCCAATGTAATAAAGGTGGACTTCTATGGAGGAGAGGTAAGCGAGTGTATGTCAATAACAATTAGCCAAGCTGCTGTGATGGCGATGTCTCTGAGCTGCAGATTTCCCCTCCTGCTCCACAGGATATTCAATATCCTGGTAAGGTAGTAAGGGGTGAATAAAGACGAAGTAGGGAAACACATTTACGAGGAAGAGGTGAACATGACTGATAAAACAGATTGTACGTGTTGTAGATATTTAAAAGGTCCAAGAGATTTAACTATGGAATAAGTAATATTTGTCCACGGTCTATAAAGTATCATGTGCATATTTCTGCAAGGTATGACTTACTTATAACCCTCACTCAAGCTGGAATGCTTTGGGAAAATACCTTCGCATTCATCCATCTAACCCCCATGAAATGACAATGTGGCGAAGCAGCCGAGGCACTTGGCTCTCCAAAGCGTCCATTTCCTTTTCTCTTCACCTCACTGTTAAATTAATTCTCCCGTTCCATCCAGGGGCAAGACTGGAAGCTCTCATGTATAAATACAGTACCTGCTAAAGTACCTCTGACTGACTGGCACTCACTGATCAGGACGAGGCTGCTCATAGCTTCCTGCACAGCCTGTTGCTCATCAGAACAATGCAGATTACTGTCCGGGCAGAGTGGGCACGACTGTGTACGGATTCTTATAATCATCGATTTGAAAAACAGATGTCTGCCCCAGTGCAGTGGCTAGACTGTTGGCTATGTTATCAACACTGTAGACTCAACAGAACTCCTGAACAGTGAATAGAGAAAGAAAAAGAGACGGGTAGCTGATTTGTTCTCCCAAACATTGCGGTTTGAAACAAAAGCACCTATTACGACCCGGTGCCTGGATAAATCACATCGACCCAAACTGGACCGGGATGTAGTTTCTGATAAAAACAGCCATGACTGATGATCCAATTTATGGCCAAATCACATTCCAGCCCCGGTGAACAATGCTGCTCTTTCCTTATTATATGCAATTACATCGCATTACTCCATCCTTTGTGGTATATTAACACAGACCGTTGGATGGAGAAGTTTGGCCAAAATAGTGTAAAACCTGGACCTGGTGCCCCACAAGCCTGGAAAACAACAAATCTGTCCAAATGTCCGCTTTAATCAACAGAGTTGTTAAGTCCTGCTGATCCTGATGTGTTCAGCAGAAGTCGACAAAAATGGCAGCAGGACAAAAGGACAGCAGTAGTTAAGGATAAGGGAGAGGTTGAGTATGTGTAGGGAGAGGTGAAGACACTTACAGGAGGTCCTCTTGGTCCAATAATAGACAGACCTGGCTCCCCGGGCGCTCCCTATGGACAGATAGAAAGTTATTGAGAGGACATAACAAAGAAATAAGATCCAGTTCTTAGTTCCTCTAGAAACATTATTAGAGACAGGAATTCTGCACAATAAGAGCTTTGATGTAGTAAATGGTGACAGCTTGGAGGGAGCTGGGGGTAAATCCATCCACTAACATCTGTTCAAATACACTATTGGTACTTCTAACACAACATTTTTCTCTCACACAATCATGGTGGACGTGCATAGGAATGCAAGTGTTCCCAATGTCCTCTCACTTTCAGCCCAGTCAGAGGGCTCTGATTTCAGGATCATACTTTATAACTCCACAATGTGACTTAGAAGGTCAGCAACACTGCTGTGCAAATAGCTGACAGCCTCCGGGCTCTGGCTTTGGCACAAAATGGGTGATTTGCACCATGACAGCCATGGTCTGAATAGCCCCGCTGACCCTCCTTGCACAATCTCACAAACCACTGAGGCCAGTCTGACCCAACTCAGGTTTCCAGCGCTTTCCCTAATTAGCTTCTCCGCTCCTGGAGGAAACCCCATCACAAGGACATCTTATGGCCCCAGCCATCCATCAAAGGCCAATGAACTACGTGGACTACAGGAGAGCAGACATATTTGTTTTCTCACTCTGGGTTGGAGGGTAGATACATCACTCAAGGGTCAAAAAGTCAAAAGTAATGATGGGGAAACGGGGGTTCATGTTATCCAAGGCAGATTTGTGTTACTTCATCTGCAGTTTTAGTAGATTAGACAGGTGAAGACCTACAGATACACTTGAACACAGATTGGATTTCTTTAGTTGAAGGCTAAAGTAAAACTACGGCTAAAACACCGACTCACTCAGGGAAAATACATATAAAACCAACAGCTGAGAAATCACAAGCAGACAAAACTATGTAGATTTCATTTCCTTCAAAATAAAATGACACTTTCTCTGTGTGGTTCTTTATACTCTTTTCGCACAATCGGTCTATCATTTCTTTCAGTTCTCTCTCCACCTGGCTCCGTTTGCCACACACTAACCCGAAACACCCACCCCCAAAAGCCACAAAGCCCATTTGTTTGAGAAGAGCAATGTTCTGGAAGGGCTTGTCTTCTTCGTCTTCATCTTCTCTCTCTCCCTCTCTCTTTCTATCCTGGAGGGCGATACTTCCTTTTTAGAGGACGTCTACTGCCAAGTCTGCTGCTCGATTCCTGTGTATCTTCATCCATTCTCTCCTGGCAGCTCTACCGTAGGAGACTAACCACTCATGGGACAAACCCTGGCCGTACTATTAGAATAGTTGCCATTAAGACAGCCGGAAGCAGGCAAATTATTTTTGGATGTAAATCTGTTGAGTGCACCAAAAATACAGCAACTACATTGTCTGGTTCTCTGCTTACTGTCTTGGTGGTCACAGTCCACATGTCAAGGCATAGACCATGAGGCTAAGAGTGTGTTTGTCTTGGCGGACGGGCCGTACCAAAGCTTGGCTGACAAGAAATGCTTCCTCTTGTGACCAGACAGTAACCATTGTGATGTGTGTTAGCGCTTTAATGCACGTTCAGGCCTTGCACTTCCCAAATCACGCTGTGTTTGATGAGAGCAAACCTATAAATCTACAGTAAACCTGGCTTCCACACATGTGATAGACAGGGGGGATTGCCTGTTTGATTTTGTAAACTCTGAAGTTCGACAAATTGGCATGTTTGGGGCACGGCACGCAGAGGATTACAAAGGGAAGACGCAAAAGACACCTGACCACGTCTGGGTGAGAACTCCCTCACTCTCCAGGAGCAGACTTGATTGCACTGATGGGAATGAAACTGATTATTTGATTTGATCTTCCTGGCTCTGCTGACGCTGGCAGATCCACTGCCATGTTTACCGTCTCTGTCGACTCACATTTGCAATTCATGAAGCGGAGTGGGAGATACATGAACCTACTATAAAAGACGTCTTACATGTAATTTCCATCTTGAGGCCCGTATCAATCATGTCTTTCCCAGCAGGCAGATCAAATGTACGCTAACCTCAACATGATGTGAACGTGGTATGACACCGAGCTGCGATGGAACTGTTGCACAATGGTCCAGCATATAGGAACATACAGTATAACTCTACTGGTGTTAAGAATCTTCTCATGTACTCTGCTGCAGCCTCCATAAATGTCTCTGCACTTTCTTCGGGGGCTTTTAAATGAGAAGTTTCAGACTCTTATGTGACAAATCGTTACTATTGTGTTTCACAGAGTAAGAGGTTCAGGTAATCCAACCTGGGTGGGAAACCGTTAACAGTATGTGACCCTCATGCTGTTTAAAAATACAGACCCAAGTGCCTGACATAAATCAAATGCTACCTGTACACACAATACAGTGGATAGCTTTGCACTTCTAACCACCAACACCGCCACCCACTAAGTCAGATCTCAACAATGTCTCAAGTGACACCCTATTTATACCTCAGAGTATTTTCTACAACTCATCCAACTTGCACTGATGCAAGTTAACAGGGTTGAGAATAGACGAGCAGAGGACATAAAACACACTTAAACGCAAGCCAGGAAAACACTCGCATGACAAATTTGTGTTTTGTCTTCGACCCTTTCCTGCTACGGAATATCAGCATAACTCCTCCTACTGCTACGTGCTCCTAAACTTACCTTCTCCCCTGTGTGTCCTTTTAAGCCCTGGGATCAGTCACAGCAGACACAGTCACATGCAAAGTGGTGTGAAGGGAGGAGAGAGACACAAAAGAGAGAGAGGAACCAGTGTTAGAGACGTGAAGAGGGCTCGGGGCATGCAGCATGTTCAGGACAGGTGACGGGTGGGCAGGGGGGGGAGGAAGGAGCTAAGGGGAACTATGTGTGAGGCCGTGTAATGTAAGGGCATGTAAGTGTGGCGTCATTACATTCTTTAGTGAGGGCAAACGTCATTTGGTCTATGGTTATGTTGGAAATGGTAGTCGACTATTTTAGCCTGGATCAACAAGTCAGTGTCAATGATAAAATGTAGTTTAATAGAGTATATGTTAATTCGAAAATTGATCTAATCCTGTCCTATTGTCTAAAAGCTGTTTCAGGGGCTTAAATGTTAAGTTTTGAGACACTAAATCATCAGTTAGCAATCCAGAAATCAATCTAAATTTATTTCCACTTCTATTTCCATTTAGATTTCTTAAAGCACAATCTGAGCAGAGAAAGGCAGCGAAACATATCATTGATATATACATCCAGTATGTTGAGGGGCTGAAATTGCTTTGAAATATGTCCATAGTCAAGAGAAATGTTCAAAAGTGACTAAATCAATTCTGCGGTTAGCCTGTGAATTACAGGCAGTTAATGACATAATAATGTCTCAAAGTAATGCAGATGTATCGACTGGTTACATATTAAAGCCTGGGTGGCCTGGAAAAGACATCAGGCAGCCATGTCCAACCGCACAAATACATTATATACAATTTATACACGCTGGGAGAAGTTTAGGTATTTCTGTTTCAGTACAATGGGAATATTTCACTGTCAATATCAAAGTCTTTGGTAACAAATGACCGGGTACTTTTTCTGTTATTCTGTTATTCTTCACCTTCATATGAAATCGTCTTTAAGAGTTTATTGTAACAGATTGCACTTGGGCAGTACGTTTAAGAATCGCTTCCTGATTTGGTTGCAGCAGCCAACAGCAACACAGTTCATCATTGAGATTCCAAACCTCTCCACTGTGCTCGGAGGACGTTTGGGGCTTCCCATGCTGAAACTAAATCAGTCAGGGAATGTTTTAAAAATATTACAATTACACATAAAACCGCCTTTGTTCTTACTATACTTGATAATTAGATTTGTTTTACTGGCCTTTACAGAGTAATTATTGTCCTCTAACCGGCAAATCCTTCGTCTTCCCTCAGTGTAAAGAGTTTAGTAAATCACAGATATTATATGAATGTAGTCATTTAGTGGTGATATATAGGACTGCCTTGTTTTGAAATGTGTTTCCTATGTTCTGCCCCCCTCATGTATGTGAATGGAATGGACATAATATTAGAAACACATTTCAATACAATGCAGAACCACAAAGCATGTCCACAAATGTTACCAGTGAGTTGAATAAACAACTCTGCTAACACAATGTCAACAAAAGGATCATTATCTGCTTCACAAAGGCAGAATTTAAAGCCAGAGTGTTATATTGAATTGTACTGGTGTGTCTAATAAGAGGCCACTGAGTGTCTATGAGAGATCATTTACTTGAATAAATTACAAAAAGAATGGAGAATGACAGAGGACGACAAACTTTATCGACAGGTACCTATACTGAATGATTATGCAATTAATATCTCCCATTCGTGTAAGTATGTTGCATAGTGTTCCATATTGATGTGGGCTGATCACAGGCGTCTACATCAACAGGTGATCAATTCTTTTTGAGTATCTGCTGTTTTGTGTTTATACATAATAATGATGAACATATTAGCAGTCTGCCTTCTGCTTTGCTAAGATTGATAAGCTTCTAGTTGTGTTTTGGTTTGAACCAAAGGCCCGGTCCGGTCATTCGGATGTAAACTCTACTCTAACGCATTTAATGCACAAACCCAAGTCACTCACCATTCTTCCAGGAATTCCCATACTTCCTTTGTCACCCTATTAACCAATGCAAATTCAAAAGGGACAGGGGTCAATCATGAGGTTAGACTCCAACTGATCTGAGCTCTTAAAGGGATACCTTGACATTCTGACTAATCACATCATCTTACAGACACAACAAGAACTTAAGACTCTAACATCTATCCTTGACTTAATGCATTCTATAATACACTGTTTAAATAGTATATGACGGGTTTAAATTCACACTACAGTCCAAATGCCATGGTATCCATTTAAGGAATATAGTAAATTACTACTGAGAAGAGGGCTTAGTCAGTGAATCATGCCATGCCAAGTGTTGTGACAAGCATTCCACAATACAATGACACATCTACTCTGATGCAGTCATGCAATAATCATCATATCATCATCAACAGTCCAAACCTACATGAAGCATCTACGCTTGCACTACCAAACCCTTTTATTACACTCAAGGCCCCCTTCCTTCCTTCTTCCACAGCTGAGGATAGAGCAGCATTGAAAAGAATACCAATTTTTTTAGAATCCTTAATTTCGAATTAGATACAGGTTGTAATACACAACAATGCATTTTAAATGTAAAGGATTCAAGTAAGACAGTGGCAACAACATGAATGAACATACTCCACATCCAGGCCTTAAGGTGCAGTTCCTCCAATGGCCTCTAGACACATGGTTCTAAGAAAACCCAAACTATATTTACATGAATGTGAAAACCTGCAACATCAGTCAAAGAATGCAGATTCCTTCTGTTCATACATGTACAATATACATCTGCAACAACACTGCATAGTTATTATGTCAGATTTGTTATATAAACTGATTTAAGTTTAGTTTGAGGGAGCTTTATAAGTCTTAAGAACATGTAACAGAACTGTCTGAAAACCAGAAATCCTTCAGTTGTCCAATCAGATGCGAGGAGGATTTATATTTGTGTCAAGTAGCTTAAAATGACATCTGTCCCAAGCAAAAATGCTGCTGATAAACGTATGACCAAATATGTCGAAGAGAAAGGAAACCAAATAGAGTTGCAAGGCTAACAGGTGATTTCGCAGAATGTGATTTCAAAAATACCTATAGTGTGAACAGCATCTGCATTTTACATTCAAATCAACCACAACCAATCTGGCTTTATGAACGATTAGAAAGAAAGGAGAATTCAGAAATGTTCCCATATGTGGTAAGCAGCAGTATATTTAATGGGATGTCCTGTATGTCGTTTGTGTGTTTTGAAACGTCTTTATAGCTTCTTCTGGCAGAAACGGACTAAAACGTGGCTCTTTAAAGCTCTGTCCAAGGTCCTGATCTCAACCAAGGTCTTCAAAGAATCCAAAAAATTATTTGAATCCAGAGCCGAGGGCATCATAAAGTACCTTGAAGACGTGAAGTGATTATTTGCTGTACCACAAAGTGTAACCTACTCTTAAGTACGGTTTGTAGCCTTAAGATGAATTGACTGCTTTGCAAAACCACATGCAGTTCATGGCCAAGTCAACCAAGTGTTGCATTCCACAGACGGAAACCTGATCGCAGCGCACTATTCCTCACTGTGTGTCGTGACAATGGCTCAACTGTCAAATTCGGCCTCAGTGAAAAGTTTAGGGTCAGCTATGCCGTTTTGACCGTGCCGACACACAACCACACATACACACACACACAAATAGACTCACATGACAATCCAGTTGTTGCGATATAGTTTTGCAAAGGTGCAGACAATGTAAGATTACGTGTCTTTGGTTAAAATAATACTTTCTAGAATAGGCGGCGATGATTACAGATCAGGTTCAAGTAGTAGGTTATGCACTCAATGAGATGTGTATGTGTGTGTAAGATGAGAAGGTAACTGTGTGTTTCTGATCCATCTATCATACAAGTGATGTCTAGAGGCTTTGGTTAGAGGAATCTATAATGTCTAATTCCCAAATAACCACATTCTCTGGAAAATACTGCAGATAGACTCCAAATTTCCTACAGGTCCTCTTTCCACAAACCACATCCTTCTGCCCTCATTCAGTCAAACATCGCTTTTGATTTCATTGCCCGGCGGGTTGAGCGCTACAATCAATCACAAATTCTAGGCGGAATCCCGTCCTCGCTTTGACACAAACTGTCAGCAAATGTCCCAGCAAAGGGAACAAAACCTGAGAGGACTGAGAGGTTATAATGGATGTGTTCCGGGAGGCAGTATTGTCTGAACCGAATGAAGGGCTTTGCTGAGTGTAACTGGCAACCATAGTAAAAGGTCAGACGCTAGATGGCCACCTGTTGCCATGATGAAGACTATGTGGGTTTGACATGTTAGACCCCGGGGTCATTAGAGAGAGAAGAGAGGAAGACTGAAAGTTAGTGTTAGACTGGAAAGAGGACAGACAAAACCAGAAGCAGAAGGATTTGATTAAAAATCTATTATATAAGCATGAAAACTACAGAGAGGATTAAAGGCTGGAGATAGATTCTAATACAGCGAAAAGAAGGCAGCTCATACAGTGTTAAGAGTCTGAAAGCAGAGTGCAGTCAGTCCTGATATTGTTCATGACATTTTTGAACTAAGAAGTTACCATCATAGAAAAAGATGTATCCGTGTTTATTTAATAAGGATTTTTGAGTTAGACAAAACTCACACACAGTTCAAAATGTGATGGGAGCCCAAATTTCCAAAGGTTTATCCCCCGTTAATAAGGAAATAGTCTTGTTTTGATCTCTAACGTCATTTCAGGGAGAGCAACTTCTCAGTAGAGGGATCAGTCGTCATCTACGTCATGCAAACTTAACACAGACACACAATGACACAAGTTAAAAGACAGTTACCGGAAAGCCTGCTCGTCCAGGAGGACCCTGAAAAAGGTTTGAGAGAAGATTGGTACAAAAAGGAAAGAATAAACCTACAACTTTAAAGACAAACTCCACATCATGAAAGATACCGACACTCAACCCGGACCAGAATAAAATGGCTGCACATTTTATTTTGGCAGCTGAGCTCAGTGATAACACACACACAGACACACAGACACACACAGGCACCAAGGAAAACAGCATTCCACAATCAAAGCTCATCACTAAATGGTAATAATGCTAATGCAGTGACATGCCTGTTTCAGTTCTGGTCATCTGGCATTGACAGTGAACCGTAATTCAACATGACACAAGATTTTCTGTATTTCTAACATAAAAGAACACATGATGTCATCATTTCAACAAACAGACGCATGCAAAGATTGGTTTTGGGAGAGGGGCATGCAACGGTTTGCATTTGGTTTGGTTGAAGACGTTTGAACCCTCACACACAGACCTCCGCTTACTTCCTTTACCTTCCTGAGGTGGACACAATAGCGTGTCAGCATTAGCGGCGTCCATCAAAAACAAATCGAACGGAGGTAGAATAATACAATAGCTGTCAATTACGGCCGAGACCTTGTTGTAGAGAAAGTCAAGTGTGTTTTGTTTGCAGAGAACGAGCAGGAACTCAATCAATGGTTCCTGTGTAGGTAGAGGATGTCACGCTAATTGGTTGGAAGTCCAAACAGGAACTCTTGACACTTTCCAAAAAGGCTGCTAAGGCATTTGAAGGTTCGCCGAGGAGAAGGATAACTCCCTGCTCCTGAATGCTGGCATGCCATCAATACTCCTTCACGAGGAGTCCGGGGAGAGGCCTCACCAGTTACTTCCCACAGTGTGTGAGTGTGTGTGCGTGCGTGGGCGACTGCTGGCTGACAGCAGGAGAGGGGAAGTCATTACTCTTACATCAGTAATCCCACATTGAAGGCACGTCAAAAATCTATCAGAGTTTTTATGAGCATTTCAGATTAAACACATCGTTCCATTGTGAGTTAGATTAGCTGAGAAGCTTTAGCTTAATTTGAGTCAGGCTGTGGGTTCTGTTGCGCTCTAATCTTTCTATCTGCTTCATATTTATGTTATATTCAGTGAGTTCATAGAAGTGTTTTGATTGTATTGCTTTGAATTGTTTGGTAGATTGCAGAGTGACCCGAGGACGACTACCAACACATTAAATTGTAATGCTGAATGCCTCCAAGCAGTGAGCCTTATTGATTCATTGACCTTAGACCCAGTCCCCAAACGTGAGGTGGTTTGTTTTTGGAGAAATGGTTATTAATGTCACACTCTCCTTTGGACCATGTGATAGTAATTTACTTGCACTTAGACACTGAGGGCTCCAGATAAGTGTGGCAGGGTAGCAACTGTTTCGGTTGCCAGGTGATCGCTATTTGTGGTAAAGCAACCGGGCAGTCAGAGGGCAGTGGATGAAGGTGCGTGGCCAGGTGCCGAGTGTGAACATGCAGCACATAGGTGCCTGTCTGTTAGCCACGGGGGCCCCTGGGGGCTGCCTGCAGGGGGCAGAGGTCACCCACTGCCGGAAGGAACCCTTCACTTGAATTACATAGTAAATGTCCCACATGTGGCTCCCATTTGGCCAAATGCTTCTGAACGAATGGAAATAGGCCGGGGGGGGTGGGGGGGGTATCTGGCCATCACACGTAGCCTCCTGGGTAGATCACTGCTTCATATGAAGTGGGATGTATAGAAGAAAGCTACACTTTATCTTGCTGCTGTTATTTTACCCAGAAGCTAGTTTTGGAGTGTTACTATGGGCAACGAGGCAGGAGAGAACGTGAAAAAACTAAAAACTCTGGCAATTAATCGTTTCTTGTTGTTAGAAAAAACGTTGAACTTCCTCTTCCAGCTGGAGGTGCTAAATTGTAATTTATGTTTAACGCTTTTGATTGACAGTTAGTGAATCCCCCCGCAGCAGTGAGAGGGCGTCTCCCATCACTGCTCATTACTCTAAAGTGTGCTACGTGCATGTGGCCAAACAAGGGGCCAAGAGGGTTGCGACCCTATGATGCGACCTGTAAGCAGCATGATGGGCCAGGCTAATCTGTTTTACACAAATGGGTTTAGACAGATGGTGGAAAATGTTCATGTCTATTATTCATCTAATAAACAAGTCAAACTATCAATCTGTGGTACTCTCCTGATCCATATGAAATTACTTTTAAGTGTTAAAAACTAAAACTTAAGTCTTCTCTTAGGCAGGTTTATATGTTGGATAGTTTGGTCGGTTCCAATACAAATAAAAAAGCTCAATAAGCATCAAGAACGGCTCTGCTTGAGTTTTTTTATCGCCTCACTTAATCGTTCACATACCCTGAACTGTCTTCATCTGGGAGCCAAACAGCTCTGTGTCTTTCAGTTCATCTCTGACCAATCCATCATCATCATCACCATCATCATGGCCCCAAGCAGGGCCACAACCTCTATGCTTCCTCAGCATCAGGACCCAGCTCTCACATCTGCGCCTCATTTTTCCACCCCAGCCCAAGGTGCTTTGTACATCCTGTGCTCGCTTTGGCTACATTCACACTGCCGTTCTTTGTGTTCATTTCTTAATTGCAGCCCATATCTGTTTTTTCTTCTACAGTATCTATTTCAGGATGTTAACCTATATCTGATTCCAAAGTGAACCTACAGAAATGTCAGGAGGACATGCAGAATGAAATTACACAAATAGAGAGAGAGAAACCACTGGTTTGCCAAAGGTTGTCTGCTATGTGGCAAAGCCAGATGAAGGGAACATGGAATCTGACCATGTCTCGGTATTTGAAATGCTCAGATCCTGTGGAGATGGAGGCGAACGCGAGTGGAAAATCTGCCTCGCTGTCTGACCTCGTGTACCTTAGACACTCCTCCGTAGGAACTATCCCTCAAATTTTCCAGGGAGGGATATTTGGCTGCTGTGATTATAAAACTGACACGGCTGCACAAATGTCAAACTCATATTGGCTAAACATTTAGAGCGCTGCTTGTGAAAATGTGCTAAAGCTTGATTTCTACCCTTTGCATTCCTTCAATCAGAGATGGACGATTGATCGAAAACCTGTTGATCTAGTGGAGTTTGTGTAGCTGATGCCTGCTTGCAATTGTCAAATTTGAATTCAATTTATGAATTGAGTGTCTTCGATTGAGAGTCTTTGAAAACTCATATTGCATTAAAAGCAATGATATATGCTGTATATATATAGTATCTTGTATATGGTAAAGTAAGCAGTAAGTATAGTATAGCGATACACTGATGACCACTGGCAAACCTCAAATACACATCATACATGAATGAAAAGGGCTGCATCCAGACAAGACAGAATACTGACATTAAATTCTCCATGTAGGAGAATACACAGTATATATGCGTCACAGCAAAATGCAAAAATAACCACGTTACCACACGCAGTTCACACAAGGCGTCTCGTCTACTTACTGGAGGTCCTGCAACACAAGAAGAGAGAGAGAGAGAGAGAACGTGTTAAGAGTCAATATCTCATCAATGCAAGAAAGAAATACACATCAAAGAATTCTAATGTTAAATCACGACTCAATCCAATGTAATTTCATTTCGATAGTCAACAAAACATGAGGAATTATTCTCCAGACATAACCAAGACTGGCAACGTTTTCAAAGACATGTCATGTTCAGTCAGAGAAGCCAGAACCAAAGTATCGGTTTCAATAGTCTGCATCACACCGCATCTGAAAGCCTCTCCGTGCCGTCCCTTGGGGCTGCCATAGTAAGCCGCGACTCTTTCAACCATTTCACCGCCCTGGCAGCGCTGGAAACACTCCGCCTAGCAGCTAATCCTGTACTGATGGAAGGAAAGCGAGCAAGAGGAGAGGTAGACAACAGATGATGCAGATGATGAGCCTTCGTCTGCAGCCTGGCTCGAGGGAAGAATGGAGGACTTGCATCATTCCGTGCAGAAATTCCCCTCATTCAAGATGCGAGAAGCTTTGCCAAAGCTGCGAGACCTTTTTCCACATTCAGGCATTGATTCCATTAAATCAGTCTGCCAATATCTGCTGCTTCTATCAGCCTTTTATTAAAATTCAACTATGAGGTCATCAATGTCAGACTAGATAACCTTCATGGAAACTATCACTACTGCAGAAGCTGACTATGGTACGCCAGGTTATGGATTAATGAAGAACTTGTTTAATATTCCTTTTCAAATATTTCAGTGGACACTTTGAGGAAAAGCACAGGACACAGATGGTGCATTTAAAGTTTCATAACCCAAAATTCCAGTTTGTATCAATTTTGTTGAGTCCACAGAACACATGAATCATCCTCGTAATCGACTCCCCTGTCTTATAAATCTGTGGAGCTTCTGGTTTATTAGGAGCTCTGGCCAGACAATCCTAATGAAAAGTCTGACCTGTAAGGTGTGTCAGATGATACCAGACTATGAAACTCATCAAAAACATATGGGAGAACACGGGCAAGGCAGTGTGTGTGACGCAGACTCGGCCTTGTAAAGTCGACCTTTCACAAAACACCAATATGCTTCCCTCGACCTTTTCACGGGTACAATCAAAGAGCCCCCCCCCCCAGTCATCCGACAAAATCAATTACTGCTGAATCAAGACAGAGATCGGTCAAGATCTCGTTACGTCAATCACACCGAGGTGGGGAAAATCACAAACGACAAATCTCTCCTGCGAAATGTCAAATGGAATCCTCTGCATTATCCCGGACACGGTTCTGTTCTGCCTGCTCCTCTGCTCGGGCCTGCTGTCGGGTCAGTTTGCTCACTTTGTGCCACAAAGTTTTACAGAAAGCAGGAGTTTAGAGGTTAAACTAGGTAAACGCTCACCCAAATCAAATAATGTGTCATTTACCTGGAATTTCATTTGACTGGCAGGAGAACAGAACATTTGTACCCGTCTGACACCAGCGTAACATTCAGCAGTGACAAATTTCCCCCCTCTGGTCTGGGACATTATTTTCTCTTTCCCTGTTTTTTTGACTGCAGTAGTTTTTCTAGTAACTGGAGGAGGCATTTGGCTGCTGGGTAAGTGCTGGTTGGTTTTTTCATTACACATACCTGAGTGCGAGTAAATATCAAACCAAAGGTAACAGTTCAATAGTTCTTTCTTACTCTCCCAGACCAGAACATTGTATTCTGTACTCTACCTCTTTATTTCCTAGCGTTAAAGTTGAAACTTGAGCTTGATCTCTACCAATGCGTGACAGAGATTCCCGCTGTATTCTGAGCTCGCCATCACATCCTGTCGGCTCGATTCAAACTGAGCACACGGGGCACATCCATCCAAGGCATTCTGAGGGGCTTGAGGGGGGGAAGTGGGTTCAAATATAACCCGTGTGGTGGCACCTGACCAGGGGGCCACTGAAGCAGCGGCTTTACAGCGCCACAAGCACACTTACACACACACACACGTACTACAAACACACACGCACACCAAAAACGGGGAAGTTGTTTGAGTGCGTTGATGTGGTGTACGCCGAGTCTTTTTCTCCGCTGGGATTAACAGTGTCCAGCTATTATCCACACCTGTTGCATCCACTTATGTAAGCATGCTGGATGGAGGGGCTAGAAATGGACATCGCATGCCAACAAGCAAAGTTGTGGCCACCACCGCCACCTCCCCCCTTCCTGATCATGTCACTGAACTCTGGCTCTTATGTTTACTTCATATGTCATTATGCATTCAAATGAGACATGTTGTTGTAATCGCAAACCACATTCAGCAGATTAAATGTGTCAACTAGATCATGTTTGACTTGATAACATTGGCAAACAGCAACGACCTTCAGTTCTACATGTGCAACTTCAAACCTTATAGCAAACCTGCATCATATCCCCTTTATTCTCACTTCATTTGACCTTTTGTGTCATGAAGAGTAAACTAGTGTGGTGCCATCTTGAGACTAATCCTGTCCCGGGACATGGATCCAGGAATAACCCATGGAATTTCAGTTCTGAAAATACCCAGATCCAAAACCCAGCACAACCTCCCCATCCTCCAATGCTCTCTCAGATTCCCTTGCTTCTCCAGTTGCCCTTGTAAACACACAGCAGCAGCCACTGGTGCAAATGCGCCATGTGCGTCTGTAGGGTTTGTGTATGGTGAACGCTCAAGTGAGAAATTCAGGGAAATATATCAGAGAGACGAAGGACAGTAAGGACGCAGCCCAGAAACATAAAGAACCATCAAAGATGGCTTTAGCCCCGCGAGGCCCCGGTGACCGTGTCATGGCCTGCAGAAGAACCAAAGTGGTTATTTGGACCCTCAAGAATGTCCATTTTAAGGATTTTTCTTCAAATAATTAAAATCAAGAAAATGTCTTTCTTTGCATAGATCAAAAAAATTAGGGATGTGGAAGAAAAAGCCAGATTCGTTTTAAAATGTATGGCGAGAGGAAAATTAAGAGGTTGCTCTCCTGCGTGGGAGGAGCCAGTGTCCAATCACTGTCGGGCATTAATCACTTTGCTCCGAAGCCCAAACCGTTCACACTTCCTGATCTGTGAGAGCAAAGGGACACTTTGCAATAACAGCTGATTGGTTTTGCTATGTAAATTCCCGTTCACACTCCACGGATTTCCAAGCTGCAGTTGTGCAAACAGTGGAGGGGATTTACTTATGGGTGTGTGTGTCTATCAACGGATAAAACAGTGAACTTTTGCACTTTCTCTCCACCGTAGCCAGAGAGAAACGCCTACGTCTTCTGCTGAGACCTGGAAAAATCATTTTTCAAAATTTCACGCCTTATCGCTTATTTTATTCACATAAAAAGGACCTCAGTTTCCAAATGAAAAATGTGGACGCACCGTCGTCTGAAGGAGTCAAGGGAGGTGAACTGAGGGTGAAAACTCTTTAAAATAACAAACACCACAAACCTCTCAATGCTCCCCTGCTCTCACTCCACACACACATGGGAGCCCATAAACATTAACAACATAGATATTGGATTCTGATCTCTCAAAAATCACATCCAGACATCTAATCATTAAACGAACACCATTCCCCTGTTCATTTCTAGAGAGAGAGCCAGGTGTAAAAAGATGGAAACGTCCCACCAGACAAGCAGCTACGAAGAGGGAGTCGGGACAAAGACCATCATTATCCATCCTCTGCATGAAAGTACATTCATTGTCGCTTTGTTGTTTTTTTTTGCCTTGTTAAACATTAAGTCATGGTTTTAAAAGCTGCTCGTGATTTCTTTGGCTCTCGCTGACTTGATGTCATGCTTTGAGAAAATGTCAAATGTGAAGGTAAGCGGAGGGAGTTTGATCCTCATGAAAAGATGCCTTCTAATACTGCTGAAAAGCCACTTGGAAAGTCGTGGAGCGATATTGCTTTGGCTGCGTGACAGGAGGTGGATACTCCTCGGAGCTCAAGCCTACACATCCAGTCAAATTTCCTCTGCGTCACTTCTGCTGAAGAGGTGGATTCATGGCCAGGAGTTCTCGTACAGAGGGAAACATTTTTCGCTTCTTTGGCCTCTTTTGGTTGTGACACCTTTAGAGGCCAGACAGTGGAGCCAATACGCTTTAGGGTTGGGACGGGAGAGCAACATGCGCTTTGCTCTGATTAAATGTCCATGTGCAGGTTGGAAAAGCCCCAATTTCGTATGCTTCAAAACAATAACGACAAATTATGCAGCACAATCAGAATCTCATTCCATTAAATTCGTCTCTGCAGGTTTTCATTTTATGCCGTTAATGTCGCTACTGCATCGGGGGGGGTGTAGATGTTTGCTCTCTCCGCCAAAACTGTTTGCAGGAGACTGGAATGTTTTCCAACATGCTCTGGACCACAAAAAACAACGCTACTAAGCCCGGGATTAAATAATTACACAGTGGCTCTTACAGCAGATCACCACAAAGACGACATTGTACCTTTGCCAGAAAAGCCACGATTAACCTGACTCAATTATTCTTCAAAATGACTTTCGGGTGGTGGAAAAAAAGGCACGTATTAAGACTTCAACTGCAGCCCGAACAGAAGCTTCCTAATGCGATCCACCGCAATGGCCCAGCCTAAAGCGGAGGGAGCGAATAAATCGTACCTTTGTTTACCCGCTCACCATTCTTTCCTCTGTTTAAATCACAGCCTAGAAATAACAAGAATTGCTCCAGGGGGCTTGAAATGAATGTAGTTTGGCAGTGAAGTTTTGAGCAATGAGCTGCGTGTACAGGAGTCTGTGGATTAGCCTGCTGAGTGATGAAAGACATACTATATTTACTACGCACATATGTCTTCAACGTCATATTTCACTGCATTAGTTCCGTGTTCCCATGCAACAAACACTTCACTTAATGCTCGGGAAACTAATGAAGCTTGGGGTCTATCATTAAGAAATTAGGCTAAACATCAGTGCCTGAGGATACAGGGTTACATTTCCCTGACTTGCTAATTCACCTAACCACTAGAAATGCACAGTCAGGGTCTTTCTGCAATAGGCCAGAGCTTTTAATGAGCTTTGGCTCCTCTTTCATTGACTTAATGGTGGGGTTGGATTTGAGGCGCACTGACGGTTTATTCAGGTTTTTGCTTTTTTGTACACAGTGAGCTGTTGTTAGACCTGAGGGCAGGAATTAGCAGGATACAAAAGGTCCTGCGGAAGGAGATGAAACTGGGTTTGAGTTTACAGCGAGAGCAGGAAAGGTCAGAGAGGTCAGCAGGGTGACCAAGGCTGATGGGAGCGAGCCGATTTCCCGTGAAAACCTTAAAAGCTTTAAGCAGAATAAAAAAACGAGGGATTATTCAAGTTATTGTGAATAATCAATCAAGAGGAAGATTCTATTCAGACCATGTCACATCCAATAAAAAAGGATAATAAAGTTGGATTTATCATTAGAGAGTGATGATGTGAGACAAAACCACAGACGGATTTTAAAACATGTGAAGTATTAGAGCGGCAGATTCACCGGAAAAGGCGACTTCTCAACGCCTCCGGCAGGGATGATCCCACCTCCCACACTGTAACCCAAGAGGGGCCTCTGTGTTGTTAAATAACCTTCAAAAGCCCAGAGACCCTCTGTCATGAAAAGCAATATGTCATCCAGCTTGCACTTCCTTTGCTCGCTGTCACCCGCTAAAGGAAACAGCATGGGTTTGGGAAGTCAGACGGCGGAGACAGCAAGCGGGAGACAGGCAGCATATGGAAAGAGAGATAGCAGCGAGCGAGTGAGAGACTCGTCTGCTCGGCAGATTGAAAAACAGATTGATTAAAAATGTATCCTGTGGGTTTCCAGAGCTGTTATCCTCAGAGCTGAGGGTGGAGCAGGCGTGTGTCTGAGATGTGGAGACGGGTGGAGAAACTTTAACGGGAGTAATTGCTGCCAACGGAAGAGCTACTCTACCAAGAACAATTAATTACAGACCCATGATAGTTGATAACAAAATGATGCCAGGTGATTTCATATTTGCGCTTGGATTGTGTGCAAACTCAATAATGGCCTCATCATCTGGTGCTTCAGCGTCTTGGCTTCTCCTTTACGTCCCCAAAACCCAAATGAAAGAATAACTAAAGGTAAACAATGTATAAACAATTAAAGAGTAGCAGGAAATGTTAAACAGATGCAGCACAGATCATGAATTGTGATCCACCCACTTCAGTATCATACAGGGTTTACTCTTCCTCACAGGGTCCCTAAAGTATCGATTTCAGAATTACATACTCTTCCCACGCCTTAATTCCCTGAATTATGGATTTTGGTGTTTAGCGTGATTGATGCCGATAGTCATTTACTCCTTAGTGACTCGTATCACATTCACAAATGAATCGCGTGGCAAATGTCAGGGGTAACACTCACATGTGCTCTGGCTGAGAGCGACATCATCCTGTCCTCAGACTCCAGCTCAACAGTTGAAGAAATTCAGAATTTTTCCAGACTTCTGTCGCGCCGTTAAAAGCTGATGATTTATCTAGAGCGCATGATGACACTATATTCAATCAGCTAAAGTAAGCAACGTCTAACAATAGGCCGAGCACGTGCGCGGCACACAGCCCGCTACATTGTGAGCAGGATGCGGGCGGCGCTCTCTTCCTCTAAGCCGCACATTAACAACAGGCAGCGGACATCATGGGAGGGAAAATCCACCTCCGCTTGACCCACAACTACATTATTTACTCAGATAAATGGCATCTTGGCAAAGGTTAACACAACAAATTCACTAAGTAAACCTGTGGAATGTCACATGCACGGGTTAAGGCAACAGCAACCGCCCGCCCTCCATATCCCCAATGCTTATTGTGCATGCATATCCTTCATTAAGAGTCTTCTGAGACGTGATTTAAAGGGTGTTATTGTTTTCACAGTCTGAATTATTGGTGTCGTCCTGAACAAACAGCTCTATCAAAACAAACAGGGAGCAGTAAAGTAAGTAAGTTATATCACGCACAGCATTTAAGCCTGCATTCATAACCAAAGATTTAAGCTAATCAGCAGGGTTAGTGTCATGTAATGCTCATTTCATAAAGACTTATGCACATTATGAAAATGGAGTCAGGCTCTTGTTTATTGAGCTTACATAATGGATTATAACTTTGGACAAATTTAAAGTGACTGTGTGCCGCAGGAATTTTTATGAGCTGACATTTTTCAATTTGTGACTGCAATTCTCAGTCTTATTCGGCGCTGGGCTGCTGGAATACATCATAATTTTCCAAGAAATGTAATCACAGTGTGGCTTTTACATGGAAATTAGTCGCTTTTCTGACACCCTGTGGTCCTAAAACAACCAAAACACACTGGTTTGGTCTCCTCAGGTTCCCCGTGTGTAGACTGCTCTGTCATCTTGCAGTGGTGAGTGAGGCAAATGCCTTTAGTCCGGCGTTGTCACATCGCTAATGTGAAATATCACAGACGTCCGATCTCCCTGAGGATCACCAGGCTGGAAGCTCATTTCCCCACTTGCGTTCACGGGTCAGACTTCTGCCAACTTTAAGAATGAGGTGGCGTGTGTTTGAATGACCATTCATATCTTAAATGGAGTTACCAGGCCGGAGAAATGGTCTAGAATGGCCTTGTATCTCAGCACAGTGAGGTATAGAGATATTAACAGAAGCTCAGCAAAATGGACAGAGGAGAGAGAGAGAGAGAGAGAGAGAGGGGGGGGGGGGGGGGGGCAGAGCGGTAGAGAGGCAGAGAGAGAGAGGGAGAGGCATTGCTGAATTAAACAAACTCAATGTTTTTACCATGTGTGCCGTTGGAGTTCGGCACTTGTCCAGCTTCACACTACACACTTACTCTCAGTGTGAAAACAGAGGTCGGACCTCTAATAGGTCTTGCATGTTGGGCTAATAACAAAAGCAGAACTACCAGCATAAACGTCACAAGTCCTACGTGTTAAAAGAAACCAAAGGGGTCTGGCTCTAATCAGAACTGGAGCAAACCCAAACAACGCTAACATAGAAAAATATTTGACCGTTTCCATAGATGGTATCTGGAAATGCTTTGATATGCGAGTCAGGAAGATTAGAATTTATAAATTGAGTCGTAACCCAAGACCCAAGCGCCTCTCTGCCGTCCACGCACTCATTTCACGAACATTTGGCCACCAATATGCACTGCAGTCCTTGAAGTCCTTGTGGTTCCACAAATCTGAAAGATGAGCTTCGGTTCAAGCCCAGGTCCCTCGCTCAGTTTGACGGTGAAATTTCAGGTTCTTTGTAACAACACATGGCACGAAACCAGCTCAACACCCAACACGCAATATTTCGCTGCCTCTCATTCTCACCCCTATAGATTTCAGAGAGCCAGCAAACGTGTATATGCCAATTTTTTTTGTTGCTTAAAGGCGGTTGCATTCGCTCTGCATCCCCTGTTTCCTGGACAATTCTATACTTGGTTGGAAAAAGTACAAAAAAAGTATTTATCATGATTTACTGTACGATATCGGCGCCACTGAAACTCATACTTAGATTAGAGCTTTGCATTGGGCGACATTGGAACAAACACTTCACTAAATCACATCCTTACATACCTTTGATGGTGATGCATCTGCAAAACACATCACTGAAGATGCTCATTACAATGCATGACTGTAAGAGCCAAGACCCACTTCTTCTACTACTTCTTATAAGTCATGCCACCATGTCCAGGTCTACATATCTGATACACAGCCTCAATTCGCACAACTAAGTGTGCCGTTTGTCATTCTCAAGGACACTTAAATGTCATAAGGTCCCCGGCTCAGAATGAGAGCGGTCATCAGAGGCATTAATCATCTGGACTCCTGCTGTCCAAAACAAATGAGTCAAGTACACACGGACACACGGTGGATGTAAACAATCACGTAAATATAGCACAAAGAAATTCTGTATTTATCTTGAGGTGTTTGGTGTGTGTCATAGACTGTGTAAGCTAAAGGTGTGTATCATACACATGCTGAGGAGGTTTACAACAGATCACATTGATGCTTCAGCGGTGGATGTTTGTAGAGGCCACAAAATGAGCATAAGTGATTAAGGAAACCACAAAGCTTTACGTCACATTTAAACAAACTAATCATTAATTAGGTTGATATGCCGTCACCAAGACTGTGCAGTGGGACTGTATACTACACTTGTTGTTATTCAATTTGACACAAATGTATCATCACCAGACAAATAGTAAATGAGTATTCCAGCCACACAGGGAGCATTGTAATTCCTGTGGCAAACCTTCAGCACCGTGCACAGTGGATTGTCTAGCTCTCCTTCCAAACAGGCTATCAAAATAAACAGTCATGTCTGATGAGGGATGGCATGTCCACTGCAAAGACAAACAAAATGAAAAAGGTAAATCACATGAAGGGGTCGGGTTTCGCACAGAGAGGCTCCAAATGAGGAAAACAGTCCTGGCTGCAAAAAGCGTCAGTTTAACTCCGGCTTGGTTGGAGTTATGACTGACATTCTTGCATTCCTTCATCTCGCCACCACAGACCTTTCCCCACTTCCACAGAGTTCTGATCCACGGCACACAGAGACGGAAAATTGGATCGCAAACCAGAGGCCTCAAATTAAAAAAATACTCAAACAATCCCAGCATTTAAGTTTTGTATACTGACAATCTAATATTTGACAATACTGACAATCTTATCCTTTAAAATCAAAAGGGTTTGGGAGAATTTGCACAATACATCCTATGCTAAGTTAAGATTTTGCCTGTGGGTGAAGCTAAAACAAAGCTCATTGTTAAAGGAAAGAGTTCATCCTCTGGAGAACAAGCATGTGCTCAGTGAGTTTAAGATGTCCATTATATTTTGATATTTCTTGTATATGCAAGGATGTTTTGGGCTTGACCAACTGCGCAGGAGGAATGAGTAGCCACCAGACATTCATCCTCAGACGACCATGAACACCCCCACACCAAATTTCACGGTAAAGTTGCAAAATCTCCCTCTGCACAAAAGTACTATGATGGTCTGGCAATCATTTCAATTTCTTTCCACGCTGCTTAGATGGAAATGTTAAGGCAAATGTTTGATATGAACATGTGAATATTGGCATTGGCAGCTGTGAATGTAGCAGAATCAGTGCTGATCTTCAAACACGCTGAAAGGTTAAAACCCTCAAAAAAATGCCAAACTCAAACAGAAGCAGTTCCCACCGCTCCGCTCCAACAAGACAAATATGCAATCACGTCGTTTTCCTGAATCTTATCCCTCTAGTGTTTTCTTTTGTCTCTGTTTTGCCTTCATCTGTCTGCTTTTGTTCATCAGTCTCTCTTTGTCTCTCTCCCTCCCTCCCTCTCTCTCTCTCTACCTCACACACATACATACATAAACAGATCGTCCCTCTGTCTCTGCTTCCAGATGTCCTCCTCCCATCTACACACAAATGTCTGCTGTGTGATCTTCATGGGATTGTAATTCAACAAATAAACACTTTTCAAAGATCTCAATTTGTTGTAGAGTTTTAGAGATGGACATATGCAAACATTTGATGGCCTCACTCTGACTAGCTCCGGTGTAAATGACCTCATCTACCTTCGCAGTACTGGACTGAGCCTGATGCACTGTTGAGAGCAGTGTTTGTTGAGCAGCAAATATTTACTGCACATGACATTTACGCTGCAAATTTAAAAAAATGCGGGACAGGAAAGCAATGGGCAGCGTCTTTACACACATTCACATGTATATGCATGATGTGTGTCGTGATGATATATGAAGTGTGTGGTGTTTCTGCATGAAATACCAGAGATCTGTCCAGCAGTTTGTGTCAATCATTACTTTTGATGCTGATGAAACATGCATACACAAAGCAAGTGGTATTGTAAAGCGTATAATGGTCTCCTGGGGCTTGTTGAACTTTGAAGACACGTAAAGTACACACGTGCACACACACTCCAAAAGCATTATCTTACATCACTGAACAAGTAACAGGCATTGTTGTTGCCATTGTAGAAAGGGGGATGTGGACTCTCACAGTCCACACCAGAAATTAGCCGTGTCGGCCCCTCGTCACCTCTCCAGCCGCTCGCAGTTACTTCAGGGCGGGTGTGTGTGTGTGTGTGTGTGTGTGTGTGTGTGTGTGTGTGTGTGTGTGTGTGTGTGTGTGTGTGTGTGTGTGTGCAGGTTGAAAGGATCCTCAGAGAAATATAAAAACATGCACCCCCTCCCCTTTCTTCTCTTTCCCCAGGGCTTGGACCTGTGCCACTCACAAGCCACGGGGGTCAAGTCAAACTTTAGTCCACTGCAGTTGCCGGCCACAGCTCCTTTATAAAAGAGAACCTCCCTCCAGCAGAGAAGAGGAGATTTGGGATTCCTGTGAAATAGAAATATCCATCCGTATAGAAGACCACTAGCCATGTAGCCTTAGCTCGCCTAGTGTGTGCATCTGAATGTGTGTGGCCTGCGTGTGTGTGTGTGTGACCTGGCAGTGGTCACTGGACTTGCATTTCAAGGATTTACAGACTTCAAAGCTTTAAACACACGGATGTCAGTCTTGTGCCAAATTCCAATAAAACAATCCTAAATTGCTGCCGACTCCTTGGGGTGATAATAAAGAAAAAACTCCAATGTTTCCGGACAGAGGAAGCTCAGATCTGAGCGCCTGGCCTCCCTCTGAAGTCTGAACTCTGCTCGCTGCTCTCCATGTTTGTTCAGATCAACCATCTGCTATTCAATTGTTACCTACAGAACAAAAACTAGAGTCCATTGTGTATCCTTGTATGTCTGATCAGCAGAGTAGAACCTCTGCCCAAACACGCTTCTAGTCCCCCAGTGGGACCTCGGACACAGTGCTGCAGGCGGGGAGGCTGCAGTGTCCATTTTGGCTCACTGAAGCAAGACTGAGCCACTGCAGCTACACAGTGGTTGTCCAAACCCCCTTGTTGGCATCAGGCCTCATAATCTGGTGTATCCATGTCATTACGCATGAAAAGGCACAGGAGGGTCAACCATGACAGCAAATACCATCACAAAGTCCATATTTAAAGCTGTGATTCAAGGAATTTAGAAGTGCAGTGGAGGTTAGAGGTGTAGAGGTCGTTTAGAGAGGCTTCTGTTACATTATAGGCTTACCGCTAAGGCCTGTGACGGCGATCTAAACTGCTGGAGCGCTCCAAAGAGAGGCGCTCATCCTGATGTGATTGTGTGTCCAATTAGGTAGAGTCACACTTTTTAACTGGATCAAGTTTGCTTTTTAATCATTAGGCAACAAACCACATTTACAGAGACAGGAAAAGAAAGTAAGAGCCTCTCTGCGGGTTGCAATGTTCATTACACCTGATAATGTTAAATGATTTGCCAGCAGGGTGGAGTCTTCAGCCTGAGGGAGAAAACAATACGCTCTGTTAATCCTATGCCAATACGGCCCTCGGATTTGGATGTTTTTGTGTACAGATTTGGCCCAGGAACATTAGAAACATTAGATTTCGTCTTCTGCAGACACACGCATGCACAGAGAGCACAGACCTACTTCCAGCCACTTAACGTAGATCTAGGATGTTTCTCTGGACAGAAATGTGTGGATTGATATTTTGACCTGCATTAAATTAAGAAGCTCTGCCTGAAACATTTGTACCCCGTAAAAGTGCTTTAACTCTGCAATGATGCATCCCTTAAATGGTTTAAAACTGTTAACAGGCATGTTATTGTATCCTTTATCAGTAACAATACATTTTGAAGGCGGTACAATTGATTTGAAATGGTTTTATGAGGTTTAAGATGCAGATTAATTCTCTGGGCCTTGAGTGGAAAGCAGCACGTGACCCTTTATCTTATCTGAACATGTGTTTGCTAGACAGTAATGACGATCCTACATAGACGGGCTCCAAGTGGTTTGACTGCCAGAGTGTCAGACACCTGGAAAACAGACTGAAGGTGGAATGTGGAAGACAGGATGTGAAGAGATCTCTGGGCCAGGAAGCAAGAACATCCCACCGACTGCCCTCCTGAGTTTACTCGTGATGACCGCATCCCGGGCCACTTCACTGAACGATCCACCAGGGACACACGGATTGATTCTGTAGTGTATGAGCTCATCTGTTAATTCTTGTCTGTTTCTGTTTGTCTTTTAATTGTTTTTTCAGCGCCGAGTGTCTATTTGCTGTGTGTCCAACTCCACTACAGCTGTGCACAATGTGACCCGACAGACTTTGAAGTTTTGGATACGTGTCATTGTCATGCTCTTTATTTGCTCTCACCTATGTTGCTGCATTGTGTTTAGGGCTATTTATGAATTATGTGGATGATCAGTTGATACCTTTGAGTGACACGGCCAGCTATATTGAGTTTATGCTCCAACAGTTTGTACTTTCCACATGTCAAAGTCACAATGACCGAAACACACTGTGGACCTGTTGCTAAACACAGGTGGCTGCGTTTCTCCCCTCTCAACAGTCCATTCCATTCTTGTAGCACAGACACTCTGTGAACCACAGCCAAACATTTACTACAGGCAACAAATTACCAAGCAACCCTGACAACAAAGGCTCAGCTTGTTGGTGTGCCGCACCCACACCTGTCAAGACACTGCAGGAGTCTGAGGGAAGGGGGGGGAGAGAGAGATCTAGGGGGAAATGGCATGAAACTGAGTGCGAGAGAGAGAGAGAGAGTAAAGCTGAGTCAAGTGACCTCAGGTTCATCACTAATGTCCTCCAAAGAAGACTTATGACATGGCTGATAACCATAACCGTCTATCAAAGTCAGTCATATTCAAAGGACATGAAGAAGAATCACACCATGGTGAGAATAGTAAAATAATATTACTTAACATTTCCAACATCTCACACCTATCTGCAAAATGTGCTGTATTTGAATGGAAAAATTAGCGCACAAGTGAAACACCAGTGAAATGTTGTTCTTGTTGTGGAGACCCCCACCGCGCACCTCCGACACAGACACACACACCCAAGCATTTCATTTGGTTATACAGCCTGCAGTTTACTATGGGAGAGGGGAGGTCGGTAGCATTCTCGCGCCCAGCCCATCTGGATTAGCCTCAGTCATCGCCTCCCTGCTGAGCTGATGTTGACACAAGGTAAACAAAGAGAACGGCGACCATAACACACAAACAAACACACATCTCTCTCTCGCTCTCTCTGGGGATTAAAATCTTTGAATACTATAAAGAGGGACTTCACAAGCTTAGAATGCTTTTTGATCAGCCAGCATCACACACATAATTCTCAGCTAAACTTACGCAACTTCTGTCTCTCTCTGGCTCTCACTCATACACCCGTTGACCCTCACACACTACACCATGCTGGAAGGTAAACCACAGAAGTACATCTCGATATCGGGTTTTAGTGGTGGCTGTGTGAGGCCCGGGACTCTAGATTTGTTCTTCATGCCCAGCAGTTTGCATATGTGCTTGGGGGCCCCCCGAGCTCCTGGCACAAGAACACCAAAAGGGTTTAGGGGTGAAAGTGGTCGGGGGCCTTTCAACTTTAAAGAGAGCCATCATACTGGCTGGCACGTTTGTGTCATGCAGACAGGTGGGGGAGGTGAAAGTACATCGCTGGCTGTGCAAAGTTACAAAAAAAAACTTTCAACTATGTTTCCCTCACTCTTTAGAATGAGAAACAAAGTTAATTTCATTATTTTTGTCTAGCTCGCAGTAGGTCTGAAGATGGCACTAGTGAGCCTCCAGAGGAACATAATTGTAGTCACCCTTTCACATATTATCTGTCACCACTGTCAGCTCAAATTTGCCTCTCAAAATTACCAGCGTGTCGTCCTGTGATGAAGTATCTGAAAGCGTGATGGGTGAGATTTCCATGCAATTAGCTGTGGATGTTTGTGGAACCCAGGAGGAGAAATCCGGACGATTGCGTTGAATGATTTGACTTCCTCTGAAAACAAACATTAGGCCGACGTATCCACACAATAAATATCTAAATCTTATTGGGATTGAGATTGGGATGAAATGTACGGACTGCATTCATGAAACCTAAACTAAACCTGGCCGTTGTGTGAACACCTACTAATTAAACTTAGACAAACATTAAAGAAAGTCTTGCCACTCTGCATTATTTTCCAACCTAAAAACAATGTGGACTGTGTCTTCTTGGTATTTTAACAGTCAACGAAACGATGACTCACTCTCTGGGAAAGCGATCTGGCTGTTTCGTGCAAGTCATTTTCAAAGCGGGAGCTGAATGTCTTTGACCTTTTGTTTGCTCCGGCTGACTGGCTTGAAAAAGAGGAACCTTGCACACGCAGTGAAAAGAGGAAAAAGAGGAAATTTGCTGCCGGTAACAGGATCACAGATGAGGTATGTAGAATCAAAACACATACACACCAACTGCATATCCATAAACAGCTGGTGTTTGAGATACAAGCTTGTGGCTGGAAAGTCATCAGTTTGAATCCCTGATCAACTAGGTTAACATGGTATAAAGCAAAGCAAAGCAAATAAACGCCCTCCGCTCTCTCAATAACTGCTGCTGCTGCTGAGGCCCTCAGCCAGGTAATAGACCCCCACAGGCCCAAAGGCAGTTGGTAGAAAACTGCGCTCGGTTTTCTGTGTGAATGCGAGCGACTGCATGAATGTGAAGCATGCTGCCCCTGCTGCTGCTGGAAAACAGCATGGTGTGCCATCAACTTTCCCTTGGTAAACGCGCTGCCAGAACAGTTCAAACACACGTGGCCTGACAGGAGGAGGAGGCCGTTCACGCTCTCACCTTCACAGCGCCACTCCTCCGAAACTGTAAACAATCCTGTTTATCTTGCGTACATCAAACAGCTGGTCAACAGCTAGATGAGCAAACCAACTGTCCATCCATACCCCAAAGCACCACCCCACCCCCCTCTCTCTCTTCCTTTCTTTCTCTCTCTCGCTCCTTCTCTTCCCCCTTTTATCCCCTTCTGTCAGTGCACAGTGCTCTCTCATTTCACAGCTGGGGAAGTCATTGGGACGCATGGTGTCTTCATCTGCTTCCACACACGCACACACACACACACATACAGAGACAGACAGACAGACACACAGCCTGGGGGTGAACAGGCAACAGGTCTGACCTATGACCCTCACAGATAAGAGGCCTGCTAACTAGTGATGGCAAGCTAGATAAGCTCCATTCACCTCCAATTACCGGTAGCCCACGAGTAATTGGAGGTGAATGCAGAGTAGCCGACTCATTATCAAAGGAGAAGGCGCTCTGACAGCCAGGAGATTAATGAGTCCACATAAAAACTAAATGATAAAATGATAAACACAACAGAAACAAATGAATGGAATTGAAATTAAGCAAACTATAATTTTGTTTTGCATTTTATATCGTACAATATAAGTTAATTTGTCCTGCTAATAGGCCTAGATTCTAAATCATTTTACTGCCTGTATTTGAGACATTTTTGCATAAGGAGTTAACTAGTGTGAAATACAGGCTGACAGATTCAAAGGATGCTTTTGCTTCGCTACGCCTGGGTGCAAGATATTATTATTGAAACCGCAAAGTTATTATTAACATCAACCATGTCACAGATTGGTTTACATGACTTCCTCGACACGGTCCTTTTATAAGATGACCCCAGTCTGGCAGGCATTTTGTCCAGCTTTTGAAGTGGGTTCGATGGCAGGAGGCTTCAGTCTGTTGACAGCTCCGTATTCTGACTGACATGCTGCTGAGCAAACGTGAACCTATTCTTGGGTGGGGGGGACTTTTCTTTTTAAGCAAACTGCTATTGATAAGTGTTTGTTGGCAGTGTGGGAGAAGATGCAGTCGGTTGCGGCTGTGCGAGTGCGACTGGAGAACAGCTTAACCTCACTGCAGCCCGGGTCTCCTGTGAGGTGTTCCCAGACCTCGCCGGTAGATGAGCCAATATATTTGGCTCTCCAGATTAGTTGCTTTGCCGTTTATGACCAGAAAAACAGAGATGGATGGATGGACTGGCGCGTGAACGACCACGCCAGGGGTGACTTTTCCAAAACCTATAATTATGATGGATTGACAAGGTTATTCACTGCGCTGGGGCCTGGACAAACCTTTAACTTCTTGGATCAAACCTGTGAAAAACTGGAGTGTCACCTAGCGTAGCGATCGCAGCGCCTCTCTGGTTTCTTCTCCTTCTTAGTCACCCTCAGTCCCACCACAACTGGCATCTAGCATCTCCAGTTCAAGACTTGGCGTCTCTGGTAAACCCATAGAGCTCTGCTGCATTCTTCCGCTCACCTCAGAGACCCAACATGCTAACGTCTTTACAAGGCAACAAGAAGCAAAAAAAAGTGGTTTCAAGGGAGCCCAACATATTTTTCAGCTACTGAAAGGAATTTCAGGCACTTTGGATCTGATTTCAAATTCAAATGATATGAAAGATTCATTTAAAGGGAGAGGATTTGATTTTCACCAAAGAGAGAAAAATCAAACTAACAAATGAACTTAAAGGTCACTGGGGTGTTTATAGGCCTTCCTGAATTCAAAGCTGTTGTATATTTGACACAAACCTTTAAATAAATGCATTTGTAGAAATTGATTGATTCAAATCTTGGAGGGATGTGACAGAAACCTGACACGCTCTCTCCCCTTTCACAGTTAATCACCGTGTTTGTTTTCATTAGCACTGTAGCGTCGCAATGTGAGCGATGACCAGAATACTTACCCCCCCCAAGAGAAACTTCCACAGAGGTCATACGAGTAATTATGACACCACGACAATGAAATACTGTTGTCTCCAAGTCTCGCAATGCTAACTAAATAAGCTCCGTGATAATTAGCACACTGGTGTCCCATTAACAATGCATTAATGTAAAAGGCGTAAAACAAAACGAAAACCCGCATGTTATTGACCTACTAGATAATTAAGATCAACACTTCAGGATGCTTCCTGTGGTGTCGAAGTCAAACAGGATAAAGGAAACCTAACTTAAATCTCAGTAGGGGCAAACACTTGGAGTGCATGTACTGCATGTAAACATATTCGCTGGTTTTCAGGCACAGCCTTTTGCCAGATTATCATGGGAAAAATTTGGGGCTTGAGCGAGTGGATGGAAGGGGTCAGAGGTCAGAGAGACCCACCCCCCGTCCCCCTCTGATGCAATGCTTTTTATCCCAATCTCCTCATTTTTACCCCACCCCCACTATCCCATCAATAGGCAACACTAATAGGTCTGAAAAGAAAAGGCCCAGGTCCTCATAGAGCCGGTATGGGTTTATGAATGAAGAGTGGCGTGCAGAAGGGGTGAGGGTGGATGGTGGAGGGTCCGCTGTGCGGAAGAAAACCAAGCTAAACATTTATAATAAAAAAACAAACAAAGCTGTGGACTGACCGCCATCGTCAATGTCTACAACTATTTGAGCACAAGATGACCACACGTCTGTTGGGCAGCTGAACATTGGTGACTGAACATTTACTTGGTCAGATGCTATGACATATGGCTTTCAGTACTGTGTGGATCATTGCAATCATCACACACCATGTGTCAACTGGAATTGGAAGCCCATAATTCTTGATTATGGGTTCAAACAACAGAAAATGGATGGAGATATGTGTTGCCCCCGATTGAATATCACACTGGCTTACAGCACAGTCTCTGCCCGTGATTGGACAGCATATGATGTGCTGTGATCCAGGTATCCAAGTGAAATGGAAAAACACAATATTATGATTATGAACAGACGGTGCTCACAAGCCAAATCAGGTCACTATGGGCCAATCAAGTTTGAGTCTGAGAAATAAAAATCCAGTAATAAAACAATGTGAGGGCACTTCACCGTACAGAGGCCATACGCGTCACAAAGCCTGTGGCTTAGGGCCTCATATGCAAAGTCAATTGAGCATAAGTGGAAATAGAATAAGCTAAGCCTCAAGACTGATCAGTGCCTGATGCTCGACACAAAAGGTAACCCATCCATAGGCAAAGCGTCTCATACTGTGGACATCTGGAAAAGTCCTTGTTGGTATGAATACGGCATGAAAGCACCGTTCTTATTCATAAAGGGTGACAGTGATTTATCAAACACAGGCCACGTCCATCATGTGTGCAACCACCAAATATTCTTCAGCTTGGTCTGATTTTGGGTGTTGCCTGTAGATAAGATTATAAATTAAATGCCAAACAATTCGGACAATTCGAAACGGCCACATAAATGAACTAATTATCTTTTAGTGGAGCGAGGCAGTTTTGGTCAAGCCTGTGAGATGAGAAAGGGCTGTCAGAAAAGATTTGAAAAGTCTTCTGAAATAATATCACTTGTCCAGGCAAGGAGGTTGTTGTCGTCAAAATGTGCTTTGAAAAGAATACAGCTTTTGAGGAGCTGAATATTCGAACCATGTTTGGCAAAGAGCCTTTTCCTGTAGTCCAGGTTGTGGGTTTCAGCTTTCCACATTCCTCCACTCCTTTTCAAAGCCAAATACGTGTACTGGTTTTCCAGCAGGCAACTTGAAATGTAGAGTATAGCATCTCTGCAGCAAGGTGAGAGCAACAGCAGAAAGAAATCCACATTCCACTGGGAATCTAAGCCCAGCAAAGAGGCAGAGAAGCCAACCGTTTAACGAATAATCTCAGCACAATGTCCGCTTTTATTCAATACACAAGCAGAGTCATTATAGTCAGATTATAGAACGGAAAGAGGTGTCAAGAACGCGATCAGAGCAGAGACATCTTGTGAAAAAGCGCTCTACTGTCCCGAGCTGAGGGGGAAACATCAATCAGAGTCACGACGGCAAATAAACGTCTTCCTCCTCCAGTGACTGTTGATGTTACAGCTGGGCAGAGAGAGCGAGAGAGAGAGAGCGAGAGTGAAAAACACCAACGTCTTAGAGGATGGCTCGCCGAGACGAAGATGTTTTTCCAGTTGAACATACTATTATTCAAGGTCTGAGTCCTTTGGCCAGTCACACTGTGATCCAAAGCAGATGGCCCATGTCGTCAGGCCCATTAACTGGCAGGTAAACGGACGTTCACACACCCTAAAAGCCCTTATTAACATTCGGCATGCAAGTGTTTGCATTTGGTCCATCTCCTTAACAACCCTTATTAAGAGGGAACTCCACTGTTTTCATTTGGCCCATCTGTCAATGACATCACACCTAAACTAAACAGGGACGGACAATATATTAGAAACACCTCCTCGAACGCAATCAGACGGCGCCACAAAGCCCCATCTGTTATTTTTCGGATATTTAGTGTAGATTAAGATGTGAAGAGTTAAAGTAGTATTAAAATGAATATAAAAAAAGACAACATGGAGTCTAATACTGGCCAGGCAAGCATAAACTGCATAAACAGTAACTGACTGTTAAGTGGGTGAAAGTAACCAGCGGATAGAAGACGTTTAAACACTTTTAACACACATTTCCAACATTTCTGACTTCTGCCAGAGCACCACTTAGAGCTGTTGATCCCCTCTTTGGTCAATTGCACACTGCCATATGTGGAAGATGGCAGCGTGTGTGTGTAGGAGTGTGTGTTCCCCTCAGCTCGATCTTTCAAGTGCTCCTAATTACAACTGAACTCTAAAGGTGATACACGACCTTTTGCAAATGAGCTACTGCAATTTTAACTACCGTTCCCACTGCCCTGCTGCAGCCAGCGGGAGGGAGAAAAAAAACTTGAGATTCGTCCCTCCGTTCCAAAAAATGCCTATGAAACGTGCTGTTGTTGGCAGGCGGCCCAGGTCTGTTAACATAAGAGCACGCTCCCTGTGGGTTTGCTAAATCGCTCTGATACCCACAGGATGTCTGGAGTAAAGCAATAGAGGCCTCACAGACTGTGTGCCGAACTGGGAGAGTGTATGGACCTGTGTGTGTGTGTGTGTGTGTATATGTGTACCTTTTGGGTAGGTGAAGCAAGCGAGGAGTTCCATGGCAAAGCTTCCATGACGTATCGAATTTTGGACGCGTGTTTCCGGCAAACACTAATTGTTGTTAGTGGCTCACAGTGTCGTCTGTTTGTTAAGTGTATGGCAGAGGAAAGACAACATGTTGTTCGCCGTCTTTTAATTGTGCAACTGAAAAAGTGACTTTTAAGCAAATCTTGAAATGTAACATAAAACAAAATGCAAGATGTTGAAGGGAGTCAATCCAACTTTTAGATTGCGGTCATTGTTAAATAAAAAAAATTGTTGTGTCAACCATGAGGTCAGGAACATGAGAGGGTGACGACTCGTCATAATGACCCTGCAAATGTGCAAATTCTGAAACATGATCTGGGACGCATGAATCAGCCGTCCAATCATCTTCCTACAATACACTGAATGCTGCAGTTGCACACAAACACAACAGCCCAAGAACAGTACGACTGGCTCATCACTAAGGCAACTGAATCTACAAAGTCATTTGGGTTGTGTGATCACTTCTAAACAGCCATTCTGCTGATTGGACATTATTTTAAATAATCCTTTTCTAGTTTAAGCTGCAACAGTGGATTTGCTCACTTTTTGTTGAACAATGGAACATATTTCAGACTCAGATTGTTGCTACAGTAGTAGTAGTAGCGCAAAATCGCAGGTGTGATATTCACACAGGGATTAATTAACACAATAAAAAGGCAGGAATGTGTGAGCAGCACCAACGTGTTAGTGATGTGTGAAGTTCAACAAACACGTTTTGTTTGCAGAGACTTGACTGGTTTAATGAAGCCGTTAACTCTCGGCTCTCAGGGTAGCAGATTTGTGATAATTGCCTGTAAAACCTTATTCAGGTTAATACCATAATGTGAACAATGATTCTGGGAAAAGATCTGTTTAAGCGGCATTGTTATAAGCGAAACCTGTAAGATGTTAATAGGTTTTCGGAGGAATTTCAAGAAACGTCAGTACCATCTGGAAAAGCATTCAGCTGTCGATAAGAACATCTGACTGAAAATGTGGCTCAGATGTATATTTGTGTTTAGTGGTCTACATCCAATGAAAATAATGTTTTATTCTCACATGATTCTTAATTTTAGTCTCTTTGGATGAATGTAGACTTGTATTTCACTGATAGTGTTGACATTACAGAGGTTTGATTGCTCCCAATACTCAGAGTAGATGGCTTTTGTACACTGAAAGCCACAAAGGTCTCTTTACATTTTCTTAAAAATTTATTCCCAGGCAAATGTTCCAACACGCACCATCCAATCGTCATAATTTGCTCTCCTGATTTGCTGACATCCAAATGTGAAAAAACAACAAACAGAGCAAAGTCATGTCAATAATTTGGGGTCCGTGTGGGATTGGAGCACAGCAGCAAAGCTCCGCATTGTGCCAAGACAGCTCGACTCCATTTGGAAGCTCTTTTCCCATAGGAGGCAGCTGAGGCGTAATTGTAGTTGGGGGAGCAGAGGGGGGGAGGCAGGTCAGATTCAATTACATCTAATTTCACCTTGCTGTATTCACTATCATGCTTTTATTTGGAACAGCAGAAATGGGCGCTCGTTTGCGGTCGGCTCTGGCTGAATGACTATGCATTTCCTAACTCCCATTCACACAAACATGCGGCAAATGGGTCAGCGTGAAACGAGACCCGGCGTGCTTTGCATCGCAAAAATGTCTGATTCACAGGTGCTGAGGCTCTGCGGCGAAGCCAAACAGGACTTTATGGGTTAACACCAACAAAATCAGACACTTTTATTTGAAAAAGTTGTCTGATTTGTGCAGGAACATTGGAGGCTCCCTTAGACTTTTTAGTACTATTTAAGATTTGTTTTAGCTTGTTATGGTCAGAGGTGTTGCGACATTTCTCCAATTGATCCTCTCGATCCAGCAAAGAGAGAGCAGGAGGTTAAACGGCCGTTAAAGATATTTCTTCTGCAGGGGAGTGTTCGGACTTGGCTGTGAACACTTTCCAAACAAGATGCTAACACGTTTAGGGTGTGAGTGGTGTGCTGGGTGTGTGTTTTATGTATGTGTATTAGAGCTGGAACAGTGGGAGAGAGCGAGAGATCAGGTGGCTGAGAGCTCCAGGATGATGAGGAAACCAGATGGCCCAGTTTCTTCACTCACCTACTGGACTTTTGTACAGCTCAGGAGTTTCTTTCCCACTTTTTCCTCAACAACAAATACATCACCTTCAAGGGCTTTTATGAATTCAATGTGTCAAATTGCTGATCCATCTCTAGGAGTACATATATATGGCCTTTCTTGTGTGGGGGGGCCGAATATGAGAGCTACCTGTATACCAACAACCATCTGTCTGATCAGCACATCAGATGGAGTTTATATACTTAAAAATGTGCATCACATAATTATTAAAATACACTTTTATACTGTTCATATTTGTGACTTTTAATGTCTGTTATTGGAAATGTATCTAATCGTCTACCATCGTGTTAAGTGACTAGAGTTTGATATGACATGTGCTTTAACAAATATTACATTAAAATGTTTGTAGTATTGACCATCATTTCTGTGTAGCAACTATCTGAGGGGAAAGTCAATTCAAGAAAATTCTGTCCAAAACTATGACATCACAACTTTGTCTCTCTTTGGACTGAAGTGACTAAGCTCCTGAGAGGAAGCTGGGCGTGATCCTTAGTCAGTGCTGTAACATCGGGCTGTGGGTGTAAGAAATCTACTGACAAGTACCGAATACAACATTCATTTGAAATTTATTTACTCATGCTCATGCACATTTTTCAGTTGAACTGTGCCTCTGATGTTCAATCACTCAGACACTGAAACCTGATTGATTAAGCGTACAATTACTCTGCATTGAGAATAATAAACGTCAGCATTTGTACAGCTGGCAGATGGTTGTCAGCTGTGCCACCAACCTGTCAGTGAAGCAGTTTGCTCAGGCTGATTTAAGTCACAGATTACTTAACATCTCTTTATCATCTTTCCCTTCAGTTCTCCTTCCTTTCCCCTTTCCTCTTTTGTCCATCCCACTTTCACTATCATCCCATCCCTTTTCCCTTCCCTCGTCTATTCCCGCCTCCTCACTATGCCAGCCGCATTCCTCCCAGTATGGCTACACACTGGCAGCTGCACTGTAAACTTATCACGGGCGAAGAAAGGGGATCTGCCGTGCTCTCTTCCTGTCAGCACAGATGTCAAGGTGAACTTGGGGGACTCCTTAAATAACCGGCTCCACGACCCCGGGACCCTCGCACCCCCGTCAGCTGCACAGATTAGAGGAAGCCTCTTGTTTACAAGGGTAACATGGGGGGCTCTTTTTTAGCTGCAACCGTATCTACATCAGAGAGGATACTTACACAGGATGAAAAAAGATAGAAGGGTCTTGATCACCTGGTTGGTTGATAAATCATACAATGTAATTTAGGAGGTGATGGAGGTGGAGAAGGAATAGTGTGTGTGTGTGTAAGTGTGAATGTTAAGCAGATTGACTAATACAACTGGTCAAGAACTGATTCTTACTGTATTCATAAAGAAAGATGTGATTTAAATAGTGTTGATCAGCAGCTTGAGTTGTACAGTATCTTGGCATTAACATCCTCCCTCGGACCCACCCCAAACACTCACACACACACACACAGACACACATGCACACATGCACACACGCACACACGCACACACACACACACAGGTTACAGCTGTCTTTGATCCAAGGCTTCAGGCTGCACCAGTCTGTCAGCGGTCAGACTGGTGGGGAATACTCAGAGTGCCCGAAGATCCAGTTGCCCCCAAGTTGCAGCACCGCCCTGGCAGTCGTTTTGGCACCAGAGCTCCACTGACAAGAGCCTGTATCTCGCGGCAGTAAAAAAAGTGGCATTGTTCACACACAGCAGCGTCTGCGCAGGTTTCCTTCCTGTCCTGCCCACTCGCCATGTACACCTCCGCTAAGCTAACCTCTTCGGATAGTGTCACGAAATGGTTGGAACAAGAGCTTCCAATAATAATAATTACTTGAAGTTGTTTGTTCTCGTCTCACTCAATGTTTTGGATGACTTAGATTGGGATGAACTTTCTGTAAAAATTTGCGAAGAAGCAAGAAGCAAGAAGGAGCAAGAATTGTGTATTTTGACAATTCCTTATTCAATTAAAATGATTGACAGCACAGTAGGTAGACAGATGAACAAAATGCCATATTTGAGTCAGCTAAGGTTCCAGTCTCACAAGATGATCATCAATGTTAAAATTCTGCTTCTGCTGTTGGACTTTTACACCTACACTAAGTGCACTCATTGACACTTGTAGCACTTAAACATTAACATTCAGAAATCAAGACGCATGTTCTCCACTCAGTTATAGTTTGACTGCAGGACGCCCACATAAGCAAGGATGGAAAAGATCTGACTGCCTGACCGCCTGTACTTTATTCTTGGTTTATATCCCTCTTCCTTTTTTTAGAGACTGTTTCAGCACAAATAAATCAATGTTCTCTGCTGCAGCCGCGATACGCCCGTAACAACTTTAACATTAACCAGAAAACCGGAAAGCACAACATGAAAACCACAAATAACAATGCCCTCCTCATGCCACATTGATCATATGGTCAGTCAAACCCATAAATTCTGTCATGCTGTACATCTGAGATCTGAATAGGGTGAGGGGCTGATCTATGCCAGCCATGCCAGGCAGCGCAGTTGGGGAGGGGGTTGCGGGGGGGTTCAGATTGCAGGCCTCTGTTCTCTGGTCTTGGCTTCCCCTGGGATCCCAGCCAGGTAAACTGTCAAGGACCACTTCCTCCCTCACAAGCGGCAGGCTTTAAAGGGACTTTAACCCCCCCCCCCCCTACCCCCATCCTAGCCTCCTCCCTCCGTCTCCTCCTGTTTATACCCCGGACTAATCCACCCTCATATCCCTGCCATGTTCCTAGCCAATGTGGGGTGGAGGGTTTCAAATTATTGGCCAATCAACAGTCAAGGTGGACCACTAGAGCAGCAATGACAACGTCCTCCCAAGATAGAAGTGTTCTAATCGGGATCAAAACATTCACCGAAAAATGAGAATAGAAGTGACGGAATTTGTTTTTTCTTGTGTCCTGTTGTGTTTTTACTGAAGCATGATTAAAGCCTCCATTGAAAGTGTCAAATTTAAAAATGAGAGTAAAGACAAAACGCGCTCATTAGCACGGTTCGGACTTTCACGTCGCTCCTATGGATTGATGCACGTAACCCTCCCCCATCGCTTTAGGTGCTTTGGCATTGTGATGGTGGAGCACAATGCAGTTAAATCCTGCGAGTCAGGACTTCTTTGGTGAGACGGAAATGCGATTGACAGCGGAGGGAGGAGGGGTATTGGCGGCGTCTCACAAATCCTTTCTCCCTTCTTTTTCCTCTCCCGTCTCAGCCGAGGAAAAGTGCCACTCAGACTCTCCCTGGCAACAATGTGCTGAATCAAGTCAATTATCGGACTTGGGTCTGGAATTCAAGTCTGCCATCACATCACTGTCATACTCTTTTCTTCTTTACTTTGACTGACAAGCAGCTAACTTGTACTTACATGGCTTATTTAAACAAACATGACCTGGGACTTGCTTTGCTCCCGAATAATAGTTTGTCCTTTTTTTTCTCACATGGATCTCACTCTGTGCTATATTATGACCGCAGTATTTCAGGTTCTATCTGGCATCTTGTTCCAGTAAACGGGTTAAGCACATATACTTTGTCACTGATGGATGCTTTATGCTCTTGTGAGGTTATTTCTGTATATTTCCAAATTATGGGTTTAATATTTTAGGAAGTGAAAAGTTTAGAGAGTTCATTTGGATGGCGGTCCAAACCTTTTAAAGCCCTGTAGCTCAAAATGGGTCTGGGGGGGCAGACAGAACAGTTTGATACTAAGGTCACGCTATAGTAGAGTGTTCTAAATAAAAATGCAAACATTATTTATGACAGTCCTGTGTAGCCCGGCTTAACTCTTGCACATGTATTTTCACACCCATAAATCCGTGTAATGTACACACACTGTATCCTCTGTCCTGACGCACAACAATGGCCTGAAGCCACTACATCATAAACAGAGAGTCACAGACGCACAACGTGTGTTTATGTGACCAGGACATACACTTCCTGTGGTAATGACTGGACACATTTTAACTGGTTAGTCAAAGGTGCAGCAAGTGAGGTTTCTACTGTCTGATCGTAAACTGTTATACGTCTGAGGAGGGTTGAATGTGCTGCTGCCAGTGTATCATGTTTCGAGACAATAATTCATGGAGGTATTATTTTGGAAGGAGTAGATCTCCCACATTACAGTGTCACCAAAAGAGGTCGATAAAGAGCTATAGATATTGGCTGAAATGCATTATAACCATCATTGCAAATCATTGGCTTTGGCTGCCGATGAAAACAAAGGCCCGGTGGAATATTCCAATCCTCAGCTTAGAAACTTTATTCTTGGCACATTGACGGGCCGGCATGTGACACAGCGTGAGAGGTGACGCATACAGGACATAGTTTTACTCATCCTGTCAACTACTACAGGTTTTCATGTGAAGCGGAGAGCAAGTTCAACTCATCTGACGTTTGTGCCTCAAAACGCTTGACAATGTCATATTTAAAAAGGGATTGAATTTCAGTTTCCGTATACTCAAATCCCCATATCAGTCAAACCCTAATAGGACCAGGTGGTGATTACACATACAGAACATACCCAGACTGTTGATACAGGGCCCACTCAGCCATAAGCAATGTGTCTGGTGATTCATTTCCATCCACTTAAAGCAGCACGTATGTTACACATATTTGTAGGGCTATTGCCAGTTTCACGGCCATGATAAACATTTGAAAGACAACAGACTCGGTGGCACCTTTGAGGTCTGAAGTGTCTCACATTCTGCTGCTCCACTTTTAGCATCCCCACAAAGTTCATTTTTCACAGGCTGCTAACAAACATGTCGAGCTCAGAATAAAACTGAGTGTCCTTCAAGCTAAGACAGACGTCCGTGACACTCAAATACACACTCCGGAGGTACAACAGAAATGTGCTTAAGAACACACACACACACAGATATTGAATGTATTGATGCTTACTTGTGCCCATACAGACTAAATGGTTCTTGTGGTGCTATCCTAAGCAATCGATACAGGGTGAGATTGTGGAATGTCCTAAATGGAAAGGGTTAATTCTTTGGGAAGCATTAATTTGCTCTGTAAATTTCATAGCAGTTTGCGTATTAGATTGAACATCAAGTTGACATTTTGGCCTAAGGGTGGTGCTAGAGGAAAGCTTATGTAGAGACCAAAATGGGAATGGCTCACCCTCTGGAGAGCATGAATATGCTTTGTCAATTTCATGAGATTCTTATAATGGTTGTATAGGTACTGATTGTATTGTTTGAGAAATCTAGTTGTGGATTCAAAGAGATCTGACAGCAGCGTCCTCACGCCCACTGGCAGGCAAACCGTTTTCATTGTTTTTCATTTTGTTGTCTTTATTGGCTTGCTTTTCCAATCAAACTCATATTTTCAGGTTTTCACAGTTTCAGTCTGTAGCGTTTCCAACAAGACGTCTGTAAGCGTTTTAGTGCCTTTTAGTCACCTGGCTCTGCAAATAATCAAAAGCACTGCAGCCGTGTAAGTATAGCACGGAGCAGGGGTGACTGGCAGGGGCCAGGTGGGCACTGACAGGGCGCACAGTACCAAACTGTACATGCACACAACCCACAGTTCACTGAAGCAGCCTGGAGCCCAGAAGTAAATGGAAGAAAAATATGTTTTGGCTGCAGGGCATTTCTACAAGGATGATAGGTAGAGTGATCATTATTGGACAACAGGGAAACAGTCAAATGTGGTTTAATGAAAAGCTGGCCAACTTAAAGGTAAATAGATATGGCTATTAAATCAACATGTTGGTGATTTCTTAGTTTTCAAATTCGTAGAAGGATTTCTCTGCTCCTCTGTCTCATACACGGAGGTTGGAGATATGAGGATTTCCTGCAACAGTGACATACCAGCTTGGATTTGTCATTCACTGGCTCTTTCATATCATGATTCTGTCACATAAACTTGTTAAACGGCAGATTTTGTCCATTCATACGCCACCAATAGATCTAAAAGTGGTTATATGATGCTTTTAGTATAGCAGTATGGAACTTAAGCAATGATGTTACAATATTTTCAATGGCCTTTGGATCCCGTCTTACCATTTGTGGGACACAGAAAGTCACAAAAAGCTGTAAAAGTGCCAGACCATCTGGAAAGCTTTGAGTTGAAAGGCTTCCACACCTGCAGTGGCTGGGGAATCTCCTCTGAAGCTGCAGACAAACCTCCACGTTAACAGGTTTCACGCACCATCCAACAGACACTTACTCCCATGTAAAAACACTAACATCCTATTGACAAGACCAATTAGCACTAATGTGCGGTGACTGGCACCTCCCCTTGGTCTCACAGGCTTGCACCGACAGACTACAGCTACATAGATACACACACATGCACACACATTCCCAGGTACTAAATTCACTAAATGTGTATTGCTAAACTGTAAATTACTTTAGTCTTTTGAATTTAGTACGTACACACACACACACACACACACACACACACACACACACACCTCTAAAAAAATGGCCTAATAACTACCACCCGGGGGCTGCAGCAGGAAAACAGGTGGCTTTAGTGTCTGAAGGAGTCGGTCTGCTTTAGCTTTCAGATACAAACAAGGAACAGTCGCTGATCACCTAAGAGTATTTTCAGCTACATAATTCACCTATAATTTATAAAACAACCAAATAACATCTGATAATTGACCCAGGTCAGTTACACAATGCTACACAGCAGGAAAACTGAACCAACATCCTTTCATCAGGTTCATCAGCTGCATGCCTTTCATGGCCTCCACTATTTTGTATTAACATTTTTGAGCAGTCAGCGTATATCATTAGTTCTCACATAGCAAAGCACTGATGGTTTGTTGCAGGCAGCACACAGCCGTTGCTTATTCGAGGCTTGTTGCCCAGTGGCCAGGGAGCAGAACACAGTGTGATGAGCCAGGTTAGACAGGAATGACCTAATATGACACAAAATGGCCCTCACTGCCAGCTGAGCTGGAAATACACCGCCACTTGTCATCATCTGTGAGTGAGCTGAAGGGCACCAGTGAAGTGTGAGGGCACCAGTTGGCATGAACACCATCAAATGCATCGGATAGTAAAACCAGATCATTGCGCAGTCTCACTCAAACTCATCTGGATAGATATAATCATGAATTTGAATATTGTCTATCTAGATGCATTGATGTGTACATTCTTCCATAGTTATTTGGGTAGTAGGACGATGCAAATAAAATGCACAATAAGTGCTTATAACTCACTAAGTTGACAAATCTAGTATAAGCACACCCCATTCATTTCCACTAATTCCCACAATTAATAGCCGTTTTCACAAAACAAATAAAAAGGAATAATGGCGATCTGTATTGTGTCAATGTAAATCATCTTGAATCTATCCTATATTCACCTGACAGTCTGCTATGATTCATCTAAACCAGATGTTTAGTTGGTGAAGCGTCACACGTTGCAGGTTTTATGTGAGTGAAGTGACGTGTGTCAGTCACCAGATGGATGGACGGACTTACCTGGGGGACACAAGCAGCTGTGGGAAATGTCCCTCGCGGCTCGCGTCTTCGGTAGTCGCGCTGCAAGCTTCTGCAAGACAGAAGGAAAAAAGAAGGTTGGTTGTACGTTGAGACTATTAAGAGCCTGACAGGACGTCTCCCCTCCATCAAAACACTGTAGTTTTTGACATTCACTTCTTACCGTGTTGACATTTTTAAGACTTTTTAAGGCTTATAGCTGCTAGCGATCACTCAGAGTTTATGTCGCTGATGATATATAGAAAGTATCCTAAAGCATTCATCATTTTCAAAGTAAAAACGCCTCAAAAACCTTCTTTAAATACAAAATGTTTGCACCTGAAAGCTATGAGACTAATACTTATACTCTTGCACAACAAGAAATACAGTGAAAAAATACAATAAATCACAATGTAGGCAAAACAATACACTAATAAAATCCTCAATAATATTTCCTTCAAAAGATGTTTTTGATGCACATAGTGTAGTCTTATCTGAACCGTTCAGACAGAAACTGAACACTGTATATTGTTCTTCAACACAAGGCCACCAAACACCTTTTAGTCTTTATCAAACTATCAAAGTGTGACAGTTGACCCCATTAGATCAACAAAAGCCTGCTTGAGATTTGACCCTGAACAGAATACAAAAACATCCAAGTGCATTCCCCCACAGCATAGCGTTCAGTCCCATCGGTGGTGGTTACTAGCAGAGGAATGCCGGCGCTGGCTGTTTAGAGGCCTGCAACAGGTGCTGAAGGGGATGTTATGAAGCTGCTGTCATTCTAAACATTGGTTCCGTGTTCTCGGTACTGCCCAGTTACCTCAGTGTGCCCTGTTATCTGTGGCGAGAGATGACGGCAAGAGAAAATAGCTACGGTCCCTTATTATGCACGGGGATGAGATTCGGTCACGGGTACAAAAACAGTGCGTCATCAACGTACTACAGACTTGCTGAACCCAATCTGCTCAAAGGCTTTCTGTCAGTAGTCCAAATCAAAATCGTCCGCCAATTATCAAATTCAACAGGTTACTGACTGAACCATGACCCCATTTTCAATCTACTGTCCTGTATGACCGCACCCTCAGACATGTTCCCCTTAAATCACATGATATTCATTCCTTATTACTTCCCGGAATTTATTTGGTTGATATTGGCAGGCAGCTACGTGGACCTGGAGAAGTCTTTAGTGAGCCGGCACAGAACCAGAACTCTGTGGACGAACCTGAAACACTTTAAATGAAAAAACATTCGTCCAACGAGATCATGGAGACAACTCAAGAGGATAGATTCACCTAAATTGCTGCCGATCTCAAAATACAACCACATCAAAGTCATAACCGACTCTCAGAGGCCTTTAAACTCTGACTGAGAAGGTTTAGTGTAACGGCCACTACACATCAAAGGACCGTCAGTGTTATTCCCATGCACTCATGTATACTGTAGGTTCTTCTTTACCTACACAAGCTGTACAATATCTTTAATATCTTAAGTCATAAATAGAGATCTACCACAGCGATCACAGTCTATGTCTGCGGTCGGCCAATCAAAGAATTTCTGCTGCATCCGAGCGATAACTCAAGGTCATCTGGTGATCGGTCTAACATGCTAATTATGATGCACAGCATACAGTATAAGCAGCTGGGGTGCCTGCCCCCCAGTCCATTCCACTCCCAGCACATTCAATCTCTGCCTGCCCCAGTTTATAATGGTAACCCGACGCCAGAGTTTTTCATGTGGATTTAAAAATCTATTTTAAAAGGATGACAAAACTCTTTAACTATCCTGTAGTCAGATTAACAGTAAGCCGTGGCACCGGTGCCCACAGCGTCCCTCTTATGGTGATATCTGCCTCGTCCTTTCCTTTGGGTTTTTCTTAGCCTTACTTCTGTCATCCCACAAGAGGGATTTGGGGATTCTGAGTAGTTGCAGCATGAATCCTGTGCTCCAATATGACCCCAGCTGATTTATCTACCAGGCGTGCGATTAGCACTTGGGTGTCGTCACTCAAACAGCCTTAAGCACTTAGTACTGTATTATTCTTTTCTTCTTGGAAGTCGTCTGATGTTCCCCGTAGGAAATCATGACCGTATCTGTTATTTGTAAATACTGTAAATACTATGCATGATCTAATATTGTGACACTCTCTCTCTCTCTCGCTGTGTCGGTGTGTGTGTGTGTGTGTGTGTGTGTGTGTGTGTGTGTGTGTGTGTGTGTGTGTGTGTGTGTGTGTGTGTGTGTGTGTGTGTGTGTGTGTCCAGCCATCACTAACTGTTCTCTGACATAGTGCAGAGGTGGCCAGGGCCCTTCTGCTGGAGTGTGTTGTTTGCATTAGGCTGTCTGATTAGCATGTGGGCCATTTATACTCCCAAATAACCACACACGAGGAAACATTTGTGTTTGTGTTTGTGAGTATGTGTGTGTGGAGGGGGCACGGCCGCACCTCAGCACTACATAGACTTCACAATGTATTGGGTGACAGATCTGCGGGGAGCACGGCGAGGAAACCGGGGCAGGGGCAGACTGTATTTTCCACTTTTCTACACCTTCAATTCTGGCCTGCAGCTCACAACAACCTTCTGCCCTGACAATGTGCACCAGGCTTCTGCCAGGCCTACAGCGAGCACTTTGTGGCTAATTGTAAATGTTTAAGAGGCCATGTTTAAGGTGAGATAACGGTGGAGTCAGGGGGAGGTCGGGGGGTCAAGATATTTTCAGGGGTGTTTGGAAGGGTTTGGAGGTTATTTGGGGGGGAGGGGGAATGAACCAACACAAGGACCTCACAAGTCTTTTTAAACTTGAACACCTGCTGAGATTTTAGCTTCATTGTTTTGAGGTGCTGTGAGCGCCTCCATCCATGTTAAATGATGTTTAAAGTAGGGAAATATGGAATGCTTCCACAGAAAATAGTTTTAGTGCAACATACTGCAGTAAAACCGACCGCCTCTGCTCTACGCGATCAGTCAATCTTTCAGCACATGCATGTTAAGAATTTCACTCTCAACTCTTTCCTCTTTTCCAATGTCATATATACATGCACACAATAATGAGACTAAAATCTGCATACATTCAGGTATGCTTACTATGAGTAACAGACCAATGCGATACTGATTTACTCCAGCATGTCAACATTGTGGTCCGACCTACACATGCAGTCACTCCTCATATGATTACGCAACACATTGCATATGCTCAATCCAAAAATATGAGTGCCAGCTAATCCACAGCCCTCCAAGGAAGCATTGCAAACAAATGACTGTCAAAGGCAAGGTGAGCACGTTCAAAAAAAACAACATACATCCAGCATCTGTGAAAACAACTAGAAACATTGGCCGAGAGCCCAAAAGATTCATCCTTGATCTAAACAGAAAAATAGCGCAACAAATTCTCTGATGCTGGAACGGAGCACAGTTTTCCATAACAGAGGAAACTTGCCATTATTGACACAGACAGGGAGGCGTATTCTGGACAGTGTTGTGTGAAAGTACCACTCTCTCTCCCTCTCTCTCTCTTTCCCTTTTCAAAAGGACACATCTGTTGTTGCATGCCATTAATAAAGAGTATTTATACATGCAGAGCTAAACAAAAAGGTGGGCTGCATCGCCTGAAGGCTGAGTTGGAGATGAAGATGGAGAGGTCCTCCTCACTGGGCCCCAAATGAGGAGACCCAGAGCCAGTCAATGAAACAAAAACATCTATTTCTGGCTTATCCTTTTCTCTGGCCTTCTTACTACAGTATTTGTGGTCTACTATGACGATTAAAGCTACAACATCAAATGTGACCTTCTTCTGTCTCCAGCAGCAGTAGTAGTAGCCCATGCGCCTCTGCCCACCCTTAGGTGCAAACCGGCTCTAGTGAAAGGGGACGGGGTGGAGGGGCCGGGGGAGGGCATTATAAAAGTTAGGCAAACAGAGGGAGAGAAAACAGGGACCCTGCGGGACTTCAATCACTCTGGAAGAGCTTGTTAGTGGAGCTGTGGAAGTGGTCTATTAAAGGGCAGCGCAGGGCCGTCTATGGGAGCAACAGATGTGAGAGACCCGGGGTGATTTTTATCTCAGCAATGATGCTCGGATCATTTGTTTGATACTTTGCTTTAAAATCTGAGAGTCCTGCAAGGAACACTGGGAAATATGGAAATTCATACCCTTCAGTACAACAGAGCTGCTTTTCTACTTCTACTGTCTCTGTGGATGAATTCAACTATTTTCTCTCACTGGAATAAAAAAATATACTGATGAATATTATGAGATCATCCAATTTCCACTCAATCTGCAGCATATTATTCCTCTTAAGACCCAAAAACGAATAAAACCACTCAAACATACAAAATAATCAAATTAGAGTTAGACACACCAAGAACTTAACTAATTAGAAAACGAATCCACTAATTGCATTGATTGATATTCCTCATCATCTAAAAGTTTAATTTGTTACTGCGTTCTATAACAAAAAGTCCGAACTTTAATGCAAAATACAAAATCCACCACACGCTCGATCACTTGTGGAGCGATCGAGGCGCGTCTGTCCTCAAAGGAAAAAGTTCAGACTAACTCTTAATAGCAGCTGAGCCATGACATATAAGCTTCTAACTGCGCTTCTTCTTCATCTCTTTCAACAATTGTCTTCGGGAGGAGATGACTGAAACTATCCAGAACCCCCAATTGTGAGCACAGAGCGTGCGTGTGTGTGTGAGTGTGTGGACGCGCTCACCTCATCCAGGATCCGCTCCAGCCGGCCCATGATAACGGGCTCCACCTGCTCCACGGACAACATCCAGGCGGAGAGCTGCGCGTCCCGCTGCTGCCTCTCCAGACTTACTATCCGGGATTGCAGCTCCGACGTCCGCGCAAACACCGCTACGCAAACCCCGACGGACAGGAGAGACAAGACCATGCAAACGGCCACCCCGGACAAATCTCTCCAGTTTCTCCACCAAAGCGGCTTCTTGGACGGGTGCTGCTCACTGCAAGATCTCCTCCTGTCGCTCGCTTTCCCATCGACTCCCAACTTCTGATCCTCTCCCATTTTAGGCGTCTTATTCGAGTTTTATCCACTTCGAAATCCCTCTACTCATCAGGTGGAGAGAGGCAGAGCAGGAATCCCTAACGACATGCAACTCTTGGGGGGGTGCTTGTTGAGAGGAGAGGAGGTCTGATCTCTCTCTCTTATATGGAGAAAAGTGTCCCTCTCTTCTGCAAAAGTGTCTCCAAAGTTCCCTTCGCTGCCCCTCGGATCAACGTCTACAAGAAAGTAAGAATACGAGACATTATGTAGATGTCCATCAATCAATCAAGTCAGTCAGTCAGCGGTTGGTTCTATTCTGAGGGAGGACTCGGTGGTGGCTCCTGTGCGCTCCGACTGTCCCATCTGCCGGTTCTCCTCAGAGCGAGTCCCGCTATGTGCCGCAGGTTCAGCCGTCAGTGCGCGTTGTCCTGTAACCTGAGCTGGTCTCTCTCTCTCTCTCTCTCTCTCTCCTCTGCCGCGGGCCCTTGCTCCCCTCTGCACGCTCCTCCTATGAGCGCCTTTAGGTTAGATGCCTGGGCGGGATCCACGGCGACGTTGCTCATCCCCCCCTCCACCTCCACCCCACCCCCGACCCCACTTTGATCACTTAGAGAGGGATATTTTTAGGGTGAGCACAGCGACACAACGCAACACATAACACTGGCCCTTCCTGACTCCAGATCCAGGATCGGCTTCCATGGAGGAGACCGAGAGTGCACCCGCGATCACGCAACCTGCAGCGCGTCAAAAAGACCGCAGAAGTTTATGATTGGAGTGTGATCACAACACATAAGTTTGTTGCCACGATAACAGAGATAACAGATGTATGTTTGTCTTGTTATTGCCTTTATAACAGACGTAGGAGGGTCGTTATTTATATAAAGTATCATAAACATCATAAAGTCACAAAGAATCAAGCCCATCTGCAGCACATTGAAATTGAAACATTGGCCAATAAAAGTTCCTCTTTGATCATATCTCTAATCTGACATGTACAATATCTTTACTCAAGTGTTCCTCACATCATCAGAACCATTTACAAGTACTTTCATTTCTCTGCTGCTCTCTACTTCAATACTTAAGAGGGAAATGAACTTGATTATTCATGACAGCTGCAGGTAGTTAGTTACTCTGCAGGTTCAGGTTGGACTTTCACAGCTCCTCTACTCCCAGTAGGATATTTAATTCACCTTTTTTCTTACCTATAATGGAGGCATTATTCCATTGTGGTATTTTTTTTAGTCCTTTTTCCACCTCTGCTGAATGTTACTGCATGAAATAAAAATCTATCAACATAAAGCTGCATGTGTTTGTGTTTATCTCCGGAACATCTCGCCAGGCCCAACAGTAACTTCTTTCCAAAGTCTGTGTGTTTACTGAGCCTCAGTTTTATTAGTATGCTTATCTCCCCAAACAGAAACATGTGCACCACCCACATATACACACACACACACACACACATATGATGTAATGTAGCCCATTGCCAACATAAACCTTTAATCGGCCTCTCCCATGCACAGATGAGAGATGAAGATCTGCTGGTCAAGGTTCAGACCAGTTAAGCACCTTTCAGGAGAAACCACACAGAAACCAAGGTCTGGCAGCAGACTTCAGAAAGGACGGAGCGACTCTATCAGCTTATCACCTCATTCCATCTCTTGTTGTTTACTCTATCAATAATAGCAATCGATCAAAGTCAATCAAAGATCTTCAGTTGATCCAGGAAACTCAGGGGTGTATGTTTGAAGTGAAATGTTGGTTGGAGATTCATAATTGCACTCAGCAGTGTGTGTCAGCAGCTAGAGGCTGTATGCAGTGTATGCTGGGGATTTAGAGCATTCGGGCCTGGTTTTAGGCTCTAAAAGTACTAGAGCCGGACATATAGACCCAATTTCATACATTGAATTCTTCCTTTTTGTGAAATCTTTGCCAGATTTCACTACAAAATATTTGCTCTTGGAATAAAAAGTAGGAGAGCAACACTAACTGCATGGTAATTGATACGTTCCTCTTATATGGATAATAAAAGTGTGGTGATGCATAATGACTCGGCCTTTTACAGCTCTCTGTGGGGGCCGTCGCTGGAAGGAGCTGCTACGTTCCGGCTGCCGTCTAAAGTATGGAGGTGAATTCTTTCCCTTCCCGGTTGCCTGGACCTCAGAGGGTACGGGCCGGTCACGAGGGGAAGACAAACAGCCCTCCCTCTTTGATTATTTTGCTGCCGTGTTTAGGTCGGCTCCACTGGCCTTTGAAGTCCCCTCCTGTCTCCCACCCCATTAATACAACGCTCTCAACACAGGCTGCTGAGCTGGACTCTGTTTGTACCCCTCTGAGCTGTGTGTGTGTGTGTGTGTGTGTGTGTGTGTGTGTGTCGTATCTTGTCCAAACACTCAGTTATAAGTTAGTATAAATAATGTAAAATGTGCAGAGTAAGTCTGAACGCGTTTCCTGCAATGAAAAGTGTAAAGTGTGTAGAATTTACAGAAGGGATTTAGTCTTGTTTCCACTACTTTTCTGTATTATTATTGAATTAATACTTCTTATTATCATACTGTTGTTTTGCACAAATCTGGTGGACTTTCTGTAACCTCAGCAGGGTTGAAAATGGGGTGAAACAACCCGAGCAGTTATAGACACCCTGGGTTAAGTTTGGGATTGTGACCCATTAGCAGCTATTGTCAATCAAAGTGTGTGTCTTTTGAGTCCATGAAAATGTGTCTGGATAGGGGGTAGAATCACTTTGTTTGATTAGAGGGATATATGAGAGAACATGATCACACAAAAAAGGCTGAAACTCCATCATATTGTTGGATTCATAACATCTATGAAACTATGAAGCCTCAAACAAACTGATGAATGAAAGCACAAATGAAACGTGAAAGTTATGGATGTTGGAAGATTAAATGGTGAGGGTTATGTGTTCAAATCTGTCAATTTCAGTCAAGAATTTGTAACTCACTGATTGTTGGAGAATCTGTTTACCATCTGTGGAGCGAACTGCACATTTATCATTAAATAGCAGCATAATGTAAATGTATAAGCCTTTATGTCTTTATGTGGTGATTCATCACAGCCGGATGTTGATTAATTCACAAAATTGAAGGGTGTACTACGTTTAATAATGCCAGAGTTATTAAATTCAGCTTAACAGTAACATGATGACTGAATGGCCATTGGATGGAGACGGTGGACCTCCGGCAGTGGCTCGTCTAATTGCCTTCTTAAAAAGCACACGGGTGGTTTCCATTATGGGACAAGTCTCAGGCCACCACAGAAGCTTTTAAAAAGCTAATAGAGAATTTCCTGTCTTGTGTCTTGTGCGCTGTAATTGTAGTCAGATCCGAGAGATGTCCCTTCCACTGTCTGCCACATCTTAGGAAGTCTTGCGCCTCACCCAGGTTTACGGCGACGGCTTCATTGGGCCGGAATCGCAGCGTAATGAAGCCGTGTGCCGCCAGCCCTTGTAATTACGACGTGGCTCTGTGTGGCCAGCTGGCTTTGTGATTCACCGAGCTGGAAAACACACTTTGAAAATGATCCTCAAAATGAAAGGAACATTTATTGCAATCATGGGATTCTTTTAAATTAAAAATGACTCATCTTGTTGTTATCGCAGCTGTGATAGTGATTGTGTTTGTAAAATGACTCTGCAGTGTGTCTTGCAGATCCACCGGTGATATGTGTCAGTTTGACTTATCGTTCATTTGATATTGATGGTTCTCGCCGTATTCTCAGTAATAACAACTTAAGCCCTGTGCAAACTCTGACAGCAGTAATCGTGTATGTTGTTGTAAGATGTGTATCTGTGTTAGACTACAGTATCGAGCTTCATCCCTGTCAGATGGTGTGTTGAATGCCTGCTGATTTGAAGTGCAACGACAAGTAGCCGGCAGCAGGCAGCAGGCAGAAACAGTTTGTCATCTATCTTCATCAGCCTACAGATGTGGCTTGTAGAAGCAGTCAAATTGTGAGATTTCAATCCTAAATATTTGACACGGAGACACAAAGGTGGTCAGAAGACGGCTGTAGGTACGGTGATCCAGAACCGTGGTTATAAACCCAACGACAACAAAAGATTTCATTAGGATTTAGAGCTTTGTGGGAGCGACCGGATGCTCCGTCTCCAGTACACCTGAGTTTGCAAGATCAGGCCTGATTCATACTTGAGGGCCCCACATGTGTCTTCAGGGAATTACAAAGAAAAAAGTGACTTACTTGGATATAGCTCCTTTCAAAACAAAAGGATAAAAGTAGATCAGAGCAGATCCTGTAAACATGGAGCTCAAAACATAAATTTTGGTTCAAAGACAATGTGTGTGTGTGGTTTAGGGTTAAGCGTGTGTGTGAGAGGATTTATCTGCTCACAATTATCTACCCCAACCAACTGAAGGGAGGACAATACGTCTTCATCCCCTCTTCTCCGCTCCTGACTGATGGCTCTTCCCTGGGCCTAAGTGGTTAAGGTCAGGGGGTTCAGCTGCTCTTCAGTGGTTGTGTCTGTGAGAGACACCCACGGGTGCTAAACTATAGATTCTCTGTTTGCTCTTAACCTACGGCAGATGGGGATTCATGTTAGTACTTCTTACGCAATAGCAAAATTGAAAGATTTAAACTGAATACGCAGATGATTTCATTGATGAACTCTGCGGTGAAACTTAAAAAGAGTCATCCAAAAATCATTCAGTGATTATAATGAATCACAGGTGCTCCAGAATCACTTCACCCCACATCGTCTCTGCATTCAGCATGCAGGCTCGATGTGGGTTGGAGCCTCTGGTCTCTGTAATGGATGAAGCCACCCGCCTGTGTGGATGGGCGAGGCTGTTTGGCTGCAATCTGTCTTCAACTTTGAAACGAGGGAAACATCTCAAGGTCAAAGGGATGTTCACAGCCCCTGAGGCCAAACACCACTAATCACCTGTCCTGGTAAAGTGGACACATGTGTCCAGCTGGGCTACTTTTCTATTAGAGGACGTGGAGGAAGGAGAGAGAGAGAGAGAGAGAGAGAGAGCCAGCACATCATTTGTCTGTGACTGGACCACCGTGTACGCTGCACGATAAATTGGGGAAAACTTTGATTCTCAGACTGACGGTTTCCCGCAGAAACAATTAGCTTCATAAATCAGAGTTAATTAGAGTCACACTGGGTTGGATCGGCTACAATTTGGTGGCATAGCATGAGCTGATAGATGGAAAAATAAAATATACTGTTTATAATACCATTACTCATTCTATACTTCATACAAAGCTTTCAAAATGTTGGCCTAATTGTTTGTTTTTTTTACAATTTTAGAAATTCCCATATTACGCTATTGATTCTAAATTCAACAAGCAACCGGTATAAATCCATAAGAACAAGCAAAAGGATATTTTTACAAAAAGAGGAAAAAGTATTTGACACAACTGCAGAAAGTGATGCTTGATGATGACATTAATATGGACCAAGTGGTATTTGTTTATGTCTGAAAGTGATGCTACTTGGTTTAACAGTACGTGACATCAAAGAACCACTTGACTGATCGATTGATTGAAAATTGTAATCCGTCTGTGTGTGTTGCAGATATTAGGTAGATGCAGGTGCGTCTCTCCTTTCCCCTCCATGTAATCTCACTCTGCCCTCACAAGCACCAGCTCCTATAAAGCCACACATGCCATATCAAAGTTCAGCATGAAACAAGCTCAGCTCAGCTCAGCACGGGCCATAAAAAGAGCATCAATCACTCTCTTTTTCATTAATTTGCCTCTGATCAGTTTAAATGAAACCAAAAAGAAGGACACGAACAGTTCAAGGACTCGCCGAGGCACCTTCCATCTTTTCCTCCGTCTGGTTTACCACAGTATCAAGCAGTCGTGGCTTTTAAATATCAAAATTACAACCTCCCTCCTTCTGTGCTGTGTTATTACATAGTGGGACGGTCACGGGGCTACACTTGTTCAAAGGGACACACAAGTCAGGGCGGACTCTAATGAGACCATGCTGGGTTACTTTCTCCCAGTTTCATTCACTGGCTTGAGGTCTTCATCACTTAAATTTCTTCTCCTCCTCCTTCTGATTCTTTTCCTTTCTGTTTACTACCGTTTCTTGCTCGTTCTCCATCCGAGCCCCTCTCCGTTTCAAACAGCGTGAGGGGAAGTTGATCCCCGCAACTGGGTTTCAAGTGGTCCGACTCCTCACCCCAAGCCTCTGGTGGCGTGTGTGGTTTTCTCACTCTTCTATAATTAGTCGTTTGCTCCACCCTCAATGTTATTTTCCTTTATGGATATTAAAGCATTGCTGACATTCACGTCACAGAAATTACAGGTTCTCATCTGCACTTGTGGTCAGGTCATTCAGCTTTTTCTTTGAGCTGGACTCCACATCCTTCAGACAGAAGCACCTGCCAGGCTTCAAGCTCCTCTAATATTCTGAAACGTCTTCTCACATCAGCACGGCACAACTTCAATGCTATGATGCAACATCTCAAAGCATGTTAGTGTTGTCTCCAATTCTTACAACCACCAGACAGAGACAACAAAAGTGATCAAAACATAGAGCCAAAAGTCATTCATGCATCCCTGGTCCATGATTCCCTCCTTCACCTACTTGTTCTTCACTCAAATTTATTTAAAAATCACTAAAAACTAATATGGAGGAATAATTTGCAAATAAACCACACGGTGCACCGCTTCAATGACTTCCCCCTCAGTAAAAGCATGTTTCAAAACCTGAAGTTTCATTTGATTTTCCATCTTTAAAGCTAAAATATAAAGTCAGAGTCCCGGTTGTGATACACTTTGTGCGCCGTAGGGGAGATATTGGTGAGTGAGTGATGGTGAGAGGATGAGGACACACAGTGAGCTTGCCAGTGTTGTTGTAGTTCCTCCTGTTTACCATTAGATGCTCCTGAAGAGTTCATGTTACCGATTGTTCCTTCAACAGCTGAGCAGCAGGACAAACTCTATAAAACCACAGCAGAGTCCTTTAGAGGATGACGCAACAGACCTGCGGCTTTCTCACTAAGGACTACCACATGCATAGCAAACACACCAAGTGCTTATTAGATGCCTTTGGTGTCATCCTCCTCCAAGCAACCCCGCGTCTCCACGGCTCCATCGCTCCCTCCCTCCGGCTGTCCTCCGCTGGCTTTGAGGCTGGTAAGGTTAATAATGTGTAAGGGATGACAAATTAGAACCAGCTAGCCTGAGGTTTTACTGTAGAAAGTGGGAGGGTTGTTAAACACAGATGTGGAGTGAAAAAGCTCTTTAATGATGAAAGGAAAACAGGCGGAGGCATAAGGAGCAGGGAGAAGCTGGAACTGGAGCATCCATTCACTGTCAAAGTGGGTCATCACATTATATGTCTAAGGATTATATACACTCCTGATTTCCATCTTATAGTTTATTTAAGCGTTTTATCAAAAGCCACATTATGATTGGTGATTTATGATTTGCTCGTAATGCCAGAAGATTCCTGGTGAAACGTTTGATTGATTCTCTCCATTCATGCAAGTATATCTCATTCAAATCTCAACTCAAGACCAAGACATGAGAACTCTTTTGGTCGTCATGGAAATCCTCAGTCTATATTAAGTATGTTTCCATTGTTGGGTACAGTCATATTCCTATATACTGTGGACCGTTTGGCCTTTGCACTCTGGATAACTTTCTCAATCATCGTGATGCGTTCAGGCACCAGTGGCATTCCAAGCTTTAATCTACCCAAGCTAATGAAGATTTATGAAACAAGACCGCAAGGAAAATGAAATGAAAACATACACACCCACTTATCATATATCATTATCATTAATGAGAAGTTACTGCACGTGATATTTCGGGACTCCTCGCAAAGAATGAGTTGCATTTCTACATAATCCGCAACCGCACGGTTTAATTAGACTGACCACAACGGTGAGTGAGCTCACTGGATGGAATCTTATTTTTAGAGATGTCATGAAAACTGCTGCTTCAGCTGCGAGTTCAGCTCCCTGGGGTTTGCCACCACTTTTGTTTGGTCATGCCCATTGGCCGCTTACTCCGAGCTCAGACTCGACTCAGCAGACGGATTTAGAAGCTGGGGTTTGGCCCTACTCAGAACCTGGGTCTGGACCAGCACAGTTCAGATGGTCCGGATTCAAACACACACAGTTGGTCTGCGGATGGTGAATGTGTCGGGCCATCTGTATGGCACTGCAAAGAGTCGGGAGTTTATTCATCACATCATGTTTAATATGGCCGATGATGCCAAATTATACAGGGCCGATTATTGTCAAATGAGGCACATAAGCTCAGGCAGACAGAAAACCACAACTGAGAGGAAACAGACAAGATAGAGATGAGAGAGAGCAAGAGAGAGCAAAAGAGAGACGAGAGAGAGCGAGCAGGAGAGAGAGACTGAAGCTTGCAGAAGCTCAGCTTACTTTGCGTGACGCTACTTGCTGTTGTACAATTTTACCTTTTCCTGATACTGACAAGGACAAGTCGGTTGCAAATCCGTCAAACTCCTCTGAGCAGATGTGACTTCCTTGGAATTCTGCTGAATTTCTCATGTCTGCTTGGCCAATTCCGCAATGTCAGGAATACAGGAGCGGAACACCAACTGATGACTCGGCCTCACCCTGTTTCAGAACATCCACTCATCTCCGTTTGACTCACTAAATATGTGACTCAGTGTGTGATGGATACTTCCCACTGGGAGCGGTCCGACGGAAAGGAAAAAGAATTCAGTTCATCATATCCAATTTCTCAAACAACATTAGGAATATGGGAATCCCACCTAACCAACAAAACAGTTTCTGCTAATATTATTAAAAGAAATAATTGTAAAAATGTTATCCAACATCTATATTTGGCTCATTATCCCCCTTCAACATCTTAACACCTTTAGCAAATGGAAGTTTGTTTGATTTTAAAGCTGCCAGATTTGCAATATAATAGATTGAGCAATAAAAAGCCGGAGAGACGCTGAATGTCAGACCCATATCCGCCACTTTCACCAGCAGACTTGCAGACATTTGGCAGGACGGCGGGACCTGAACATAGAGACCTTTGGGAGGAAGTTGTTTGGTTTTGATACATATCCAGCATTTGGGATTTATTGACAGACGGAACGCTAATCGCAGAGGAACAAAACTTCACCCAACGCAGTTACAGCTTGAATAGGCTGTTAATGGAATGTCTATAAAGTGAGAGAGAGCAATAGCCGCAACTTTATATTAAAAATTGGGGGATTAGAATGCTTTTTGCCTTCGGTTGGTTTATTGCTTCCATCTATTATTCTTAGTCGGGCTCCTTCCTGTCTGAACACAGAATTCTTATGTAATACTTTCCATTTAAAGTAATAGTAGTGTACGTGTTGTTTGACTACAGTGTGAAAAGTCACTTTTCAAACAGAGAATACATTCTAAACGCCACACTTATATACCTCAACAAAGAGGGAAAGGGAAAGGAAAACAGACTCAGCAGGGGGTCAAACATTTGCAACCTCATACTCCTGAAGAGAACCCCACTTTGTTTTGCTTTGATATTGTTGTTCTTCATGAGCCCAGACATCCAGCCAAGCAAAGCACAAAGAGATAAACTATTAAAAAAAGGGGAAAAATGAGCCGTGTGTAAATCTCTTCGAATATTTCCAGACTTCTGTGAACCTGTTGACACATTGCAACTCAACCGACTCAGTTGGATTAAAGCCACAAACATCTGCTGTAGTTCAAGAGAGAGAACCAAGTTTAACCCAACAAGATCTCAAGGTTTGTCACTACGAAACCAAATGATTGAAAATAAGTCTGCCTTTGTCTAGTGGTAGTTGTGCTTCAGCCGTACCTGTCGCTTTGCAGACAGTGAAACGAAAAAAGTGGATAGTGTGCTTACAGCTACTACACATGTAGGACCTTCTAATGATGGATGTCTTGGGCAAAGAGGTTGATCATCCAACCTACGAAAGAGTAACCATGTCTGCTTGCCATCCTGTGGATCTCCTGTTTTTGGAGCGTGGCAATCGATGTTCCACCTCAGCCATTTGTCAGGCTATAGCGAGGTCTTGTGCAGGAAGCTGTCAGCTGGCGTGATGGTTTCCTTCCCTGGGCCCGCGGGCTTCGTGTCCTTCTGGAGTCAAAAAAGGAGGAAGTGCTTTGATGCTCCTGTGGGCGCTTTCCACCTCATCGCCCCCCCCCCTCCATTTCTGCTCTTCCATCTCCCGACATGGCTCATGTGAAACGGCTTACAACCCTGAAGGGATTAAGCGCTGCTTACTCAGGTAAAGCGCGGGCCTCACATGAACCCTAGCCTGTGACGGTATGATCGACCTTATGCAATATAGTGTAACACGTCTGTCAGATATACTGTGATGTTGCATTTTAAGGTTAAATATAGCTTTACTACTGGGGTTTGTTTACCATCGAATTTATAAGTCAAACTAAAATTATCAATCATGTTGACCTAAATTACAGTCGAAACAACAAATTCCCACTGATGGAGACTTTGTGACTCACTGTTTCTATATTTACATTCACAATTAAACATTGCTTCTACTCTGTTTATAGCATTAAATCAATTTATTCATGTCATGTAAATGTCATAAGAAGATACAAATCTACACAAATGGGGTGCTTACACTAAGAGACCTAGATGATGTGTTTCTCAATTTCCTCGAGCACGTAAACGATCCATCAGCGTGAGCATTCTGTGCACGTTTTTATCCACCGGCCGCACTTCCTCTCGTAAGCCGGCGAAACAGCGTGTCACGTAATCAGTTTACACCACATAAACAACTCCCTGCTGGAGTTAGAGCTCAAACTGAAGAGAAGAATGGCTTCAATCTGGACCTCACTGGAGCACAAACACCAAATATGAACAAACTGGCTTCATTTTCCATTTCCTCAGAGATAAAAAGTAACTTGTCCAGGAAGAAAGTGATCTTGTTGTTGCTTTCTACAGATTCTGCAGCACGTGTACAGGCACAAACCTCACCTCTGAAAAGCTGAGGTTTTCGGAGAAAGGCCTCGTCTGAGCCTATAATGACTCAGGCAGCGGATTTGAACGGATGCACATCAAAGGCATTTTCTTGTTTTGTTGTGGAAATATGAATATGTGCTCTTTGCTGCTTTACTGGCCTTTGTGCGCCTGCAGAGTGGTGACATTTGTTCCTAGCAGGCTTTGAAACTTCCTCCTCCCTGTCTGTGTTTAAGACCAAAAGCTGCTGTTGTGTCTAGCTGAGCTGAAAAATCCATTCCAAAGAGGAACAGCAGACGATTCATTCATGGCTCCTCTGAGTGAATCTAACCTCGTTTCCAGCCAATTAACAGGAAACATCCAAAACCGCATTATTAACATTTTTGTTCATTGAGCTCATCAATGCCTACAACTCCAACAGCCTTTATATGCCAGTAAATACTTTAGCTATTAAAACACAAACGGGTCTAATTGATGGCCTGAGGCTGACGGTCAGCTGAGAAAACATGAAAGCAGAACTCGTAATCGCTGCAATTGAAAAACTAATCAGAGGCCTCCAGAAACAGTTTAGCCAGGCAGGGATCACTGAAATTCCAGCCTAAAGCCGCCTCCTCTCGCTCGCTCGCTCTCACTTCCACAGTCCACACCATCACATCGCATCCCAAATTTCCTCCATCACTGCCATTTATAGCAACACGATGGTTAACGTCAAGGATCAAACACACTAAATGGTCAAGCCTATTCCAAGAATAGTCGCAGGTTGACAGAGTTATTCTGAAGACTGTTTCTCTCAAGCTGGACATCACTTTCATCTATTTACGATGTTGATTTTTGTCAGTTAAATACACTTTTTCCTTATTTCAGCTATGTTTGACATCAATTTAGGTTCAGTTTAGGTAACGTTTGGAGAAGGTTAAGCAGGCTTGAGCAAAGTCTGTCAGGGATTGATGATCAGGCTCCACATGCATCAGCTCAGAGCCAGTGAATGACTACACTCTTACTACGATCAGACAGTGAGAAGAAGAACACAATGCAACTCTGCTTGCTTTATCCAAAATCATCACCACAGTAATGTTGTAGGTAGCGGACTGTTCTTAGACATTTTGACAGTTGTCCAAAGTCTGAGACTTAATAAGCTTTCAAATGGTTTCATTTTTGCTGGAGTTCTCTTTCACTACATTCCACAAATGAGTTAATTTGCAAATATTAACACTTCAAACTTATTGATGCATAAAACACAGGACAGAAAAACATATCAATCAAACTGATGGTTAGATTAAATTATTATCAGGGGGTGCATATAATTGTTTTGATCTGGCATTCAAATGAGAACCAGTGGAATTTATGCTGGTAATTTGTGTTTATTTGTTTCTCTCCCTGCAGCAGATAGATACAGAGTTTTACAACTTTGAATGTTCGTTTGGGACAACGGTGTCAACAGCATCAACTGCACAATCGAACATTATGTATGCAGACTGATAAAATGTTATTTTTCCCAGTGAGACCAAACTATATACTCCCTGCTCTAACCCCTGCTAGAAGAGAGTACTTCATAACAAATTCTGTCTATTGAAGTCTTTCTGTATGATACATTTGTATAAACTTGGATGTAAAAAACGAAATAAATCCAGGAATAAAAGGAGCAAACCTGGTCATCAATTCAAAGAAAAATGGAAATTCTTACAAATGAAATGCTGTATAACCCACTGCTCTCACATTTATAATAACAAATATAAAGTCGAACATTGCGTTTCACAGCTGTGATCGTGTTAATAAGGTCTGTCTGGGAACTGTTGCTCTGCAGAGTCACACTACCAGCAGCAGCCTCCAATTAAAGGCTCTGCTGGTGTTTCTTTGGCATAAATCAGAACCTTAAACCCAGGAAGCATTCGGTCCTGCCCGCCTCAGCTGTCCATGTTTATATTTAGTGCTGGAGGCTGAAATATGGAGCTGTGGTGTAAGTTTACTTTGAAATTCAACCTGCTTAAACATTTTATGGATTGGCTTATTTTTTCTTTTCTTCCCCCCCCCCCACTTGGTGATACTGTGCAGGTATGTGTCACATTTCCACCCTCTACCCTCTGTGTTCCTCCCATCATAATAAGAAAAGCACGCCAGCTCTCTCAGGGATTCTGCTGTTAAATCTGAACCCATAATCAGCCGTAGCAAGTCCTAATCTCGTTCTGTCAACTCATCGTTATGGTTGCTGCAGATGCTTCAACACCAAGAACATCTGCCTATAGCACCGCAGCAGTTAACTCAAAGAAACACATGATTCAAGCTACTGGGCTGTATTCATTGTTCATACGTCCCCAATTTCCATTTTCATTAGAACTGCATTTAATGAAAATACAACCAGGAAATCTTGATCTATGCAATTAGTTCGTAGGTACAATCGGCAACAGGCAGTTAAAGTAAGAGAACGTTTCCTCCTCCTGTCTAGCATTTCTCGGTGGTCTGTTTAGGGTGGGAAGCACAGATTAAGTCCGTTACAGTATCTCTTATATCCTCTTCCCACTAGGATAACCTTGCCGTTTCCTTGAACTTTATTCTTTGAGCTATCAGCGAAACGTCTGCTCTGCACCCAAGAACAACATGTTTTGATCGTATATTACTCCAGGACAAGGACACTGAAAATGACAAGATGATTTAGTTCTGCAGACAAAGAGATTGTGAGGATGACTTCCAAATTCACGATTCAGGTCAAGTAAGGGAGAACGCACAGGCAAGAACCCAAATATTTAGTTTGTTAGTTTGACGAAAACTCTTCAATAATCCACTGATAAAGTCTACTATTCCACTATCTTAGAATTGATCTACGAGAGTTGTAAAAGCGTCTTGAATGCAGAATTAAGATGGGGAAATTCCATGGGTGGTCTAAGAAAGACCTTCCAACAGGGTGATCAAAGTCAGTGAAAAGCCAGCTCTGGGTAGTGGGGTTGTGTCCCCTGGGTTAATGGGGCAGGTTAAGTGTTTTCAAAGCCATAACCAAGAATTTCCACTTTGATCAGCCGAGGGTTTTGTTGTTGCTTTACATTTGGCACGAAACTGACTGGACTCCAACGTGCTTGGTGGATATGGCAGAGGGGTGACGGGGTAAAAGGGTCAGGCACACTCGGGGTTAAAACCTTATTTCAGTGATCCCCCAGACAATAGCTGATTACAGAATGTTATTTAGCAGGCATCGCTGAGTGGGCAGGAACTTTAAGCCTATTCAGAAACAATGTGGGTCATAGTAGCCATGTTGTGAGCGAATGCCCACTTGGAAATGGATATGTAGGTTTGGCCCGACTGCTGGATACAGACAGCTGATCAACAGATACGTGAGATTTGAAAGAAGGACGTAACACAATACAAATCTCACACAGCTGTGTTATATTTCAGTACAGTGCCTGTGGTTAAAATGATTGAGAGACAGAAAGGAATATAAGCCGTTTCAGTAACAGCCTATTTCATATATTTCCAGGCTTTTCCATAATAAATCACAGAAAGCTGACAAAATCTTTTTAAAACATTGGACTGAAGAGGAAAGTATTGGGTTTAATTTTTTTATATTTTGCACATATAATTGATTAGAAATGACTTGATTTTTATGTTCCTCCATGCTTCCATGCATTTACTTATTTAAAAGTTTGATGTGGTGAAAAAAGAGCTCTTTGTATTTTGTAGTGTGGCAAATTAACTTAAAATAACCCACTACGGTTCAGGAACCTACTCCATGTAGGAACAATGAGGGTTCGAGTTAGTGTCCTAATTTTTTCCATACCAATTTTCTCCAGATGCAAGATTCTAGCTTGCATAATACCTTAACCATCTTTCAAGCCCCCAATTTCCAAATTTTTAAAGACCTAGAAATGATCAAATTCATTGCTTTTCCAGACGAAACTCCAGAGTGTTTTTTTCAATCAAGTTTCCAGATTGGAGAAGAGCTGTTCAAAACAAATGACTATTTCATGCATTTGCATAAAATGAGATCAAGTGATGGCATGCAGTGACTTCCCAGCAATCCCAGCATACAGTATATGCCCATGGCACTTAGCAGGTTATAGACATCAATGACGAGTAATTGCATCCGTGCTGCAGCTAAATGGACACTGTGGGCTCTGTTGATTCAGGTGCTTGACATCTTATTAATGACCATTACAGAGGTTTGTGGGTGGCAATTCATTTGTCTAGATGAATGACAGCTTAAGTGCATCACTGACGAGTGTGGCCCTTTAATAGGCAACGCTATGGGAGCCAAATGCAGTCCAAATGCACGTTCACTGATTTTTCCACTGCCTCTTGCTAGCTTTGTAAATTGAATAGTAATGGTAGTTTGATTGGTGTGAATTGGTCATTTTAGGGGGCACATGTCTCTCCTGACCTCCCTGCAGTAGCTGGATTCTGAGAAACAGATGATGCGCTCTGGAGGGACACACAAGGACCCATTTCCTCCAGATTCACTTTAATGTGAGTCAAGCATGATCACTTCCCACTGTGTCGTTTTAAATGGATGCAATTCTGAAGAGTGGTGACATTTGATGGCATCCGGTGGATGACCAAGTAAATGACATTACCAGCCACGTCTGTCTGTGAATCTCCACTGCAGTGTCATTGGAGACTGGTGCTTCAAGCCAAAGAATACCACGTTAGAATAACATCGCCTACATAATTACAGCACAGGACAGTCGCCTTTAGCTGTATTATAAATGTATTTGTGACAGCTTCATTATTTACCATTCTTAAGGATTTCGATGCACAAATGCAACAAATGAAAAGCTCTAAACTAAAACATCGTACAGAAACAATCAAAAGTTCCACACCTGGGTAATAATTGAGCTCCCTGAAGTGCAAAATTCAACTTCAATTAAACAACTCACTATTAAAATCAAAGCAATTCAGATACAAGACGGCATCTCTTCACACATAAAAGCACAAAAGGATGCAGCCTCGGGGGAAACTACCCTCTACCACAGTGTCCTTGAACTGACCGTACAAAGTAATCTTCTTATTGTCCTCAAATGGAAGAGCAGCTGCCGCCTTTTGCGGTCATAAAAAGGCTAATGTTTCCAAATTGTCACAATATCAATTGTGGAGCGGAGCTGATAACTTTCTGCCAGACGAAATTCTATGAAAAACTGCATGTGACGCACTGAGAGACAATAAAATCCTCCATATTACAAAAGCAGTGGACAAACATTGGATTTCCTTCGCTCTTGTGTTGATAATGGGGATATCCTGCTGATATAGACAACATAACCACCTTCTATTTACGTCCAACATCAACCATGTAGGTGGAGTGGACTTCTTTAATGTATACATAATCTGCCTTCCAGCAAACAAACAATAACTTCTTTATTCCTCCTAATAACGGAGCAAATGCAGTGCCTTTCTTTTCTTGTCAAAAATCGGTCATTTTAATGGCCATCAACACATCCTGAAAATACCAAAAGTACATTTAGAGTTGAAAGCTGAAAAAGGGGAGCGGTCCTCCGGTCGCCGCCTCAGGAGTCATTGTATGAGGAGAACCGTCTGCTTTGAAGTTTGTACCTATTTCAAGACGCACTACCGCTTTTTGGGAAATGAGCCCATTTGTCTTCATAGTCAAAGTTAGTAGAGAAAAACAATAAAGAGTCCAGTACAGCACAATGACTGGAAGAAGGAGGAAACTTGCTCTGTCAAATGTAAAAAGAATAAATGCACTTTCCAGAAAGTTTCTTGTATACACATTATATCTACATATGTAGAAATGCGACATTGTGGTAACAGGAGGTGTAATTAGAGTTCAGCTGGGCACAACGTCTCAGAATTCTTGTCCTCAATGTGATGCAGACTATCTCAATGCAGGAATGTAGATGATAGTATATAAAGTGACTTCACGCTTCCGATTCAGGAGTCTTTCTTCTACTTGTATATTTGATTTCTCAACTGAAAAGTCCAAGCCTGCAGCTATATCACTAGCTTTTCAATGCCATTTTGAGATTAAAGGCCTAATTTGGGCTATGAACTGCACACAAAGATTAAATTAATATGACTGTAGCTTTTACAATAGAATTTTCAAAGTCTTATCGCTGGGAGGAGAAAACGTGACTTGATATTTTTCAGAGGACGTCTGATTTATGGGTACCTGTCAGGATAGAGACAAATCTTCCTGCTGATTTATGCATTGTACTCCTTCATGACAGCACTAATACCGCTGTGGCACAGTGAGACTGAATGCAGTTGACAAATGTGAAAGCAAGACAGTTGGGATACAACTCATTCATCAATCGCGACTCTAAAGGACAAAGGTAATGGACGTAAATGTCATTCAGTCTTAAAATGCTCCTGAGATGTTGTTCGCAACATTAGCACTGTTGGCAAACCTCCACAACATGTCAAAGTCTGCGGTAGCTCAGCCTCTGACTTCATTTACTATAATTATCAAAGAATAAATGCCATTCTTCATTTATGGTATTAAATTACTCCACCCGTTCGCTACAAGGGCTCCATTCTTCAAACTTTCTTTCAGCCGCCACTCAGTCACAAGCCTTTGGATGCACACTACTGAAATGCTTATATTTTCAAAACATGGCTCAAACTTTATGAGGAAAGGCTTGATTTACAGAAATACTGACAAGGAAGCTAAACACCTAAATATATTGTTTGGCCCAAACACTTCAGATGACCGCTGGATTTGTATACAAGTGCTGAAGAGGGTCCTGAATCAGTCTGACCGAGGAATGAATACTGTAGATGAAGAATAAACATGCAGAATTATAGTTTAACTAGTCTTACACTGTACATCATGATGAAGATGTCAACTTGTAATGGCTAATACGCCTAATCGTTTGCATGTTATGGTCATCACAGCTGTTTAGTTTGAGCTCAATCTAGGTGGTATCTTGATGCCTTTCCAAGCCTGTTCAGCTTCGTACTCCAGGGGACAGAGATGCTGGAAGAGTTCTTAAGTCATGATGATCACTGTATGTTTGTTTTATCGCTGGGTAGGCAATTAAACTACATTCACTGGGTTCTTTCACTCTACTCTACAGTATGTCATCCAGAAGTTATCAAGCCATTTTGGCGACCACCCATTTTGCAATAACATTAACAGAACCTGCTCCACACATAATGGTCGAAACAGTAAAAATCTTATTGCCCCTTAAACCTGTACCACTCAGTGTTTGACCGAGCACTGACATGGCTGACGTAGCCCTCTCTTGAGGATTCGGTTTAAAAAGCATAAAATTATGCTTCCCTTTATGTCAGTGATGACCATCTGAACCGTGACCGTAACTAGGAAGCAATTTGTTAAGCTTAAGGAACCCTGAAGAAATCGGGGGAGGTCATCAGGTCAGCAGCACAGATATTTCCACTTAGTTTTAACGCAAAGACCTGTGGGTAGTTTACCTTTTGTCCTTAGCAGAAGCGGGAGACAGTCAGGGTCTATATATAACACCAATGACCCAATCACTCTTTACGGACAGGAATGTGAGTTTAAGGCTCCTAAAGCACGAGAAGGCAGAGTCAAACAGTCTTGTGTTGCCCCCTATAAAATTCATCCCTGATGCATTCATCATGCCTGGCTCAAGTTCACAGTACTGCAGAGGCACAAGTCAGAGTTATTTAAACCTGCAACCCAGCTGTCAATTCAATGTAAATTACAAAGCGGTGATGCAGCAGAGACGAGCATCCCAACAGACGTAATTGAGACGCCGCTGATTTACCCCGTCTGCTCTCATTAGATTCCAGTCTCACTTGGCACTGCCCTTTCCCTTCAGTCCTACTCATCATTCAGTGCTGAAGGACAATTCAGCGTGTAAAAAGTATTTCACAACCAAATCGTCTCAGTCCGTTTTGCTAAGTTTCTTCATTGAGACACTGAGATGCTGCATTTGGAAAGTCGGTAGCTTGAACCTTCTGAAGGCCAAAAGCTGAACAGCTCGGTCCATTAAACATTTTATGATCCAACAGTGATTACAAAGTCTTCCATTACAAAGGATGTAAAATAATATTTTGAGGAGTCAGTTCCAGATTGTTGACTGTAGGACTGAGTGTTTTACGACACCCTCTCATGGTGCCTTATACGTTCTATTGTTTTACAGCTATTACAGTAAATCACACTTTATTACTGACATTATAATGGTATGTATACCACAGAGAACAAGTTTAAATCTTATATTGCCTCTAATGAGCACAACTATAAATATCCGTACTAACTTCGCAGTATTGCTTTGACTTGTTATGAAGCAGACTTGCGCAACCAAACTGTTGACCCATCTCCTCCCAGAAGTCTTGGTCTCAGACCATTTGAGAAGAGGAACTTCGAGTTCTTGGAAAGCTCTCATCATCCTGGACAGCACAAAACCGAAAAACGGGAAAACTGGGATCACATCTGAGGTCTGCGCCTCTCCAATCATGAAACCAGTGTTTGCTTTAGCCATTTCCCACAGAAAATACCAACATATACACTGAAAGCAAATAGCTCTTCGACAGGATTATGGGTAATATCCATCTCTTCCATGACGGGCAAGCACAGATTTTTTTTCACTTTAGAGCACCGCAGTGAGCAATGCTTTTGTACAGATCCCTTGATACGCCTCTTGTTTTTGGATCAATAACCTGAAAGATATTCTTTTTTTTCACAATCCATACATCAATTAAAGGGAGGGACACAAATCTCCCAGGTTCTGCAGGTCCAGGAACACCAATAACTCAACAAATCAAACATAAAGGGTGGATTTACAAAGCCGATTATTCAAAGTCCCTCACACCAAAACAGAGCTGTACAGTATAGTTTATGGAAGCTATTATTACAGATCGTATACTTCTAAAAAAGTTTTTTCTCCCGTTTGTCATTTTGACCTACTGTTTCCTCCATATCTGCAAAGCAATGTGAGGCATGTTCTTTGCATTATACACAAATATAAATTTAATTTGACTGCCGTTTGCTCTGGTTTATTTAAAATATTTCTGCTACTGTTACGTCAAACCCTTCAGGCTGTTTTCTACATGCACAGACTGATTCAGTCACTGTGGGCTTATATTTCATTCAGTGACATGTCTGCCAAGTTCAGGCTGCTTCCACAAATTGACTTCTTACGGTCATTATTAACACCGTCAGGTTACGGCCTCCCATGTTGGACATAATATGTATTACGATTTCTTGTGACCTGAAGTTCTTTTATCTACCTATGTTGAACGCACTTATTGGAAGTCGCTATGGATAAAAGCTTCTGCTAAATGACCGTAATGTAATGTAATGTAATGTAATATCCATTCCCCATTCATCCTCATAACCCTGTTAGTTTTCAAAATAGAACACTGTTAAATACTTTGTCTGCTTTTTGTATTTCACCCTATTTATTCTCTTTCTAATTTTTTTAGCCTCTTTTTACTGGAAGTGTGTTCATCTGATCTGATCTGATCTTATGCCAACCTGTGCCAAGGTCAAGGGTCATTGTGTTCTAGATTGTAAAGATCCTTTCTGGGACATGGGCATGCCTACTTTGATGTTGAACTTCTATAAAAGCAAAGCCAGTGCTGATTACTCAGGAAGCAGAGAAGACTTGGACCTAAAACACAAGAGTATTACCAAAGTAGGAACACAGGCCTATGGAGTCATTAGAGAGTGCATTAAGGTCCTAATGCTTTCCCCATGTGCTTTAAGCTGTGCGATACATGAAAAACAATTAAGACTTCACCTTGAAAATAACGCAGTGAGCTGTCATCGCACCAAACATCGCTTTCCCCGATCTTGAGATTTATTGATTACCTTAAACTAACTGAAACATCCATTAACGATCCAACAAAAGTGCATTCATATGATCAAATAAAAAGGACAGTAAACTGGACCACAGCTGACGTGCTAAGGTAGTTGGAACCCCGTAGAAATAAACCTGGGAAATAAAATTAATAGAATAACCAAATCATTAAAACCAAAATAAAACACAGACTCCCAGTTGTGTTATTAATGTTCTAGAAACTGATAAAAGTATGAATCTCTACGCAACTTTACAAGGAATTCAAGCTCAACATACAAGTTAAGCATTCATGTGGTTGACCTTCTGCAGCACCTGTTACACAGCCACAGCTAAGTCTGTTGGACCCACAGGTATAAGACATGCAGTATCATAACAGGACCACAGGACCTTCAACTGATCGTACTTAGACTGAATTTAATATGAACCCAGCCCAACTTGGACACTGGGTTGGGTCTTGATTGGGTGACCTATATGATAACCTCCATTCTGTGGTGTCATACATCATCTGTTGCTGCGGTTTGAATTATTACAGTCATGGAATAATCAGGATAACCACCTCATTCATCAGGGTATGGTAAAGGAAAACAGGTCCACACATTCTGCACCAGAAATGTTCTTATTTTGCAGTGCAGTAAACTGTCACGGGCTATTAAAGTGATTTCAGATGCACAATATAGTTTGCTTCCGAAATCTTGGCTTTGAGCATTTTCGCTTATGACTCAACATTTAACTCATTCTGGTCAGCGATCTGGCCTTTCCCTGACCCATGGGTTCTGTCTTTCCTCTGGCTTTCAACAGCAGGTTTGAGAGCCGTCAGAGACAGGGGTGAAGGTGATAGGCCAGGGATAGCTCCCATGACAAAGGAAGTGTAGCTGTCTTGCCAGGAAATCAGGAAATTATGACCCCCTACATCCCCATCTGACTGATAGGCCAACATATATCCTGTCCCTTATATATAATGTGGGTCAGCAAACGCATCTATCAGTCAGTCAGTCCGTCCGTCAAGTCAGTCTGTGGGGGATCTCTGCCTGTCTTCATCATCTGGCAGTTATCAGAAGAAATTAGAAGACCAAATGCTCCTCGTACTCTGGTGCTGTGGTGTGTGGGTGTATGTGCATGTGTCCACTGTCCCATACAACCAAGGAATCAAATGTAAAGTGCAGGAACAGGAAGCTACATTTAACGGGGTCAGAGAGACATGTACGCCCAGGGGGCTAAATGCAATCCCGTAGAAGTGGGAGGTATAGTGTGGGAGTCGGAAAAAGCCAAATCTCCCTCTCCTCCGTTCACCTTGAGCTTGAAAAAGAATGCATCGCTGACAATGGGTTGCCATGTATGACCAAGGAGAAGTAATAGGTGCAATGTGAAGTCAACAGAGAACGTTTTGAAGCAATCGGTGGTCAGGGAGCACAGAGAACATGTGGCTGCAATGAGCCAAGAGCCATTAGAGGGAACGCAGATTCAAAATGAGGTAAACAAGACACAAGTACCTTGATCCCCTCTACAGAGCTCATAGATAAACATTATTACAATGTGGAGCAAGATGCAGAACGATCAGAAGTCCGACTAAGTCTGGCCCTAATGACGCATTTGATTTTCTCTTTTATGTTAAGATAGTGTTTAAATGGGACATTTTGACTCCCTTAAAGCTCCGAGGCCTTCATTCACCTTTACATCTATTTGACCAGAGAAACCTGTCTGACAGGTATACAATATACTGAGGATTAGCAATTCTTAGAACGTCTGTCCTGAGGGAGATGCTAGAGAAAGGACCATTAGCTTAAAAAAACCTCAAACATCTTGGAAGCAAAATGCATCAGACAATACACTGCAATTTACTAATTAGGTAAAAAGTACAAGCTGCTGAATTTAGTTCTCCTCTGGTCTTGGGACTCATCCTTATGGACAGAGCTGGGGACTCAGACATCAAGATAAAGCTTAGAGGGGAATCATTGCTCCTATACACCATTAGGACCCAGCTGAGGTGCCATCTCACCAGGATGCCTCCTTCAGGCCTCCTGAGATACGTCAAATGGGGAGCAGGCCACAGGACAGACCCAGAATACACTGGATGGATAATGGGAACGTGTTGAGATCCCCCAGGAAGAGCTGGATATCGGGCTACTTTGCACAGCATGCTGCTGCCAGATCCAGATAAACGGTGGAAAATGGTGGGGGGGAATCATAGGAAGCTATAGGATTAATGGTTGTTCATCACCATTAATTGGATCTTGACAGCTTTATGCATGCTGGGATCTGACACGCAGATCCACTTCCTCTAGTGAAAGGATAATACGAACCATACAAGCCGCCCACCACCTGCCACACTCAGCTCGCCAATTCCCAACCTGTTTACCGCCATTCTCCCAAAACAGACACACAGACAGCCAGACACACACAGACAATATTTAATCCTTCTTATCCAATGCACTTTAAAATAGTGCTTTAAAGTGACCTGTCAGATGAAATGTGTCCCTGTGGGGAAACCAGGTAGAAACTAGATCCAACAAAGACTGAGTATAAATAATAGAGGGACAGCCAAGACAGCAGGTCATATAAAAGGTCAGACAATCTTAAAACTGGGACATATTACCGTCAATGGACAGGTCTAACCACCTCGACAGGAAAATCGGTGCAAAAAGCTTGTGTCTGTCTGCATCTGTCTATACACACCACTATATTCATTCCTGTGAGAGACTAAGGGAGTAAGGGAGTTTGTATAAAAGGACAGGAAATAAAGGACACCTGAGAGGACAATCACAGGGCCAAGAAAAGAGAGAGAGGGGCACTGGGAGTGAATTAAAGGAACCAAGTGAGCTATGGAAAGACTGGCAGAGATATCCAGCGATAGATTAAGACAGAGAGCAGGGTTAAAGTAATGAATTCTGTCACCAGGGTAACTAAAGACGGTCAATGAAAAAAACATTAAGAGGGGAAACACAAAAGAAACGTAGACGTGTCCCGTCTGCCATTGATAAGATTTCCAGTTACGCCGTCGCTAACCACTCTACTGTCCTTTTCTTTCCTTTCCCCTGTCGTCGTCTCCCCGCCAGTGACCGTCTCCCCCTGATTCCCCAACCTGTAAAGTCCATCAGGACCCGAGAGGAGGGAAGCCAGTCACACACACACGCACACACACACACACACACAGCGGCCCCCTGAAAAACAATCCACCTGAACAAAAGAGAGACAGCTGCTCAGGAGTGGGCAGTGTAATATGAAGAGCCTTGATGCTGCAGTAAAAGGTGGGGGAGGGTATCTTTTTTAAAGGTACATTTGGTCCCTGGCCAACGGAAAGGACTTCCTGTGCATTAAAGGTGACTGAAACTCACCCCTCAACCATCTCTACAGCTGCCATACGTACTCCAGTTTGGGAATTGAGAATGATTAAAATGAAGACAAGAAACATCAAACCTGTTGGTTCAGCTTGAGAAACCCATATGTGGAAGATAAGAGGTTAAGTTCTTTTACACAAATCCAAAACAAACGATAGAAAGACAAACCAAAACGTATGCTGACTTTGACTGTTTAAAGCTCACATCTTTAGAATGCTCGCTGCCATGCGAGTCAGCATCTACATTCCGCATGATGTCTCAATTTGTGTTTCTCTAATATTAAACAATTTTATCATTAGGGAAGAATATATAATACAGTGATGTAATAGTCAAATCAATCTGATAAGCTAAATTATTTGCGGATATGACAATCTCTATTTTGTTAAGACACACACACACAATGTTTTCCGAGGGAGCACTGACCCCTGCATACTGTTTAGTTTGAGGGCATCTCTGCGGGACGGAAGCATACTGACGTGTTTCACAGCTGTGTGTGGACGTCGACGGCTACGCTGATGCATCAAACTGCACAACATGAGAACAGCAAATTGCTGCTTTGCCTTGACCCACTGTTCAGTTGTCGCCGGAACGGACGCATCCATCACGGCAGTTGTTCCTGTGACAACACAGAGGTCAGCCGCTTAACAGGCTTTGTTGAGTGGAGGCGTGACCCTCACAACATCACTGACCTTTGACCCTCCTTGACCTCTGCTCACAAACACAAATGGCTTTACACAAAGTTGATGTCTGTTTTTAGAACATTTTCCATGCAAGTGATATCCAGTAAAGAAGTCGTTTACGAATGGTTGAGAATAAATCAGTGATTTGAAGAGTTCACCTTGAGCTCTGGGCCTTAGTGATGGCATTTATCCTGATTTTGACATCTTTCTAACATAATCTTTCTTTCCTCGTTTTCCGGATACAGTAAGTTGTTGAGTAATGGAAATAGGTGTTAAGAGCCTGACACGACACGGAGACAACAAAGCGGCATCCTTAAAATCAAGCCTGCTGTCCTTTATGTACTCGGAGGCTTTTACATAAGTAGTAGTTGTGGCCATCTGACGCCCATTTGAACATGCACCTGTTTTTAAATACACTGCAGCCTAATCCATTCCTCATGCAGTCAACATTATGGGACTGCTGGCTAATTGTGGGTTTAGCCGCTGGCGCTGACTCACACAGAACATTGTTTGATGAGGAGCAGTTCGGTTAGAATAAGCAAGAGGCACCCAATCAGTGACTAGGAGGTAAACACTCGCACTCAAAGCCGTGTTGTTATGATAGCTATCAGCTGTGCTGCACTTCAGCATACCGACACAGCACTTAGTGCACAAATGCTATTGTAAAGATACTTGGTGTCCTATGGGGAAAGAAAACCTTCATCCTTCTGGTGTTTACTTTAGCGTTCAGCCCGAGAATACTGTATATGGTGATGAACAATGATTTTCTTCATTTCATTAACCGTTAAAATGCAATCCTACATGGCTTTGTGTGTTCTAAATATCAACTCATTTCTTGCTCATAAAATATTTATATATACAATCACGAGTTTTTGCACATTGTGTCTTTACAATGAGTGTCCCAATGGTAATGAATGCAGCATTATTAAGCAATAAATGCTTTATGCTGCTTTGAAAGTTTCCCACTGCCTGCTCCAGGCCTCACAGCTTGAAGAGCCTGATGTCAGGGCACCGGGAAAAAAACAGACTTTGCAGTGAAAGTGAAAACAGCCTGCAAGTGTGCGGATGTCAACAAAAAAGGGAGACCTATGGCAATAACTTCTGACAGGCCAAAGGAATATAATACGTTTCCACTGTGTTGTATAATCTGCTTGATGTTTTCTCACATGTGCACTGTGCAGTTTGGCCCTAGTTTCCTAGAAGTGTTCTGGCTTAAAGAGTATTCAGACAGATTGAGGATACGTCAGTGAGTACAGACAAAGAAACAGGTAGTACAGGTGTGCTAACTGGCAAAACTTTATAGCAACAAATGACATTTAGCAAAATGTTAAAGTTAATTAATCATACAGATTCTTAATGCTATAGAGATTCTTCAACATTTTGGTAGGTCAAAATGGCTAAATATCTAACTATCCTACTATTTTCAGTGGAGTTCCCATTGCTCTTTTTCTTTTGTTTTGCAAAATATGCCAGTCATGAGCTTTAAAAGGGACCAAATGTTATTGTCAGGCTGGATAAGGGCCATTTCTGAAATAAGGCTATGCTCAAGAAAATGAATAGTGCGGGCGTATATGGATATTTAAGTATAGATTAAAGATCTTCTCAGCTCGGATGTAAAAATACACATTTTCTCAGTGCCTAGAATATAACTACGAAATATGGATAACGTCCATATTTAAAGCAAGCAAGAGGATGAAGAACTGTGGTGTATGAATCAATAATCCTAAAGAGCAACAGTGAGATCTCAGTTAGATAACATAAAACATCATTACTACTCTACTGATTAATCTCACTCCCTTCATTTAAATCCCCTTTAAAACTAAAGAGAGGTGTGCGTGACTTCAAGTCGAGTGGAGGAGTCAGTCAATCGAAAAAAAAGAGCCTTCCCAGCAGCAGTGCAGCCGTATTTTAAACCTGCAGTGGCCTCTAATGTTACATTACATATGTATTAACACATCTGCACCTGAAGAGAAAGCACCTTTCCCTCTCCACATGGGTGACAGATGCTCAAATCGGACACAGATTTCTTTTACAAGACACAGAAGATGAAAAAAAGGTGCCGTGATTTTACAAGACGGTGCGGTGAGCTTTTGTCCTTCATTGTTGCACACTCATTGGAAACGACTTCAAGCAGCGGGCATCAACATCTGCGTCAAAAGAGGATGAAGCCAGAAGGACGAAACGACGAAGAATTGTAAAATAAATACTGAAAAAAAATGGGAAAAGGATCAAACGAAAAAGATACAGACAATGAGAAGTTTCAGAGTATGTTCCCATGCACTTTGAAACTTCAATTATGCTGCAATTAAGGCAATAAATAAAATTTCCCAGAAGTAAATCGCATTCAGGACAAATACTCTAAAATGTGTTGCTCATGAACAGCTTTTAGGAATATTTTTGTAGAGAGGGGCGGCATTTTGTCTTGAGTAGATTGTTCAGAGGTGGCTGGAGGGCACCGGCAGCTGCATCTTATTAGCAATTAAGCACTCATCTATTTATGTTCTGTTGCAGAAAGCTGAAGCCAATTTCAAAACGACGCCAAAGACAAAGAACTGAGATCCTACGAAAAAAGTATCTTATGACCTACATTGCATTTCCGGATTAGCTTTCCAGATTTTCTTGATTGGTTTCATTGCTTCATTCAACATACAATAAGTGACACAATTGTTCTGTATGAACGCAGTAAAACCCTGAAGAAGTAAACACGCTGAGCTGCACCGTCTCTCTCATACATCCAAGCCTCCGTGGTGCTTAAATAGAAACGCAGACCAGAGGAAGGTACAGCTGGCCCTTTGAGGGGAAGCACTCTGGGTGACCCGGACCCTGGAAGCCAGCCTCAGTCAGAAGATCCAAGACGGCTGGCTCATTTATCATCCCTCCACAGCGGAGGGCTAAAATATTACAGGGATTTTACTCCTGCTTCCTCATCCTACTCGAATCGAATCAGGAGGCCATTCTGAGGATGACATCATAAATTTCCTACCTCAAAATACTTAAGAGCGGATCGAAAACATACATAATGCAACTAGTTTTAACAAATGCAACCTCATTTTCTATTTAAGCAACGCTCGACACATCTTTGCACACAGGAAAGGTCGTGTTTAAGGCATTAGGGGACAAAGGAGGAGAATTATGCAGTGACATTTGTATTTGCTGCAGTGTAGCGTGAAGCGTGAGTCTAAGGTCTGCTGTCAGCCAACCAGAAAGTCTGATGAACAGATTAGATATTTGGAAGTTTGCCATGGATAAATGGATTGATAAGCACTGTAATGCAACTAGAATAAATATTAGCACTGGATTTATCCCTTGGAAAGACCTTAAGGAGCGACAGAATCACTGAAGCAAAGGCTCTTTCATGATAAAACAAATCTAGAAGACATTTATTGTTTAATCATGGGTTCAGTTATCGAATAATCTGCTCCTGTATTAACTTCACTGCCATTGAATTGTGTGTGAGGCTGTGGTTGTGTGTGTTTTGATGTATTGCTCAGGCTCATGACAATGATACGATAGTGTAAAATTCATCCACGCAGCACCTGTAATCTCTACGATACATAATATGATTTTACGGCATACAGTATCAATCAAAGTTATTGATTCGTTTGAGAAACAGTTCACGGTCTGTGCTGAGTAATGATGCCGAGCGTGAGGATGGGAGGAAATGTGTCTTTAAGTGACATGAAACAGAGCACCTCAATAAACTGCTCTGCCTGTGAGACGGAAGGAAAGTGGGTGGGAGACGCTGCAAGATGAAGCCCCTAAAAATATTTCTCACAGTATCTAAGATGAGGGGGAGGGGGGTCGGCAAACCCAGCGCACACACACAACGCAACCTTCAAGAGAGGCGGGCGGCACCTGGACATCCGAGGCAAAGATTTACAGTAGCTAGCTGAGCCTGCACCCACTTACCTGCTGATGTATGTTATTATAAGGTGATTTATCAGGCCGTCACAAGCGCAGGTTGATGGCTTTAGCAGTCGGACCCCCCCTGCTCCTCGCCGTCTCACACCAGGCCCTGACAGAAGACACACACACACATGCAGCTCTGTGATTGAGAAATGTGAATGTGGAAGAAACTGCTGCGCTCCTCTTGAAGCCTGAAGTTAACACGGGACAGGCAATGACGCTGAAATAATACAGGAGGTCATTAGTGAACTTTTACTTTACGAAAGGAAGTGATAATGTTAATACACCCTGTCTACTGTGAGTATTCCTCCATTTTGGTTACTTCTGGGAGGGTTCTTCCTACCTCCTCCATATTGGCTACAGACTCGTGGACAGCCCGTCCTGCTGTCGAAGCACCAGTGGCAAACTTCTAACACGGGGCAGAGAGGCACTGTCGACAGTCTGCCAGTGCCATCACAGCCCAACCACAAAAAAACAACCACAATCACAACTGCAGGCACTTCCACTTCACCTACCCTCCATGTCTGCGGCCTGTGGTAGGAAATGCGCACAGAAAGAAGTCAATCAGCTGAGTCCCGTCTGAACCCGTCTGGCTTTATTGCTGCGACAAGACAACGATGGCCGCTGAGGTGGCGTGCCAACCGAAACCAAAAATGTAAAGAGCTGAATATTTCTATACCACACTAAGCAAGTTCATGTGGGAATAAGCCTACGCTGGTTTGGAGTGGAGTAATCGGTTTAAGAATAGAAACGCTGTCAGGATCTACGGAGCCGCCGCATACAACAGAAACACCAAGAATACTGTGGAGTGACTTGGCTCTACTGTACCACTGTGCCACTCTACGAAAACAAGCTGTCATCCCACATATATGTACTTTACTGTTAACGCTCTCTGTAGGGAATACTTAAGGCGGTGTAATATTAAGGCTCACGGAGAAAAATCAGGAAACATTTGTCCTGAAAGTGGACATTCAACACAAACATCCTCTTCCAAAAGGGGGGCAGCCGTCCACCCCACGGTGTGCTAAGATAGATGGTTCCCAGGCGCTTATTCAATATTATGTTGGAGACCTAAAGAAGGTCCAGGGCCCACACATATGGTGGGTGTAACACGCCCACTGTTACTAATGAAGCATCCATTTAGAACAAGAAATACACCCTGAGAAAACAAGACACAGGGCGAAACCATTTTAACAAAACAGAGTGCATATTTGAGTAGGTGCTAATTATTACTATTAAAACTACAAGCCGCTATATATATAAACTAATGTACTCTGTGTGTGTGAGGTGCGTGGAATCAACAGTGGTTTATTTTCAGAACCAGTCACTTCCTGTTCAGCCAGGTCTTCTCAATCATCTTCAACCTCTTCCTCTCGAAGCACAATAGCCCCGCGACAGACTCGTTCATGCTTTGAGTTATCTGAAGTCTCAAAGCTCCACACCTTTAACTCTCGCCTACCTACACACATGTACAGTATCTCCGATGAAGTATGAAGTTACCAGAGAGACAAAAAGCATTCATCCTGATCCTTTTTTTTTTATCCTGATCTATTTAGCTTTACATAACATGTCCAGGAGCTCGGATCCAAGATTTACATCCCGAGATCTGTTTTGGGTATCAAATTCAGGACACAGACTGGCTTTCTCATGGAACACTTTCACTGCACAGGGACAATCCTAAACGTTTCTGTGTCTGACATGTTCTTATCGTAACATATTACTACTTTTGGCATCCTATAGATTTTGTCATTTGTTCATTTCGCTCAGTTATAACTCAATAACAGTAGTAAAAGACACTTTGAATTCATATACTCAAGTGTATTACTGCATTCTGAGTCATTGTAGACATCTTTACTTTAAAGGTTCAGTATTATTTTCATTACTCAGCTTGGGTTCTTTGTGTACTTGTTTAGCAGTTAATTTGTTGTTAACAGATGCTACACTCTATATGGCTTTACCTTAAAAAACCCTTAAGACCCAGCTGTGGCCCTCAAAGCCTACACTGTTATCAAGTTTGATGTAAGAGGGCTGCAAAGAAAAGGTCATGGGGTCACCATTTCTACAAATGGTTCATCCCCTGAAGAAAATGCGCCAGAAAAATTTAGTACACCGTCTATTACCACATATTTTGTACAAGTTGATGTTCTGAACTATAGCCAAAGGTCAGGAGATCACAACCCACGACTCCTTTCCCTCCCCATATTCTACGCTGGCATAACACAGACACATTCAGAAACTCAATTAATTTATACGAGTCCCAGCAACATGTGGCTTGATATCGGTACCACACCGTGTGCATTCCCTTCTATTCCCTGACCTCTGCGAGCTAACACACACACCATCTGCCCAAACATACATGCTCCTGTCTCAGACTGTCTGTGAAGTGATTAAAGGACATCTGCCAAAGCACTTGTGATGCACAGTTCCCCTTTACCCACCCGACCACTGACCAAGTTCAGCTAATGAACTTTCATTATTCAGGATCAAATGAATACCTGGATTGTTTAAATCTATTTTTCCAAAAACCACATAATTGCCTCCCAATGTGCGACTGGGCCTGAGTCATTGAAGGGTTTGGGGCATTGAGGGGTTTTTTTATACCCTGCTTCCTCAGAGGGAGCATAGCTGGACTGTCTGTGTTCCCTTATAGACTTTTTCATTGGGAGGCAGTAAATAACTTTTCTTTGTAACATCTGCAATACGTTTGAAAAAAAAAAAAAAAATACATTGCACTGTAGTAAAAAAATGTCTCACAAAACTATTTAGGAAGAACTTGTTTCCAAACCAACTTGTGACAGTTACAGCGGTTTCATTTGTAAATCTGCAATAGTCATTTGTACCTAACATTGTTATTCCATCTCTGTAAATTTTCATCATAAACTATCCAGAAATGAGCCACACTTTGCTTTTATTGCTCCTTTTGTCACCGTGTCCACAACTATTTCCTTCAGAATAATTAAACTTGTATCTTAACTTATCTTAAGTTCAGGCAGAGTATTTAAGGAAAGTTGCTGAAGTGAGGAGAGTAACATCACCATGGCTACTTTGTGGCATCTAAATCTTTTGTTTGTTGAGTTTTGCCTTCAATTTTAACATTTAAATCTCTTGAAATATAGTTTTTAAAGTGATGTACTGGCGTGGAAGAGTGTGTGACTCTGACCAATAATGTCATCTATATGGGACTTGTGCAGCTGGTTGGAAAGGGAAATGGCCTTTAAAGATTCTGCACTGATAGTCAACCCCCGGGTGTATTTAAGTGTCAATGACTGAATCCACAGACTGGAGGGGAGTTGGTACACGGTGAACCCTCTCACACCTCCTATGGGTCACATTCAATACATTAAACGTATTATTTACAGGGCTTTGTGTTGAAACTGGTTGGGGGCGTCCGTCGCTATCGGTGATGATCTTCTCAACATATTCATATCAGGCAAATCAGATCAGATGAGTCCAATGCAAAAGTAACTAAAGGTAAGAATGTCGTGATACAGAGAATTTAGCAGAGATTGCGTTTGATAAAATGTCTCTTTGATGAGCAAACAATAACTGCCGAGTCATTGGGGATCGCGTACACCGTCGCTGGTTTTGCATCTTGCGGTGCCAAGTAGCCACATAACCTCCTCGTATCAATTACAGGAATGTCACAGTGTCCTCCCAAAAAGAACACTGTGTTACCAACCAACTGCTGTCAAATACAAGCATTTACTTCACACGTTTAGGACACAGCGGTGCACTTGAATGGGTGGGGCCCGAGACGTGGACAGTCGAGGTCTGCTTTTCTCATCTCTTCATCTGAAGAGTTATTCACACCCTCTTGAAGGACTTGTCTTCAATGCTTGGTATGTCAGACTTGTCCAGGCTTCAAAGTGACGAGGGTGGAGCTTGAACATTCTGTCTGCTCTCTGTGGCTCTTATCCTGCAGGAGGGAAGGAGTCGCTGTCCCTGTTCCTCTGGGCTTATCTTTCACACCGACGCCCATAAAATCTCCCCAGTATCCTGACTGGATATCCATGCAGTTTCTAAATGTGTAACGCAGGCCTGGTTTGTACTTCTATGCTTCCTATATGAACCTCACTACTAGCTGGTTTAAACACAATTAATGTCATTCTCTACCTCCATTCCAGCTTTTATAATAAACCTACAGGATGTTCAAAGCACAACTAGAGTCTGGTGGCTGTCCTCCGATTCCCTTCTAGCAAAAAAAACTGACAAATGAATTATCAGTTGCGCAATCTAAGACCATGGTTCTCTCCTGTGATCTCAGGTTTTTGTTCACGAGTGAGGGCAGAGTGGAATGCGAGATCGATAGAGTGACACAGATGCGGTACTGAACTGTCACGCTGAAGAGGGAGCTGAGTCTGAAGCCAAAGCGCTCAATTTCCTGCTCAATTCCAGCTTTTACCAAAGCAGCTGAAATGTTAGACCATATTTCCATGGTTGCCCTTCTTCCTGGCCCGGACACAGTCCCTCTGCAAGCCATAGGCAGCATTCCTCGAAAATAGTCATTGCCTCCTCGCCAATTTTAGACTGATACTTCCTCTTTGACTGTAAGAATGAAACGAATTGAGTGTTGCAGCGGCAAAGCACACGAGGCGCAGCGTTCTGACAGCTAGCCGGGCCTGACCTCTGAGCCTCACCCTGGTTACGTTGCGGCGCTGACATGAAGCCCTTTTTCATTGGCTTCTACCTTTTCATCTCCCTCTTAGTCAAGGATACCACCAGACTGGCCATAGATCATTTCCAAAAGACGAGCGAGGCTTTCAAGCCAGCACATCCCTCGAAACGTTTGGAGGACGTAATTACAGCGTTGGGGATGACTGGGTGGTTTGCAGATCTGCAGCGGGTCACTTTTGTGGTTGAGATGTTTTGGGCTGTTATGAGAGGAGAAAGGCAAGGGATGAGTTAAAAGCCTCAGAGAGAGAGAGAGAGAGAGAGAGGAAAGGAGGATTTTAGTAGGTGTTTTCTCTGCTTCAGGTCAACTCCAACATGTTGTTTTTACACTATTTAACAGTTCACGCCTGCTGCACTTTCCTTGAGTTACACGATACGGTTTATTGCAGAGGTTGATTAGTGTATCAAATACTCAAAGCGGAAGCTTCTGAACCCTGAGTTATGGGGTTGAGTTGCGCGACTAAAAGCCGAGGTGAAATCTGCAAAAAAACTCAATTTCTTGCCTCCAATCTTCTTCACAACAGTGGCACAAATTAGTCATCTGCAAGCATTCATGCACAACCCCTTTAACAGCTGTGACCACTGAGCTGTTTTCTTAGTCGCATGCATGATTTCCAAAGCCCATGTGTCTGTTGGAGTCATTTCAGCGCAAGGACGAACACACAAATGGAAGCAAATAAAGTTAAATATGATCCAGATTGACAGGTCTATGTGGCAATTACACAATGTACAGTTAAACCGTTTCAGAGGCTCTTTCTTTCCCCTCAAGATCAAAACATTCTTTCTCCAAATAATGAAATTCACAACTTAAAGCCCAGATTGTTTAATCCTATAACAACGATGACACATTGTGGAAGATATCGAAAGAGCAGGAGATCCATTCAAACGATCAAAGACAACGTAAACCCTCCACAAATGCAAACGCGACACAAACAGATAGAAATAGGAATTTATGAGCTTGATAGAATTCATGTCAGCCAGACTTTTCCTTCTCCTAACCGACAATCTGTTGATACTCTTTGTGAATTCTTTTCCGTTAGATAATGTCGGGCTCTGATCCCAGTGGCTGTCGGAGACCAGACACTCAATCTAGGTCCATCAATAACTCTTAACAAAGACGATTGTGACCAGGCTGTGAGGACGCAGGCTGGTTGGTGAGGGACTGTAGGTGGAAACAAAGACTTTCAGAGTGCGTGTCAAAACCGGGGAATGACAAGGATGTGATTGTGGAGAGGAGCTCAACATTCCCTGGCTTGCGCATACTTGGCTGTGCTAGGAAGATGATTGGTGCAGTTCTTTGGTTTTAGGATGATTTATAGTAGGAATACAAAAGTTCCAACACATTAAACTCAGACTAACCATGATGAGATGTAGACGTGTGTAAGTCAAATGTATGAGATACTAAGCCCTAATTAGTAGGTGTGGTCAATCTTTCATTTGTGAGATAATTAGTTAGTTTTAATCACTTCCAATCCTTGTGTACATTCATGTATGCCATTACGCAATAAGACACACAGAGAAAACATAAAATGCAAAACAAGAAAGCACCTCCCTCCATTAAATCTGCAAAAACGTCACATTAAAGTCTCAAATCTCATAGCTACAACACCCAATAAGATCTCTCGCTCACGCTGTCCCTCATCTATATTCACTTCTTCTTCTTCTACTTCCTTGTTAGATCATTTAACCATCTTGTGATATTTCAGGTTTCTCATACGCAGCAATATACAGTATATTTATAAGCAAGTACTTGGAGCGCCATGAAAGGCTCAGGCCAGCGAGTGAAATAGCTTTGTACTGAGCAGCAAGGTGTCGTATCATGTGCTGGCCCAGAGGACACAGGTCAGAGGAGACGCCAGGAGTGTCTCATCCGTTTAGACTGGCTGGACACTGGCTGGTTATTCAAACAGGGCCACCATGGTGTGTGTGGCAAAAGGTGTTACCCTGAGCACCACAAATCCACTGACCTCTGTCACGTGGCATCAGTGAGTGGTCCTTCACCATGTTTGGTCCAAAGCAAGAGCTCGCCATAACTAACGTGCTGGTCAGATCACTGGTGGTCACAATCTGGACGGAGGACCAACGTCCATGAAAAGCTACCGTATGTCAAAAAAAAAAAACTATTTTATGAGGAGAAACACAAAATAAAACTCGATAACTGGAAAACTTGATAACTTTGGTGAACATTTTTTAAATATGATTATGCTTTAAAAAGGTTTGGAGTTTAATTTAGACTGTAGTCTTGGATAGACAGACATTGGATGTATGAATGGAAAATATGGATAATTTGTTGTGTGTTAAATTCCTTATCAAAATCTATCATCGTACTATACAAACAGGGAAAAACATTTGAATGTCTATAAAAATTTTACGTGAAAAATGTTCTCATCAGTGACAATAACCTCGTTTTTAATACGGTCTCACCTATTTCATCTCATAAATGACAGTTCAGTTGTCATGTCTTAGTAAAAGTTGTGACAGTGATTCGGTCAACATTGTCTCAGGGTTTAGGGGGAAGTGACCGCGGGCCGACACACACACATGCAGAGGGACTGTCGATAGAACAGTGCCCTCTTGACCCCGGGGGTTGGCAAGGTGACATTCCAGCCCAGGTTAGCACAAGGGCTCTTCAGTGTGGGAAGGAAGTGCTGATGGAGAGCGGGACAGGTGTCTTTATCGTGAGCGCACAGCTGTATCCATAAATCAGGAGCTACTAAGGCCCCTGGCAACCGGCAGGAGCTCGCTTAGGTGGAGCGACTGTTTTTAGAGCAACACCAAAGGCTGAACGTTTCTAAGGTCAGGGCTTAGGCGTAAGGATGGCAGCATATGACGTGTCACACCACGTTATGCAAAACCACAATACCGGCACTTCATCACAGCTGCCGAGAGAGGGGAACCTGATCTGACTGAGGACAGGAGGCTTAGACGAGACCAGGCGGAAGCCGAGATCATGTCATCTCTTTTTTTGTTTTAATCTTTCCCTCCGTCAAGCATTTTGTTAATATCTAGGATTGTCAATACGCTGTGTTGTGGTGGATCTATTGTCTTCATACAGCAGTACCTTATCCTGTAGCATAACAACAGTGTGCTGGATGCAATGACTTGAGTGTGGCGTCAAGATTCCAAAGGGTTTCTGTCTTTCTCAGGCTTCCAGATTGCAGCAGTCCAGACACAATGACTGTCTGTGTTTTTATGGATGAAAGGTCCGGTTTTCGTGAGACACTTCAAGGCAAGGAAGGCAAATACCGGACAGGAGCTGCTTAGTGCTCAGAGGTGTTTCTCTACGCTTCAGCACCGAAGAGGGAAGGTGTCACACAGCTGATCCCCGCAGTGGCTGCAGTGATGAAGCAGCGACCCCTGTGCCTCTTAACCCCCTCCAAACCCAGCCAAGTACTGGGATCGTGTTTCACCCAGTGCCTCCATGATGGGCTGCTTGGACGTAAGATGAAGTCTAAAATATTAATATATAAAATTAATTTTCCTGTTGTATTCAATTTGCTACTTTATCACTCCATCATCAATTAGTTCATGTGATCAAACATCTACATTACTCTCTATTTATGATATTTCTGTGTAGTAGTTGTACCTGCTCTTGATAACTTGATAACATGTTTGAGTGAAAGCCACCTGCTGGTTCTCTGCATAGTGCTATTCTACAACGTGTTCTCTGGAAAACATATTGTTAAACGTCCTAAAGTTGCACATTAAAATTGTAAGTGGCCATAAAAAACAAATTACTACCAGCAGTATTGCAGTCAATTTTAAACAACTTCTTATTTAATCATCATGTTGATTGTACTTTGGATTTGTTCCTGTAGGAAATGTAGCGCTGATTCTTAAATTGGAGCCTGGGGGACCGACGGCACTTAAACGTCAGTATGATTGAATTCACTCGGAATTATCTAAATGAAAGAGCATGTTCTGTAATCATAGGTTTAATGTTTTACAACTTTTATGGCCCTGACAGTGAAGATAAATGAATCCAAAGACTGAAATATGCAACCCCAGGGCAGAATATGATTAGATGTGGTTTTCGCATAAGAAAGCTTGACGTTTTGTATTGTTAAGCTGTAAATATAAATGTTGTTAAAGGTTTCTCAGCTTACTTCTTCCACGTTCCAGAGTCAGTGTGGGATTTAGCTGCAGTAAGAAACACGCCAGCCTCTAATACCTGCTGCACAGCCTCTATATTTACCTGGTATTGTTTTGATATCCAGTATACCAGATACGGGCTTCAAAGGGATGCCCACATAAGAGGCTGGCGAGCCGACACTCTTTGAAATTCAACACTGTTATGTGAAGTTGTTGGGGCGACTGTCCATCATCCTGGCAGTCTCGTAAACAAACGCACCCGAAAAAAAAAGATGGGGGGAAATGTGTGTGTGAAGAGAAACTTTGAGTCACACAGGAAATTAAGAAATATGTTGAATCGAGGTGAATTTGAAGATACGTCAAACCTGCGGAAAGTTTTTGAAGACACCTGCTGCTGGATAGATTCAGTGGTTGGAGTCGGAGCTGAAAATGAACTCACAGATATATGTGTGTGCGAGTGAGTGAGTGAGTGAGTGAGTGAGTGAGTGAGTGAGTGAGTGAGTGAGTGAGAGAGAGAGCAAACAAGGGCACATGAACACAGGACTCTAGTTTGCATTTTTCACTCTATAGTATGCAATAATAAAGATAAAATAATTGATATATTTAAACAAAAATGTGTACATATTCAAGTAAAATCTGCATTTCTATCGGTTCCACACTGAGTATTTTGTTCTGTGGGCACAATTCCATGCTGCATCAAACCTCACATGCCCTCTACACGTCACATTCTCCTCCAGATTGACACCAGCTGGACAAAATGGAAGCCGACACACCGTCCACATCAAAATGAACGCCGATGTCAAAAACAAATGAACCGAATGGAAGGAGCGACTGTATGTGCTGCTGCTGCTGTTATCTATTTTCGGCATGAGAAGCTTCCACGAATCCGACGCAACACCGAATGACACTTAAACTAGACTGCGGTTAATGAATTACAGTGAATCCTACTGGTCTAAGAGGCAAAACAGCCACATCTGCGTCACTCCCTCGTCCTCCCTCTCATCTTGTCCCTCTTTTCATGTTCGGGGGGCGATGCCGGCGCTCGCTCCTAGTTTTGGCTCGGAGACGGACGCGTCCCAGTTTAGAAAAAGCTCGACTTAGTCCGAGCGATCCATCCGACGCTTCTTCCCCTACAGTGTCTTGTTCGTCAGGTTTGAGTTTCTTACTGAGTCACTGCGTACGACCTCATTTTGTAGGGAAACACCAACTCTGACTAGACAAACTGACCAACCTTCTAGCGAAAAACAAGAAATTGCCCCATTAATCCCATTCTCGCTCCTCTTGTATACAGGTCAATGCCGTACGCAGCAGCAGCTTAATTAGGTATAAGTCAAATGCGGCGTAAGTGCTTTCACAGGCAGCATCACGGTTCACTGCGGCTGGGAACATGCAGCCCTGGCTCTTCAAAAAACATCTGTATTTGTATGAGGGCAATCCTGTACGCCGGGCAGTAAATTCTCTGTGTGTGTGTTTAGTTTTTTTATTCGCAATAGACACACGCATTTACTATAGTCGCAGCGCTCTGCCAACCCACGGTGCTGCAGGTTATGATTTATGAGCGTGACTTCTTTTCCAGATGGATGCTTGACTGCTGTCTAGGATCTTACCTACTGCAACTCAAGCCACAACTAGGTCTTTTAGAGAGGGTGCAAAACCTCCTTCACTCTCTCCCTCTCTCTCTGTGTGTTTTGTCATCAAGTACGAAGAGCGGCAGGCTGGTGAATGACTTTACAGCATTGCCTCGTTGTCCGATTCTCTCTTTCGGACAGTGGGCGAGCGTTTGATCTGTCCGCTTTCCCCGAGAAGCAGATGTTCTCACAGGCAGAAGTGTTTCAATACGGAGGGATTGGGGAGGTAAATCAGGCGGACCGCAAATGTAACAGAATTCTATATTTAAACATCCCAGCTGCTTCGTATTGTATATCACATAAGTTAGAATATGAGTTTAATCATATGAAGTAGTAAATTTAATTAAATTACGAGTACAGACGCAGCTCCGATAGAAAAGAAGCATTCAGGAGCTTTTAGACTTCTGCTTTCATGTGCCGAGCTTTAAATCCACATTTGTAAGTCAGTATATCTTGCTTTAAGCTCTCGATAAATGTGACAGAATGTTTCAAAAGAGGCAGCTAGCAGGAAAAAGAGGCTCAGCTCAGCCGTGCCAACACCGCTCCACCTTTCAGCCCTTATTACTCGACGTTGTGGAAAACGCGGTCTTTGGGAAACGCCGCGCTGTCGCCACCTCCGTCCTGCCCAACAGCCAGAAAATCAGGCACTGTGTCAAAAATCTGAGACGCTCCAAACGCATTTGCAGCCCTGTCCACGCAGCGCTGGAAAGAATTCAGATTTGTTGCTTTTTACAGTTTGGGTTTGTCAGCAGAGTCCAAATCCAACCTGAGTCTCACTGCAACAGAATTAGCAATAAAGAAGTGAGCGTGACGAGGTTGCATCGTGTGTCCTGTGATCTGCGGTGAACAGGTCCGGAATGGAAACACAACAATCATCCCCTACTACTCCCCCGCCCTCGCCGTGCTCACACACACACACAGGTCTCACGGCTCAAACGGGCCCAGACAGCGCGTGTAGCGGAGCTCTGGATGGAAACTGTGACCTGTAATTCCAACTCCTGTGGCCAGTTGGGATTATTGGCGCTTAAGTTCGTCATAAACATCAGACGAAAAATATTTGCAGGTTAGCTCACTGTCCACGTTCACAGAGGGAAGGTCAAAAAACAGCGACTGCAAACCTCACCGTCACAACAAACTACAGGCATCAGAGCAACATTTGTGTTCTTCAACATAAGGAACACGAAGGAAGGATTGAGGAGAACTATGAATCACTTCTATTCATTTTTAGGAATGAACTTCAGCACGTGTTCATCACAATTCCTACAGAGGCGAAGAAATCAGAGCGCCTACCAAAGACCAAAGCTCCTCTGTGTGTGTGTCTGTGTGTGTGTGTATAAGGATGTCTTCACTTGTGTATTTGGGTCGCTGCCATGAAGTGTTCACTTACCGCTCGCTCGCTATATGTGACTCCTGTGCAATGCGCTGTTGTGTGTTACGCAAATGGTGTTGACAGTGCAAGTGAAAGTGCAGCTACACAAACATGCCCACGACGGACACATAACCACGGCTGATAAGCGACGTGGTCAGAGCTGACAGGTTGGTAAAGATTTAAATGGCTGCGCGATCTGCCAGCGTTGAGCTTGACGAGGGGAGCAGACGCAGGAGCGCCGCCATGGGGAACAATGAGATGGATGAACCTTCTGTCTGTGGTGCTGCAGCTCTCGCAGCATCGCCAGTTTATGCGGGGACCTCAAAGGCAGCGAGCCTGCGACATTCTCCTCATTAGCTGGGGGGCCTCCGATGTGGCCGCAGAACATAATCGGGAAAAGAACCAATTTACCCGTAAGAGGTGAGGTTTAACGCTCACAGGCCGCAGATAAAAACCTCCCAAGCACGTTTCTCAACCGATACAGAAGGGGGGGAAAAAACGGAGCAGATCTGGACACCCAAGACCCACAGATGGTATGAACATACAAGACTGATCTGATGATGAAAATTGGCCAGTGGAGGAGGAAGAGTGTCGCGAAACACAACCGGGGCCTCCACCCAGTCCAGATGTTAAGATCCACAATTCCATCTGTATAACACAGCCGCTAGTTGGCAGCCTGACCATGAAAATAGACTACCTGTTACAAATACAACCACAATTAACTGAAGAACAAAACTGAGCAAACAAACAGGCCAACTAGGAAGCTTACAAGGAAGCTGAGATGCTACATGCATAATAGCAAAAAATTAAATAACACTAAAACAATATTCTTCATTGATAAAAACAGGATTATTGAGGATATTATAGACTCCAGGAGTCATGGAGAGGCTCTGAACTCATAGCGGCCGCAGAGCGATGACACTGGATCACAACACAGCGGTTGCCGGGGGCGATGGCAGTGCTGCCAGCCACACCCATGGCTGGCTTTGAACCAAAGCACTGGAGGATGAGTGAAGAAGCACAGAAGGTCCTGAAGCTGATTACTCATTCAGACCTGCACACTTCAGGGAAATGGACCCAAAGAAACATCTAGAAATAACTGTAGCTGTTTAGTTGTTGACTGTATAATTTGTGGACTGAAAGGGAAAAGGGCAGAAGGAAAGATCTTGTAGTGGTTGTAAATATAAATATTTGGAAAGAGAAAATTTGAACTTATTTACCCGCCCAATCCTTTCTGCCACCTTCAAATCTGCCCTTTCCCTCTCCCCCCCTGTTCTGTCCCTCTGCTGCAGTGGACTCAGAGTAATGGCGCATGGCGTAAACAAAGCCTGGCCCCTCTGCTTTAAGTGCTATGGACGGGGGTGAGAGGAGCCAGCGGGGTCAACCTGGTTTCCTGAGTTTTCCTGAATTATGGCGGCGCAGGCACTCGCGGTCGCCATTCTCGGAGGCGGAGCGGGACAGTACGGTCTCCACACAGTCTAGAAGCGGGTTGCTCGGATTACATTGGTGAGATGGCTGACATATCACGATGCCCATTCGTTTGGGTGTCACTGCATTCCGCTTCCGTGTAGCAGAGGCATAAATAACGGCTACCGTTAACACACCGGCCAAAGCGGCCAAAGCGGCAGCGGGGAGAAAAGAGATGGAAGTATTCAATTACACGTCGGAGGCTTTTGCGTGTTTTTGGTACATTTGATTCGCTTTCTTTACGTCGCACAGATCAAGGTATCGCATGACAAAATAAAGCGTGAATGAGGTCGTTCCAAACTTTTATGCACTTAATTCCGAACAACGTACAAAGTCACAAAATCTAACTTTCGACTGCTATTAAAATAAACCTACAATCTTATCTCTGTGTTTTATAAAAGCTGCTGGTTTGCGCTTCCACACCCCCCCTCCCCTGTCTTTCACAGGAACAGGAAATAGTGCAGATGGTATGGGTATGTTATGTGTTGCCAGGTTTAAATGCCAGCACTAAAAATACCGGGCTGGAATGCAGGACTTTGGCAGCAGCGATGGTTTGGTGGCCCGGGCTTTGTCGCCACTCTCTGGGCCTATTTTGACACAAGAGGGCCCGTCGAAAGCGAAACCCGAGCCTGGCTCCTTCCCTCCGCTCCGCTTTAATCTTCTATTTTGTTGTGGCAGTGCTTTCAGGGGGATACTTTGCAAGGGGCTCCCACGCCAGATGAGAGGGGGGATTTTAGGGTGCTATTCCTGGGGTCCTTAGGGAGACTTTTCTGAAAGATTTTTTTTTCTCTGTGCACCAGCATTGCCTAGTTGTCGGTAGCTATAAATACCCGATATGCTGTAGGTGTCTCGGCTGAGCCCAAACCAGGAGCGCAGTTTGTTCTGACTCCAGATTTGTACACATCCTGTCCCTCCTTCGCTCCGGGTGACGGCTGGCGTCATAAAGTTACGGCGACTTCTATAATTTGGCGTGACGAGTGACTTGGATGATGGATGGATTCTTGTGCAGTCTCTTCGTTTCCCTACACTACATTGCTTCCCACAAACATTCAAAATTTTATATTCAATGTTCAATATTTATGATCCAGTCCAATGCCGGATTTTAATGCGTACTTGAGGCAGCATGTAGTTGTCTGCATCTGTTTTTCATACATTGCTCTATGCCATTTATTACTGCAGTGTCAAATAAATGCTGCACTGTAGCGAGAAGCTGGTGGCCAATGATTGCAAATGTTCGATCCACACGTCATCCGACTCCACTGAGCTGTAAAAGCGATGAACAGACACACACAAGCATGTTGATCATGTCGCTCGCCTTATAAACATCTCGGCCTGCGTTTCATTTCCTGGCCATTTCTCATTCTCCTCTAAATCGCCAACACGTGTCTCCAATTCTGCATGAGCTACAACTCTACCTTTCAGTTCATCCTTCAGTGGCAACAACTCGACAGCATGGACCCTGAACACCGATCAAAAATGTTCCTACAAACGTCTCAAATGGCCTCAGGTCTTCCCTGTGCTGCCATTTTGCACATCTCTCAACATCCTCAACATCAGGTTACAGGTTTAGCCGAGGCTGTCAGGACAATGATGTACGGCAAATGAAACAATCTGACTGAGATGGATTCCAACTCAAATAAAGTGGGAACCTGCATCAGTTTGGCCTGCAGTATAGCAGCCGGACCCCTGCTGCTTCTCGTTACGCCTTGCTGATCTCTAGCCCATATTTTGACCTAGCATTCTTCCCCACCGGCATTCTTTCATTGTAGATCCACAACTTGCAGGGACGTGAATTTGCGATTCTGGTGAAGCAATCTGTCAACAGATTGAGACGAGGCGAAGCTAAAGCTCATCGAGTCCTAATTATGAGGCGTAAAGCTTTGCAGGAGTCACAGTGTCGCAGGTGGGACGCCTTCATCATCGAGACGTCACCTACATACCTCAGGCCATGTCAAGCTATCAGAGTTCCTTACAGCCAAACCGGGGGGGGGGGGGGGGGTTCATGGATGAACAGAATCAAATGGACTGGAGTTGCGTATCACAAATGGCCTGACTTTTAACTCTTTGAGGCACAGATCGGGTTTTGCGTGCCGTCTTGTTACAACTTTTGCCAGATAAAACAGCCGAGAGAAGTTCAAATGTGAAAGGAAGTCAACTGCTAACACTAAGAGGTCATAATTACTCTTCTCTGATTCCATACAAGTACTTCCTGCATAACCACAATAACTGAATGACTCACAAAACTAAGACTAAGAGTGAGAGAGTGCACGTATGCTTCATTCACACATTCATTGTCACAATATAGATGCTTTATATCAAGTAATAAAAGTGCTTCTAATTTTATTTGGGGGGCAAAGAGGGGGAGGGTGGGGGGCTCACAACATTAGAACTTGGTATGTCTAAACAGCACTTCAGAGATGAGAAACCGATGAGTGTAATGTACTGCCGAGGTATTTAAGGTTGTTTAAAACACCGAAGGCCACTGGGTTGCTGGTTTTTAAAGTTTAATTTGATCAAATACTCTGAAGAAGTGCTTTGATAGCTTTCAGTGGTAGACTTGAATAAGGTTTGATCGTTACTCAACATTTGAGTCAGAAATGCATGGGAAAAGCGGCCCAAACAGACAGAGCGTAAACACTGGGATGGCTTTTCCAGCTGCCTCTTAATGGTGCCACCTGAGTGCGGTTTGGAAAGCCGTCTCTTCTCAGGGCTCCTCTGCTGGGAAACAACTTGAAGTCCTTCCCACATGCTGCTGCTGCTGCTGCTGATGCCTTTGTCACACAGGCCTAAATTAACCAATGCCGGATAGTAAAAACTGGTCTCCATCTGACTTTAATTATGGGGAACATCACAAAACCACAGGATGTTTCAGAGATCAAACGTTGTTTAAATTGTATTATGGTGCGACTGACACAGTTTAATATGTGTACATCCATGTGGTCGCATCCCAGGAACAGAAGAGGAGCAATTACACTTGCTTCTTCACTCTGCATACAGTGTGCATATACTGAGCACTGTATTCATTACACCAATTAATCATCAGCACATTCATTTTGAGGCATTAAAGTGCTGGCAAGTGACGCAGCAACTTCTACATCATCAGGTTTCCAAAAGTGATAAGGCCGTTCATTTGTTTAGCCTAGTACAAGTAGTGAACTTCCAGATGATTCCATTTCAAAATGTGTCTTAAAAGGAGTAATGGGTCACTAAATTGGACTTTCATTGTGAAAAATGAGAAATCATGGGCTCAAGAGGTTAAAGAATACAGCTGTAGTTTGGTAGAGGACTATAAATGGCATTAAACTTAAATCCTGTGGTGGTGTTTTCAATCAGCCTTCTGTCTTTAATACAGCGGTTTGTTTTGCTTGCAGCTCTGGTTTAAGCAGAGAAAAGGGAGTTTACAATTATATTCAAAGTACCACTGATGGGGTAGAAACCACAGCTTGAGAAACACTAAATTACACAAACAGACTCTAATCATGTCGAGTGTAACGTACAGACCGTAAAAGCAGCATTCAAATAACAGCAAAACAAGCTACAAACAAACAAACGCAACCAATGCTAGCTAGCTTACTTACTAGCTGGCCTGTCGTGCTGACAATGACGGCGAACGATGCAAACGTCCTCCTTTCGTCTTTCTTCACCCGTCAGGTCTTCATTTCCTTCATATTTAATTGTTTGTGGTGTTTTCATGTCCATGTTCTCACTTTTACACCTGTTTCACCTGCGCGCGCTTTATTTGGCGACATTGTGGAGACGCTCGATCATTGTCCCTGAATGATCCCGGCGGGTGGTGCTTATCATGGCTGTTGGCTGTCATGACTGAACCTATAACAACAACAATCATAAAAATAACAATAATTGGTGTATTTGAAAGCTTAGTAACCAGCAAAATTTAATTAACAATGATTACTGACAGCAGTCACCCAAGTGAGTCTTGCTTGAGATTGACAAAACCCTTACTTAGGCTAACATACATGCACTGAATCATAGTGAATGTATATCATGGAGGAAATTCTTGACTAAACTTTATGTAATATTACAAATAATACACATATATTTGTACACATGAGGACTGATTTTACTTGTCAAGCTCTTATCCTTTGCATAGCTCTTTAAAGAATGGAAGAGAAGAGAAAGCATAGCAGTTTCCTTTTCTGGACAAGAACCAATGTGTTTGGGAAACAGTGTCTTCCTTCTGAAAAACACGAAATCCTACATGTTGCTCTTTTAAATTAGATCTGGGCAGGATTGTGCTGTGGTGTGTGTTATGGCATTGTAGTGAGGCGTTTAGGTGCACCAAAATACTTGGTTAAATGGATGATGTGCCAGCAGAGGAGAACTCCGGCCATGAGGAGAAACAGCCAGTGAACCCTGGAGGCTCCGAAAGAAAGAACTCAGCTGCAGCCAAAGAGGGAAATAACAAACGTCAAGCAGTCATACGTCATAAGACCTCTTTCTAATCTGAGCCAAGTGGTCTTTGTTGTACAAAGTGCCCAAGTCCTTCACTTACAGAACCTCATCGGTAAGAACTAAGAAGCGCTCCATTACAGTACATCCCTGACCTCACGTTTACAGGTCACATGGCAAAGCACAAAGGCGTCCACGTAAACACAGTGACTCGTCAACCTGTCATGATATTCGTCTATAAACAGCAACGGGAGGAAAGGCAGGGTTTCCCCCCCTCTTATGTCACAGGAGCGTAGGTGATGAGATAGTTTGGGTGATGAGGTGGTAGGAAGTCCCACCCGGTTGGTTGGCGAGGTCACTTTCCCAGGGTGAGATAAAGGTGAGCGCTCATGAAATGAACAGGAAAAAAATGAAAGTTTCATAATTCTTGAAAGCTTGAAAGTGGGTCAAGAGCAAAAACTTCACCGGTATGGAAAAAGCAGGAAGGTTTCCTCCTCTGGGAAGCATGAATGTGCTCGGGATACTCATGGCAATCGGCCCATCAGAGTTTGATATTTAATGTGCTGATGTAAAAGTTTTGGCCTGGTGCTAGTCCTTGAGGAGCAGTCCGGGGGGGTCAAAAATAGCATTATGGTTCATCCTCTGAGGATCGTGAATATGACAATGTGACCTGTCAGTGTTGAGAGGCCATCAGTTATGAAAACCAATCTGCAGACTAACACAGGCCGCTCTCGTGAGGGACATCCAACACTGTCGTAGCAGGAAAAGCACAGGTGTTACTAATAACATTTATGAATACGATTACATGGTGCATTCCATTTACGTGTGCCTAAATAGGATCCAACCATTATTTCTAAAGTCTTGGTTTGAAAAGTCAAAATGTCAGACGTTGGAGAGTTCTGTTGGTATATTTGCTTGTGTTTGCTTGTGTTTTCAAGGTGTTCACACACACTCTTTAAGAAGCACATCTCCACGTTACACCTTCGTCTCACATAATTATATTTTTTTCAGTCCACAGGTAAAGAAGAGACGGAATCGGCTACTTTGCGGAAATTGCAATTCTCTGAAAAGCATATTCCTTCTGTATGATGCTACAATGCCGAATGATTCATGTTCTGACCTGGCTGCAAAATTCATTATCCTGACTTGTATATACAGGCGGACAAGAAGCATCCACACTTCAGATTGAGTCGACTAAGTGTTCACAGACAAGATTAATGCCTTAGTAATAAATAATCCTCAAGCATCTATAGAGAATTGTCATTTTTCATGCGAGACATGTGAAGGGAAAGAGAAGGGAAGGTTTTATCTCTGTGCTAAATGATTAGCCAGATACAAGAGCGGGCCACAGGATAACACAGAGCACACACCAGGCCTGCCGGCAGATAAACCTGTAAAGATGCTGCCTTCTTGTTCTGTTCAAACCTCAGTCGAGACTCATTTGTCAGGGTGCTTTCGTGATCGCCGCATGAAAAGCTCATCACTAGCGAGGCTGCTTCATCATGATGAGGAGGAGTAGCACTTTTGTCTGCAGTATGAATGGAGCTCATTCAGTGGAGATGTGGACATCAATATGTGTGAGGGGGGAAATAACTCTATTCCAGTGAATACAAGGATGTAATTTTTCTTCTGTGAAAAGTACAATTCATGTTTGATCCCTCTATTTGCAGAGGAAATAAATCTACTGCACTTTCAGAGGATATTCTTCTGTATTTCAATGCTTTTCCAGCAAGTGTGTTCCCTCTCCCTCTTTGGCCCTGATGGTGGTCAGAATGAGTCGACGAGATCAAACACACACACACACATCCTATCCAGTAAATTGTACTTTGCTATGGTTAATACCTGTCAATTCCAACTCAGCGTAATACCTCATTGTGGCATTCAAATTCATCCTTGATATAATGACCACCAGCATTCTCCACATAAAACCATCTACACCACCTCTTCCTCCTGGTTCCAACCTAGGGAGCTGCTCCAGTCTTTTCATCACTCAGCACTTGGTTTGGTTGGACTGCCTTTGTCTCCAGGTGTTTTATCCATCTGAGAGTGGATGCTGACTAAGTGTGTCCATGCCCCTTAAGTTGAGGGGCTCTGGGGCCTTCTCCCTCCCTGAAGCATCCCCTTCGAATAGTTCAGACGGCGAGGCTGGGGAAGCCATCTCCCAATCTCCCAGGCCCCTGTGAAGGAGGATGCTGAGGCAGGCAGCATCTGGTACTGTAGTAACTGTAACTCTGTGGCTCTCGCAGGTTTACCCATGGACATCACAGACCTCGCTGATCACATCCTGTAGGGTTAAGGTCATTAAAGTGGATCCAACATCCTGCAGAATCCTGCTCAGTGCCTGAACCTGCATGCTGATACTCACAGGTACACAAGCGCCTGCTCATTGTGATACAGCAGACATCTGGACAGATAGATTCAGCAGATCTGGAATGCTTTACTCAGTCTATGCGATGACTGTAGACTGACTGTACAGGAAGACGTCAAACAATCTCCCCTTTTCTTTCTGTCTATTTTCTATTATTTACTGCTTTATGTTTCAGGATTTCACCTCCATCCACTGCATCACATCAAACAGTCTGATACCCTGTGTTGTACAAGTCAGGGCAATGTGGATGACATGTTAATGTTTATTTCAGAAGGAAGGGATGAGGTGATGGAGCTGTTCCAAAAATACAGAATTAAAACGGAGCAGTGGCTAATTTTAGGATGCACATCTGCTTTTTGTCATTGTGGAGGAAAAGGCAAATCAGCATTTCCAAACATGATTTACTTCCATCTACATCCACAATACAGCTCTTTGTTATACAGAGTAGAACCTGCTCCATTGGCAATTATATATATTTTTGTTTCTTTCATGTATAAACTGTATGTAATTATGAATATCTTGATTGTAATGTTGATAATAATGTTGATGTTCTGTGCTTGTTGAAAGAGTAGCGAGTCCAAACCCAGTTAGAAAAGGAAAGAAAAGCAGGGCAGCAGTGCTGACAGACTGGAGCTTTCAAACAGGCTTATTCCATCCTGGTCACGTGCATGATTTATTCTGATCCACATTGAAGGAGTCCACCGACATAAATCAAATCTGAGACACATGCTCAACTCATAATAATATCTAAGAAATATTAGCTTGAAGAACAAATCCTAGGAAAGGTGGACGGATACGGCACAGATCCTGCTGTGGCCACGAACTCAACTGCGTCTCCGTCAAGTCATATACTGCCCTCTGCTGGTGAAAGAGAAATACAGCAGCAGGGAGGAGAATAACTACAATGGAGTCCTATAGTCACAGTCATTGTGCCACAATATGATGCATAAAATACATTAAGATACATAAAATTAAGCAAATATATGTACTATGCACAAAACACAAACTACAACAATGTGATTAAATAAAAGACCAGCACGGAGGCATTCTGGGTACACAGAGCTTTTAAAACATGATGCTCTACTGCCCTCTACAGACTCTTCAAAGGCAAAAGAAATCAAGGCTGTATTGTTTTTTTATTTTATCGAACATATGGAAGGTTTGCTGCAATTTAACACACAATAACTAACATTTATGAAGATTTGTCCATGAATATAAACACACCTCAATCTCCATATCTTTAAGCCACTAATGTATGTTGATCTCAGGACTCTGTCAGGCATCACAGAAATGTAGGAGAGCCCTCAAATCAAAACACAGACTGTACGAATTACCATCACTTAAAAAGCCCATTTGTAGGGAAACATGTAACAGGACCTATTGTAAATATTTGGCATTAAAACTGGAATTACATTTCTCTACCTCGATTTCCATGTCCGCTCTAATAAAAGGAAGCAGTTGTAGTTATTATCCAGCCCACAGGGACCAACAGCAGGAGTGTGTCCCTAATATGCATGACTGTTGTAAGAGGAAACCATACAAACTCATATTCAAAACCAGCTCCTCGTTTCTGTGCCACTCAATACTGAATATGAGTAAAAATGCGTTGCATTTCTTAATCCCACAAAGCTGAAATAAAAGTCAATTCAATTCTGTCAATCTTGGACTGTTTGGTCTGTAATATGTGTTGTACAGATGTGGACCTAAAAGTGTTGTTACCCTCAACCCTGTGTTTGGTTTCACTGTGTGTGGGATCCATAACCTCATATTTTGTACCACTTCCTTTTTGTGGCAATCCCTGCGATCGAGCTCTTTCTGTATCGCTCTGAATGAGACTTCTACTCTTCCTACAACTGGTTGTTTGCTCCACTCTTAGGGTCTCTGTCCTGTAGGAGAAGGCCCTCAGCTCTGTGACACTGGGCGGTAATGTTTTGATGGTCTGATCTCATTATGCCGTGCACAGATTGAAGATGCAGCACAGCAGAAAGAACTGAGCCTCCTCCATGTTTCACAGTAGGGATGCTGTTCTTTGCTTAGAACTTCTTTATCTTCTGTGAAAATAGAGATGATGTGACCCAACAAAAAGCTCTCAGTTTGTTTTTATGCATTTTAGCAAACTCCAGTCTGTATTTTTATGTTTCTCTTTCTGCCTGGGTCTTCTTTCACAGCCTGCTTCCATTCAGAAAGTGATGGATGGTGCAACTAGTAAATTGTAGCCTCCAGGGAAAATACTACTGATACCCTGCCTGCATATATTTTGTTGAATGGAGCTCATTCTGGCAGTCAGGATCACCCATAACACGCTGTTTTTGTTTTGTTTTTGTTTTGATTTGTTCCTCTCCTTTCAGGAAACGTACAATAATAAATCTGGAACATTTACAGTGAAGATTGTGGAGTCGATTTGAGCAGGTTGGTCCAGAGCGGAGCAGACCTCCAGCTCTGTTTGCCCGTCTTCCTCTCTGCACCTGCAGGCTGTAAAGCACCATTTCTGGGTAAGAGGTGCTTGATACTCTGCTGAAGGCTCTCACAACCATGGGGAGGTACTTCTTCCATGTGAGGACAGTAGCTACCCCCTTCAAATTGCAGGGTGCTACAGCGCCACTCAGGGGACAATCTGGGTTATTTCAGGAAAACCTGCCCCTTTAATCATCACATTTGTTTTAAATATAGGGTTTCAATCAAGGCCACGGTTGATATGTTGGATCCATTTTTCATTTTCAATTTCAGTAGCGCCTGTCAGAGGATTATGTCACTAATTGAGGTTGAATAAAAGGAGAATGGGTGTAATATAAGGGGCTGGATGCTCTATGAGGGTGAGCGGCTGTCATCTCGTTCCATGGAGCTATTGGCTCTGACAGGAGTCAAATGATCTGAGTGGCTCCTGTGACTATGCGGGTCCCTTGTGATTTCCCTTTTGATGCATCACACACACACACACACACACACACACACACACACAGAGACTGCCAGGACATCTGCCTGATCCACTTAATAAACACACGCACACACACACACTTTTTTATTATTTACAGCAGCACTACCTGTTTGAACCACAATCCCACTGAGGAATATATGGGAGGGTGTATTTCTTCCCATTTGTTTTGTTTACACCTCAGATCTGTACAACATTACAGGAGGCGGTGTGTGTGTGTGTGTGTGTGTGGGGAGGAGGAGGAGGCGAAACATGAGGTGAAACCCGATGTAAGGCCTCATTTGAGGGCTGGATCAGACGATTTAGGGCAACAGTTTGCATCCACCGGAGGCTTTAGATTAAAGGCGCATTAAATCCCTTAGTGTCCGTGAAACAAACACACCAATCCCGCTCCATTAAACACAAGCTTTCTCTTAATCTGGAAGCACATCGCGTTCCTTTCTAGCAACATTCTCCCGCTTGAAGCCATGTTAGGGGGGCGTTTTCATTCTATTTTCCCTCTACTGAATTTTTCCCCTTTGCAGCATCAGTAGCACAGAGCCAGCCTCCGACCAGACTCCACTCAGCCCGCCTGCCTGCCTGCCTGCCTGCCCGCCTGCCCGCCTGCCTGCTGCTTCCCCCCCTTTCCTAACGCTGGGAAACAAGATTCCACACACGGACAGAAAACAAATAGAAGCCGGGAACAGAGAGAGAGAGGGGGGGGACTGGATCTTCTTCATCTCAGGCGTGTGTTTGGTTCGTGTCAAAGGAGGACAAACAGGTAGAAACACTTGGGGGAAGACTTTTTTTAAATATATATTTTCATATCCGGATTGACGTTTTTACTTTCCATGTCTGATGCGATTACAAGGAGGGGGGGGAGAGGGAGAAGGGGGCGGAGAGGGGGGAACAAATGTCTCGCTTCGGGTTCGGGTTCGGGTCCGTGTAGTCGAAAGAAGAAGAAGAAGAAGTGAAGTGAGGCCGCCGCTGCCGCTATACAAGGTGTGCGGGGTTAACGTTTACATGTGCGCGTCGCTCAAATAAACGTCGCTTTTTATGCTCCACGTCCCCTCCATTTAAAAAAACTAAATGCATATAAATACACACGCATCCACTAAACTCGGCGCCACCATGACAGCTTCTCCGACAGCGGGAGGGGGAAAAAACAGCGGAGAGAGAGAGAGCCCAGCTGAGCGTCTGCGTAGCTAGCTCGCCTCTTTGACACCGTAACGTCGGGCTCAAGTACAGTAACGGAGCTCGTCACATTCCGTGTTTTTACGTTTTATTTGTCATTTAAAAACACCTCCGCCTCTAAACATGGAGGAGACGTCACGTTTCGACGCGTTGTACGTTCGTGTAATGTACCAGCGGCGCTCGTGCAGGCCGCAGCGCGTCACAAGGCTGCACAGTACCGGGCTTGTTTACATGAAAGCGTCGGGGGAAGCGGTAACCTTTCCACCGTAACGAACATCCCTGCGCCAACACACGGTTTGAATTAAACACGCCGGGAGTGTGTGTTCGTGTTGTTTTGTTCTTCATTTCCCTGCGTAAATATTGTCGTTCGTGTGCGTAATTGGTGTTTGGATGTCATTGAACATGCGTGTGTGCCGTTGCCGTTCCGCTGAAGGTTGCACATTGTAGAGCAGCGGGACATAGAGCGGTCACACCTGACAGGTTCTCCCCCTCAGTCAAAACGACAGAGCGGAGGGGGCAGGGGGGGTTCTCAAACTGTGGAACGTGGCCCAGGAGTGGTACCTGAAACAAAAGCAACAATTGTATTCTGTGGCAATTCTGTTTCTGTTATTGTGCGAAATTATTGTTGTTGTTACTGTTCAGAAAAATCCACTTACTTTTTTTTTTTCTTAGATAACAACTGTTACTTGTTTTATTTGAAAAAACTTAATTAAATAAAATAATAATAAAATAATTGTTGGATTTATTTTATTTTTTAGTAAAATAACATTAGCAGTTTTGTGTCCCATAATGACAACTTGGTCAACTTTCAGTAACGTATGAGGAAGTGCTGTGACCAGAATTATAACACATTAATTCATGTTCATGTCACTATCCCTTTAATTAACATTGTATTAATTATTAAGTATGGATTTAGATTACATCTGATTGATGAAAACATGGCATGTAATGTACTTGTTAATCGAAGTACAGGTAAAGTAAAGTTGAGTGTGAATTGATTGGCATAACACTAACAGACATAAGTTGCCTGTTTCCGTGTGCAGAGCAAGATGTCAGCCAGAGGGGGAAAGAAGAAGGCTACCAAGCTGTCCCGCTCATCCAGGGCAGGTGTCATCTTCCCTGTGGGGAGGATGATGAGGTACCTACGCACAGGGACACACAAATACCGCATCGGCATGGGGGCACCTGTCTACATGGCAGCAGTCATCGAGTATCTGGCAGGTAGTGTGCTGCACCCACACACACACACACTCAATAAGTATTTCAAATTGACTCTGTATGTTGGATCGGTCTCCTAATTCCTTTTTCCCGCCTTTCAGCTGAGATCTTGGAGTTGGCAGGAAACGCAGCGCGAGACAACAAGAAAGGACGAATAACTCCCAGACACATCAAACTGGCGGTGGCAAATGACGAAGAGCTCAACCAGGTGAAACACACATTACATTACATTACATTACATTACATTACATTACGGTCATTTAGCAGACGCTTCCCCACACACTGGGGAAAGTGGACATGAATGAGTGTGTGCGAGTGGTGTTCAGCCCTATTTTCCTTTGTGCATCTAATAATGACGCTGTTGAAAATATTTTAATATTAGAAACTGCTAATTGTCCCTTAAAATGTAGTCCAGTTAAAGTCTTTCCACTGAAGTTTAAGGTGTTTACATTGCGAAACTACCACAGGAGATACTGAAGGTCTCATTTGACAGCAGATGGGGTGTGTGTGTGTGTGTGTGTGTGTGTGTGTGTGTGTGTGTGTGTGTGCGTGTGCGTGTGTGCGTGTGTGCGTGTGTGCGTGCGTGTGTAGTGGCTTAATATTTCAGCAGGTGTGAATTACTCACTGTTACTGTGTACCGGTCGACCTCAGCCTGGAACAGCCACAACCGGGATGTTCTGTGTTCTTAATCGTTCTTTTCCTCGAACCCACACCCCCGCCCACCCCCCCTTCCTCCTTCTCCTCCTCTGTGACTTCTCCCTCAGCTTCTGCGAGGCGTCACCATATCAAACGGCGGGGTGCTGCCTCGAATCCACCCAGAGCTGCTTTCCAAGAAGAGGGGAGGCCGAATCAAAGTCGACACGCAGACGAGCGTGCCGGAGAAACGAGAGGAACGCGCCAAGAAGAAGCCTGTCAAACCGTTCAAAAAGGGCAAAGGCAAACCAGGCCGCAAGCCAAAGGTTGGTCCACTTAAGACGATTTGATGTGTTAATCCTCTGGACTATGCCAGCGCGATCCTAATGTGCTGTTTCTTTTCCTCTGTGGTGGCAAAGAGCACAGACAACGACAAAGAGTCCGTACCAAACTCCACAGTGGAAGACGGCCCGGGAGACGGATTCACCATCCTCTCAGCGAAGAGTCTCTTCCTCGGACAAAAGGTAACAGCGGGTCAAGCTGACTGAAAGCTTCGGTTGAAAGACTGTCGAAGTTTCTCATTCTTGCAATCTAAGTGCAAGTGTCAATTTAGTGCACAGTGGTAAAATTCTATAATAATGTTTACTATGATGATTAGTGTACACTTTGTAAATATATAACAGTGGTCCCCGGATACGCATTATGATTTTTTTTTCAGTCTGGCCACGCGAATCCTAGACTCGCCCCTGTCAAATAGAACGGAATAATGGCGTAAAGGTTAGGTAAGAGAACAATTGATTCAGAATGCAGGGTATTTAACCTGCTGTGGTCAAACGATTATTTTTTTGTTCAATGCAAAGACAAGGCTGTTTGTCTCATCTGTCAAGAGGCGGTGGCGGTATTCAAAGAATACAATCTGCGCCGACACTATGAATCCCGTCCCAAAGACAAGTATGATAGCTTGCAAGGCCAAATGCGAGCAGACAAACTCTCAAAGCTAAAAAGTGGACTGTTAGCTCAGCAGAATACATTTGTACGCCAAGCTCAGCTGAACCCGTCATCCGTTCGGGCCAGCTTTCGGGTTGCTCAACTGATAGCAAGTAGCGGTAAACCTTTCACTGATGGAGAGTTTGTCAAGAAATGTTTGAATGCTGTCGCGGAGGAGGTGTGTCCTGAGAAGAAAGATGTCTTTAATGCCGTGAGTCTGTCGGCGAGTACAATCACCAGACGCATTGAAGAAATCAGGGGTAATGTATATGCCCAGCTGCAGCAGAAGACGAAAGAATTTGACTTAGGCACCCCTGCGATCGTCACACTTTTTCTGTTACAAACTGACCCCGGCCCCCATCAGAGAAGGGAAAAGTTTGGGGACCCCTGATATATAATATGGATTTAGGACAATGCTCTACACAAATCTGTTTGTTTTCTGGTGTTCACAGCTTTCACTAACAGAGAGTGAACTCAGCAAAATTGGCTCCATCAAGGTGGAGGGGATCATTAACCCAACGAATGCAGAAATGGACCTTAAAGACGGAGTAGGTGAGGAAGACCTGCCGGTGTTTGTCATTCATCAGCTGTGCAACACACACATTCCCCCCCACCCCCTTATTGATCCGTCATGGTTTGTTTGAAGGAAACGCCCTCGAGAAAGCAGGAGGCCGAGAGTTTCTGGACGCAGTCAAGGAGCTGCGGAAAGCACAGGGCCCCCTAGAGGTCGCATCAGGTAAGGGGTCATTTAACGCCGCTCGTCAATTAAGTTCCAATTGGGCCACGATGGCGATGTGTGAGCCGTGTGTGAGCCGTGTGTGAGCCGTGTGTGAGCCGTGTGTGAGCCGTGTCTTCACACACCTAGAACACAATGATGTCAGATTAACTGATGTCATCAATCTAACACAACAATGTCATTTAGCCTCAAATGACATCTTGACATGAACGATGACATGTTTCCTAACAGGTTCCTAATCAGGTAAATAAATCAGTTTTGATGTCTATGTTTAAGAATGAGAAACAAACTACGCTGTAACTGTCTCTCCCCCGTGCAGTGGCAGTGAGCCAGGCCAGCGGGATGGCCGCCCGCTTCGTCATCCACTGTAACGTCCCTCAGTGGGGTTCAGAGAAATGCGAGGACCAGCTAGAAAAGACAGTGAAGAACTGCCTGTCCGCCGCAGAGGAGAAGAAACTGAAATCCGTGGCCTTCCCATCACTTCCAGCTGGACGGTGAGCACGCCATGCGCCACGTTTGCAGAAACTCAAGCCGCCGTGTTGTTGTGACATCAGCCCACAAACATCTCTGTAGGTTTGTGGCTGGCATCTGGTTCAACGCAATCTGTGTAGACGGTCAAAGGCTCGGGATTTAAAATGCTTTCATCACCCTAGAATCTATGCTTTGGTTTTGGTTGCAGGTGGTTCTGAACACATAAGCGATCATGTTGATAAGATTTTATACGCTGACTCAAGTTGAAATATCTTCCACTTGTTTTTGTTTCTTCAGCTTTTCATGGATTTAATTTAAGAGTTTTTGTGCTCCTTGTAAACTGACCTCAATTACCTGCAGAATGACTGATGAGTCGTAACACCCACCTCACCGTCCAAAGAGTCAAATTCAAGTCAGTATATCCTAACATCAGTCTCTTACCAGGCTTTGATCAACATCGCAATTAATTACACCTTTATTTGGAGGAAGGAAAGCCGCTCTCTGCTCGGACAAACTTTTGAAAATGATTTTACCGTTCTGTTGAAATGGATCTGACCAACGTTTCGTGTCCTCATATCACAGGAATGGATTCCCGAAGCAGACGGCAGCCCAGCTCATCCTCAAGGCCATCTCCAACCATTTTGTGTCGTCTACCAGCTCCTCCCTGAAAAACATTTACTTCGTTCTGTTCGACAGTGAGAGCATCGGAATATACCTGCAGGAAATGGCCAAGCTGGACGCCAAGTGAGGAGGAAGAAGAGGAAGAGGAGTAGGGAGGAGGAGCGGCAGCCGTGCGGTTCTTGTTTGGTGGGGCGTTTTTCTAACTGTTGTTTCTTCGGCTGGTGTAGATTGGTGACGAAATAAGGGTTTTGATGTGGAAACTGTCTTGTTAAACGAGGAAAAAAATATTTGTGAGTGGAGTACTGTTCACATTTATGTTTCACTGTCCGTTAAAGAGATTACATTCTTTATAGATTAGATAATTTAATCTGTGAGTTTGCCATTATGGTTCCTTGTTTGATGTTTTTACATTCCATGTACAAATATTAAATAAGTTAGATTTCCTGGTTTCTGTAGTTTCTGATACTGTTAGTTTACTAAAGAAAAACTGTGTTTCACATTCTGCTTTGAAATAAATTCTCAGATGTTTTACACCAGAGATCTGACGTTCACTATTATGAGTCAGAAAGTACATAAGAAGCACACACACGCACACACACACACACGCACACACACACTGTACAAAGTTCAAACAGGACCGTTGACTAGAGGAAGTGCAGAAGATAGATATGGGAAAAACATTTACCTTATATTCTTTTGTAAATTGGAAGAAAACTAATTACAAACACCAGAATACACATTTTCTTTACATTATATTTATTACATTGTAAAAAGTACATTACCTTTCATTTATATGTACATATTATATTCATGTAATTTCCTATTCAGGCAAGAATCAGCTCCAGATATATTCAAGAGTCCCGTACAACAAATAAAACACAATTTATGAAATTTCATACTTTATCTGTCATGTAGGTGGGAGTGAAAAACTGCTGACTGAACCGTGGTTGCTCTATAAGGCTGTAGTGTTACCTGAATGAATTACACGCCTACATCATCTGTACTGCAACGCAACCGTCCCCAACTTATCGTTCCTGACTGAATAAATAACATTAAACGTTACTGAGACAATCCCAGAGCTATGTTTGATGGATGCTGGCCAAAATGTCTGGACTTGCTCGTGAAAATGGAAGAGTTTGTCCAAAATCTATATCCCATTCAACAACACACCCCTCTCACTCTCTGCTCCTGTACCATGGTAGGCATTGTACACGGGCCACAATCAGCATGCGAGAATGTGTCCGCCGATGTCCATATTTATCTTAGCTAAGATGGAAGAATCCAGCCAAGTACTTCCATCTCCTCAGGCTCACCCTTGTGTGCAATCTTGCGCTACACAATCCGTGTTACACAAATAAGATGAAAACACCTTCAGGAACCATAAAGTTATGTCAGTACTGTACTCGTTCAAATAATTTAACTGGTAGATTTACCGTAAACTGTAAGAGTCACTATATGGATTGATCAACGCCATGTCACACACACACACACACACATTACCTTCCTCCATAAAGTGGACCAACCACTCTGCAGACTTGCGTATCTACATTTTGGAATGTTGTACATGGGACATGGGGGAGGGGGGGGGGGTTCATAAGGTGCCCTAAAGCAAAGCTGTTTCTTGTTCCAGGGGACAGAAAATATGACTTTTAATTAACAGAAGGGGGCCAATTTCCCTTTTGCCACAATGGGATAACACAGCTGAATTTGGCCTCTCAAACAACTGCTCAACTGGTACATAAATAAACTTCTGTCTCACTGTACATGTTTGAATCTGATACCGGGGGGAGGAAAGTGCTGGTAACATCCAACTGAAGTCAAAGCTCTGTACACCCTTATTCAATCATCAACATGCGGTGCCTAAAATGCAAATCATTTACTCAACATGGATTTTTTAATGTCTCTTGTCAGAACTCTCTAAGTTAATATAAAGCACAGGCATACTAGCAAAGCACTGAGGTCAGCCTTGTCTCATTAGGTTAAAATCAGTGGAAATTTTGAGTCCTCTTGGGAAAAAGGAACCCAAAAAAATGGCGCTGCCCCTTCAGGCAAAAACAGATTCTGCAGATGTTTCTTCTTCTTCTGCTTGGGTGCCCCGACCAAAAGAACATCGAAAGGACTTCCAATAAGTTAATGGAAACAAAACAGGAATGACGGCACTTCATAAACTAGACGGAACTTCAGTCTCATAGGTAAATCTCTTATACCACATTTTTAATAATGTCCAAAACCAGGCTAATGTGTACCGACAAGGGGAAGGAGTCCAAATACATGAACCCGATGTTTACCAGGAGAGGAATAGTTCTACCCTCAGAAATGAAGTTAGATTGAATCAATCTGTGATGATCTTCATTCTACAGGAGTTCTAGAAGGTGATGGTATCTCTACTTTAGGTGAAACCATGTTACCCTTGATCTGACTTTTACTTCCAAAACATGACTTTCACCCAAATACTTTTTTATACCGTATGACTGTTGGAGGATGTTTTTAACCATTGACGTTTCATTTTCTATTACTTCACTGTACGGCACTACATTTACGTATGTACTGTATGTTGACATGATGTCACATAGTCAACAACTGGCCAATTATCCACAGGAATAAGAGAATAACACAACACAAACATGGCACAAAATAGCAACGTGCTTCACCAATGGTTGTTTTTTTGAACACTCTCAAATATCTGTTGGGGGGGGGAGTCCTTTAATAAAAATGTGGTATAACTGAGGTTAATTTGTCAAACACCTAATCCCTATCCTACATATTAAATCATCTCAACCCAACGATCAGCAGCTCTCAGAGTTGACAGTGAAGTTGAATGAATGAAAACAAAACCAGGTTTGGAGTTTTTTGGGGGGTCCAGCTGCTTGAGGGTGGGGTTTGGATAGTTGAGGGTTATTTTACTTTACATCATCAGAGGGGCTTGTAGGTCTGGGAACAGGAAGCAACGGCACCGGGGACGTGGCTTCAATAAGGGCGGGGTTCAGTATGATTGGCAGGGACATGGGTGGGACACCCACCTGTAGGGGAGAGGCGAGGGGCTGCAGAATGAGGGGCGACTGACTCAAGGGTGAGGGAGCCTGTGTCGGGGATGTCGTCAATGGCACTGGCATGGGGGGAGTGGATGGGGGCACGGGGGACGATCGGTCTGATCCTACAACGCAAAAGAACAACAGGGGCATTTTAACACAATTCAAACCCTATTGCACTGTTCAGAGAAAGAATCATAGAACATGGGAGGCCAATGCTGCTCTTTTAAACCATAACCCTTTTAGATGATGGGCATGAGGCAGTTTGAGTCCCATGACCTTGATATACTAGAGTTTGTCACCCTTTGGAAACTCACACGTCAATTAACACGTGATCTGTGTGTGCTAAATTGTGACTTTGCTCAGACATGAAAATTGGATTGTTACCATTGACACTGGCAGGTTGGGGCTCCTGGGGTGATGCTGGCCTGCTGGGGGTCTGTGGCTCTGCAGGGACAACTGGGACTGGGACCGGAACTGGAGACGGGGCCTGGGCAGGAGGTGCAGAGGCCGGAGGGGAGGGAGGCTGGCCTGATGGGGCTGTTGGCTGCACAGGTTCTGCTGGTGGACTAGGTCCCGGGTCTGAAAACAAGCCGCGCAGGTTACACGCACTTTTGCAGCTTTTGATTATAATGGGATTTACAAAAAGTGTTTGTGTGCTGCTTACCTGGTATGACTGTCTGTTTGAAGAGTTCCTCTCTCAGGTGAGGCAGGAAGCACACAATTCTTTCCCAGGTTATTTCCCACAGGTCAGAGTATCCCGTCCTGGAGTCAGCGCTGTGGAAAATCCCTGCCGTGTCCATCACCAGCAACATGTTCTTCAGAGACTCAGGGATCGCCTCCAACTACAAGCAAACAGGCAGGATGTTTCCAAGATTACAGAGGAAAATACACCATCAATAACAGTCTAAAAATGCAGGAAGATAAAACTGCGTCTGCGCGTGTCTTTGCTGCATCAGTGTGTGCCCTCACCAACAAGTCACTGGATCCAGCGTGCATGTACTTATCCATGAAATCCAGAATGGTGAGCCACAGAGCAGCAAAGGTAGGAAGTGACAACAGAGGTGACAGATGTTGCAAGAAAACCTGGAGAAAAGAAAAGTTATCTTTAGTCTCTCCTGTGCAACACACCCATTTGCTGTTTGTGGTGAAAAGTGTGTTGACAGATCATGGTAGACAACAAAACTTATATTTATGTGAAAATGAAGTCTAAATATAAATGCATATAATGTCTACTGCTTGTTGTACTGCAGTGTGTTGCATCACACCTTTGACAGGAGTGTGCAGGCTCTCATTCTGGTCTCCTCCATTCCGCCCACATCTGCTGGGCTGATGTTGTCAAGCAGCTTTGTCAGCAGAGGGAAAAGCACCTGGGAATTCAAACAAATCATTCAAATAACTTCCTTGCCAAAGGTCTGGAAGTATAAATGGTCAACATAAAAAAAAGTTTCTTCTGTGTGTCAGAGATGCAGCGTGTTGTGTCTTTCTTACCTTATTGAAGCATGATTCCCACTCAGCAGCATCTAGTGTCTGCAGATCGTGGACCAGCAGCGCCCTCTGGAGGTAGGTGAGGGCCTGCATGCGGACCTGACGTCTGGCATCGCAACACAGCCAAGCGATGCCTTGAGAGGAGAACAATATGAGATGTAAACATAATATGTCAAAACATAATTTATCAAATACAAAACAATTCTTAACTGTCAAAATCTTTGAACCAAGTATTGTTTTTATTTATTGGCAGCCTTAACAAATTTGTAAAGTTGTGAAGAGTTTTAGCAGTGAAGTAACGATGCCTTAGTCTGCTGTCATATTTTTATGACTACATATATTTTATTTTATTCATCTATCAATCATTCAATCCACTTCAGTCTAAGGCCTCAAAAGTTACCAAAATGATATGCTTGAACAATCATTAATGTAATTGTGGTGCACTTAAGTCTGTGGCTATCCATACTTAAATGTAATATACATCACAGGTGCTCCATTTATTGTGTCCAGTCTCAGTGTAAAGTGATAAAGTCCAACCTTGCAGCAGTGGGCACCAGCAGCTGGTCCATAAAGTCTGGGAGTCAGCCTCAATCTTCTTGCCTGCGGCCTCTAAGTGGCGCTGTTCCTCTGCCCAGGAGCTGTAGATGCTGGCAGCTCGAGTGTGCAGCGTGTGCATCAGGTCCAACAGCTACACCGTCACACAGAGAACCAGAGTCAAAACCAAACATGTTAGGGTTAATTTCATCTTATCGTGATGGAACTGCAACCAAGGAAAATTCTTCCCAAAAAATTTCCCAACCAACTGAACACCTCACAGGACAGATGAGAAGCTGTCAGGAGGACGATGCTCTGTTCTAATCAAATACAACCACCACCTCTCTATCCTACCCTAAAGACATTTCTGCTGTATGAAATGTCAAGAAAAAGCATCTGGAAATCATTTGTTCCATTGACATATTGTATGACAAAACATGCATATAAAGCACATGCACCCTTGGGAGCTAGAGTCCAGGTTTCCCCAAAACATTTCCACGCATTAATCACCTTAAGGCAAAGCAGAGTTTCACATGGACTCTAATATTCTCATTTCAATCCAACTATTAAACATTTCTGGGTGTACTGAAATATGCGGATATGTTTTGGGGAGATTCGGGCTCGTACTAAGATAAGGTAGAAGGGTAAAGAGGGCTGTTGTACTTACGTCCTGACTAACCTGTAATGATACCGTGTGGTAGCTGGCTGGGACACCCTCGTCCTCCTCGTCGTCACTGTGGGAGCGAGAGAGACGCTGGCTGGACGCCCGGCTCCCGCCTCGCCTAGAGCCGCCTCCGGCCTCTTTCTCTCGTCCCCCTGCCTTCTTCCTCATCCGAGACTTGGAGGAATCATACTTGTGGCTCTTCTTCTTGTCATGGTTGCGGTAACCTGGGCACAAAAACATGTTTTCAAATAACTGGACGCTGAGACAGTAAGCACTCACACACAGAATTGGTATTTCCACTTTTCGCTTAATCTTGAGAACAACATTTTGGAAGGAACGTATTCTCTCTTTAAGCACATTTCAGAATCTTTTAATAGGCTACTAAATAAATCAGGTGATGACAATGTGAGTTTACACCCTAACCCTCTGGTATTGGACATTAGGGGTCAATCTGAACAAGTCGAATAACATCAGCCAATTCTCTTTCATCTCAAAGTCCTTTGAGAATCTCCCGGTCATTCAGGGCGAACTGCCAACACATCACATGAGTGTTAGACTTAATGGTATGTACTCTGAGCCAGCACTGCTGTGTAAGTGGACAATTATCACTGAAGAATATCTGGTCATGAACTAATTACACCCTGGATGAGACGTCAAGCTCTCCCGCTATTATCCTTTTCCAAAAAAAATTGCCATTTTTCTTAAAACCACCTCGAACAAAAGGATAAGAACACAGACCACAAAAGCTCAAAAGAGTAATAGCAGGTTTGGCACTTTCTATTAGTATCTCATAAAGATTAGCGCCATGCCTTTGCCTAGTGCTTTGATCGACCCATCTTTTTTGTTAGTCAGTGTAAAGCTGTGTTGACAGTGTGTGTCCAATGGCCCGGAGCACGGGGAGAAAATGAATAGGCCGTCAGCTGCGGCAAAGCACATGCACACACCGCTGCCATTTCTCAACGTTAATCCCTGTTTTACTGTAGGTCAGGAGCAGAGCAAGGAGGAATGAATGGTAAAGGGGAGTGGGGGAGCAAAGAGGGTTCAGGGACAGATAGTGAGGAGGATGGGGGGTAGAGAAGGAGGAGGGAGAGGCAAGGAGCTGTGAGCGGTGAACTCTTCATGCAGCAGTAAATGTTGGATTGCCCATAAAGCATGCTGTGTTAAATACAGATCTTTATTTCGCCACTTATGAACTTGCTTACTATCTTCTCACATCCTTTTATCTTCAACCGTGTTGGATTTTGCCCAGTCAGAAGTGCTCTTTCACCTAGTCAGAAGTGGCTGTGCTCATAATGGCTACTTAAGCATCACTTATAGCCAAGTTAGGGTTCAAATTAACTTGCAAAACTCTCAGGCAGTGGCTGAGCAAGTCAAAACATCCAATTAGGAATCTGCCCAGACGAGTGGTGTACTCGACAGTTCATTATTCAGACTATTTTCCATTTTCTGATGCTTTCTGGTATTTCTATTAGAATATGCTTATAGATGTTGATGCTAAAAATGTATTTAGTTGCTGTTGTTAATCATCTCACCTCCATTTAGGCTGGCTTCAACAAACACTCGGATGGCTTTGACGCACAGCTCAAAGTTGTCGGGCGTGATGTGCGCGGCGTCACGGACAATGAAAGACAGCGTTTCCACACACTTTATGAGAGACTTGGTGTCGTGCTGGCCCAGGTCCTGACCCAGTGTCAGGCTGTACTGGTTGACCAGTGGGTTATTCAATGGCGATTTAGAGCTTAGTGCAGGGGTCTTGCTCATCTCCAGGTCATCTTTCCCAACCTGGGGATTTAACAGAAATATGGGTGAGACATTGATCTGAATGTGAAAATGCTGTTGTATTGTACTGCATTAGATTGCACACATTGTATAGTGTGTGGAAGAATAGTGTGTGTGGTGCATTTGTGCTGACCACAAGCCACCCGCTGCTTGCCACATCTACGTCAGTGGTGGATCGAGGCATTCTGGTCTTGTTGTGCTCTGTATAGACCTCTGAGTCAGACGTATAGCCGCGGTCAGTCACTTCACTCGGATGGTGGGATGGCAGCTCGCTATCTGACTGGGCACCTGCAGACAGAAACCCGAGACATCTACTGTACTTTTTCCTTTAACATTTTATCAATAAGCATTATTGTATATGCTATAGGCCAAGAGCAGGGTTTCATTACAAGGATGGAACAAGAAGAAATTACTGATTGAAACCTTTCTGTACTTTATATTGTGCTCAACATTAAGCTATATATCCTGAATCAAGGGGACAAAGTCATGGGAGAAATGTCAGACCTGTATCGTTGTCGATGCTGCTGGAGGTGAGCTGGAAGGAAGAGGGAGGTTTCACTCCAGCACCGATGCACTCCAGCAGGGAGAAGAGAGTATACCAGTCGTCTGTACAGTGGATGTTGGCTGCGTTCGTTTTCAGGAGCTCATGGAGGCCAAAAGCAACTTCCCGGCTGACCCGAGACAGGACGTGTGGTTTCATTATCAGCAGGAGACGCAGGGAGTGGAGCACCTATGCGTGTGCAGAGAGAGAGAGAGAGAGAGGGATCAGGAATAAACAACAAGCTCTGTAATGTTGTTGCTGTATTTTTCATGTCTTTGTACCGTTTGAAGTGCATTCTAAAATCAGAAATTCCATATATGCAGCTTTGACATTGTTCTGAAAATAAAATTAAACAAGACAGACTTATACGGTTTGTATTATTTCCCTAGCGTCCTTATATGACGCGACTTCAAATGAGTGGCATAGTTGATCAGTGTGTCGTTCAAGGACACCAACAAGAGACATGTCTGTGGTCTGGCACCAGCTGTTGGAACTGAAAGTGACCTTCCAGTCTAAGCACTGGGCCAGTCTGGTGACCTGACATGATGTCAGCCAGAAACATCATACCAACCCTACTGGAGAGATTTATGAGTGATTCATACTGTCTCTGTGTGCGTGCGTGAGTGTGTATACCTGGGAACTGATGTCTTCTCGTCGTAGCAGGCGGATGGCAAGCCGAATGAGTCCCACCACCGCCCTCTCCACCAAAAAGCAGCTCTCATTCGCATGAACGCAAAGATGGCAAAGGTGTTCACGCACTGTCTGCCACACACAGGACACACGGTCTCTACACACACAAACAGAGAAGGAGAGGTTGGCCTGTGGTAAAAAAAAAAAAAAAACAGGTTCAACTAGATGACCGCTAAGGTTTAATGTTCTCCTACCGATTCTCCATAACAATGCGCAGCAACATCTCCAAGCAGAAGGCAGCATCCTCTTCATCATAGGTCTCCTCATCAGGGGTGACAGATATGAGAGCCTGAGGAAGAAAAACAATGGACACTAGTGATTCATTTAAGAACTGAATGGGATGGCGGTGTTGAATTGTCTTTCTTTACCCAATCAGTATAATTATAAATGAGTCCAGACTTATAAAGTAGTGCAATTCAAATATATGTATATCTGATATCTATTGATCCAAAGAGATGTAAAAGCAATCACCTTCATCAGCTCCTGTAGAGACTCCAGCTGTAGGAATTTACTCTCTGTGATCAGCTTCTCGGGGTCACATTGCTACAGGAGGAAAAGTAAGAGTAAGCTCAAAGCTGCTAAGTGACAAGAGTGAATATGTAGCATAAAGAAACAAGCATTTAAGACATTTTAATACTTTCTACAGCTGTACATTTGAAATGACATGTTAGAGTGCCCTGCACCTTTATGCAGAGGATGGCAGCCTGTTTGGCTTCCTGGTTTTCTGTGGATGGTCCCCGGAGTCCCGACTGCTCGGCTCCACTCAGGGTGAGCCAGTTGACAAAACTCAACACTGCTGATTCACCACTGTCAAGCAACAAGGCAGAACATTTATTTTGTTTCTGAAGTTCCACACACTGCGGTTCAGTCAAATATGTTGAATAATACATTTTACTTGTTAAACAGGGCTGATAATATCGGTAGGTGGTAGATGAAATTTGTACAAACCGATTTGAAGGTGTTTCCTCCCTTTGAAGAGAAATTTTCCCATTTGGCTCCACAAAATCCTCCACCTGAGGCAATACGGACAATGGATATACAATGATCAATAGGTGGCAGCAGAACACATGGAAAGTAAGTGGTGAGTAAGAAATTCCCATTCTAACAGAAAAGACCTTGTGCTGCAAATACAAACACAAAACATACATTTATCAAATCAGTGAAGGATTGGAAAAGCTTCACAACAACTAAATAGAATCCTGACCTCAACCATGGCTTTAGGCAGGAGCTCAGCCCTGAAGAGCTGCAGCATGGAGTCCATGATATTTTTCCAGCCCTCCCTCAGGATGTCACCGTGTCGATGAGCGAGATCAAACACCGTCTTGGCTGCTGTCTGTGCTTTGCCATTGCTGCCAAAAACTGTAGGAAGGTTTTCCACAGACTGACAGGGGACATGACACAGGATGGAAAATTATGAACACTAATGTTTTTAATAATATCACTTTTAAGATCACCAACAACAAAAAATGTATATAAAATAATACTCTAATAAGCTTTACCTCACTGCTCAGAGTGGTGAACTTGCACAGGGAAATGATCAGATTGTCAAAGACGTCACTGAAGCCATAGTGAGCTGATATCATGGCACATTTCCTGCACAGATAGAAGTCACATGTGATTATAGAGCTTTGTACCAAACAAATAAGCATCCAAAAATATTTAAAACAACCAAATGGTATATCCATCAATCTTAAGAGCATTTGTGTGATAGTCAGAAACAAGAGGTCCCTTCCACTGTTCTTCAAAGGGTCTCCATGTTTAACAACTACTACCTGCTTTTTACATGGTTGTACCTGAAGCCAATGATGGCCTTCTGGATGATGTTGTCATCCAGGCTTTTGTCAAAGACATAGGACAGGGCAGCGATGGTGGGACCCCAGGTCATGCTGAACAGGTCATGGTCATAGCTGCTTGGTGGCACGTAAAGGAACAGACCCTCAGGCGTGGCCCCACGGTGTAACAGCACACTCCATACGTAATTCTCTTTCACCAAACCCGTCTGCTCATCTGGCATCACAATCTCCTCATTCCTAAAATGACAAACACATCTCAGCTGTAACATCAGACCACGCGTGTCATTTTATGAACGGGCAATCAGGAGCAGGGAATCGACCCCTGCAATTACTTCAAATGGAAACAAATTTAGAGATATACTTTTTTGTGACAAAACTGTTCTTGTTACATTCTTTTAATTGCATATACATATTCCAAATTGATTTGTGTATAATGAAAGCTAGATGTGTTACGGTTAGACAGCAGCTTACTTGATGGCATTGTAGATATCCTCCAACATGTCCTGGTCAAAGTCTTTGTTTCCATTCACTCCCTTTAGATTCTTCTTGTATTGCTATTTAAGAACAAAAACATGGCAGTGAAGATGTGGAATACGCAACCTTTGTGCTGAGCAGCAAATGTATTCAGTCATTATAAAATGCTTTGGGAGAAAAGTTGACCACCAGTATGTCTCAACAAGGAGCTTAGTTCTGACACCCAATGCCTCTGGCATTCAGTGCTCAGTTAACCGAGCATCCAACCAACAATTAAAAGGCGAAACGGTGGGATAACACTTGTTATGTGTCACTTAATACACTGGTTGCAGTGTTAGAAAAACAGGGATTGGAGCAAGAAGCCACCTGTAAATAAACATAACCGGCCAGCGATGACTGACAGCGTCAAGGCTTGGGTTTAACACTTGATTTGGCAGGGTTTGACCCACTGGCAGTAAAAAAAAAATGGAAAAACAGGAGGATTCTCTGCAAGGAGACCAACAGACAGAGAAATAAACACGGACTGAACAAAACAGAGAGACCAGGGGGCTACTAGGGATCAGGGTTTTATTTGTCATGCGGACATCAGTGACTTGTGCACGCACGCGCATCTACTACCTCCCATGCCTCTACCTCACAGACACACACAGATACAGTCACTCACTATCAGATAGCAGCTCTGGCAGCAGCCGGTAACAATAGATGACAGAAAGGCAGCTAGACACACTGGCTGCCAAAATCCTCTGGAGACTAAAAACAAGTCGAAACGCCATGCTTTGTTTTTAAAGACAAAATTAACATTGCACAAGTGGTCACACGCGTCACACCCGTGTCAAATTCATGGGAATAGCATTTTATTTGCACACAATTAGGCTAGCCATAGTTTTCCCATCTCTAAAATAACTCCACTGCAACACATGGTGTGGTAAATAGTGCGCATTGCAAGCTGCTAAGTCACTACATACTAGGCGCCGCTTTTATTGGCCCTCTCAGAAATATTGTGTCGAAGCCTCTGCCTCTTGTGTGAGCTTAGAAGTCAACAAGCCCTCTCAACCCAGCCGCTACTGACCCTTTGGGAATGTGGAGGAATACTTCAAACAGCATATAAAACCAACTGTATAATATAGGGATAGGACTAATATGATTTGTACTGAAGCTCAACATACATACATTTTCTACATATACATTATTCTGCAGGTAAGAGAGAGACAAAGAGGGAGATATAGCTTTCGATTGTGTCACTGAGAGTGGCCCACACACAATCTGTTCAACAGCTACCCGAGAGGTTGTGTTTAGTCTTCAGCTGCTGTCAATCAAGGACAAAAAAAACAGAGACAGAGACGGCAGATGAAGAGGGACCGCGCGCGAGAGAGTGTCTGCCCCCTCCTCTCTCGCTCCTGCCGCCTGTTTGAATGAGTTCATCTCTCATGGACCACCACTGGCTACAGCTGTTGGCCAAGGGCTTTCTGAGCCGCCAAGCAGCACCAGTGCAAATGCTGGCACTCACAAAGGAATGTCATTCCAATGGACACATATGGTACCGGGTCCCAGCAGGATGGACAGAGGGGAAAAATAGATTTCAAAGCGCATTTCCCATAAACCATTTTGTTCCCTTTTACAAATCAGACATTGGCTTTGGATTTTGTTTACTTAAGACAATAAACATATATATAATATACAGTATGTAGCATATTTCACGCAGAATATCAAACTGTGCATTTCTGCTTACCTCCACTGTCATGGGGATGTTTTGCTTGCGGACATTGTGGTTGTGCTGGTCAGTGTTCAGCATTATAACAGCATAAGCCAAGGCAAAGCCTGCATCGTTGGTCATGAATGGAGAGCCGTTCACTTTCTGCATACAAACACAATAGAAAACACGATACCTACATTAAGCAAGTCATCTATCTGTTTGCTTAGTTTATGTAAGACCAAACTAGTGTTGGAGGTTTTCAGTTAAGCATATGCAGCTAACCTTGATACAAGATTAAATCTCACCTAGGACCTCCTGCTGATATCAAAATGGAGTGGAAAACCCATTTACAGTGTCATGACCTAAAATTACTCTTGAACTCTATCAAGATGACTATTTGTGTGTATGTGGTCGACCTAAGAAAAGGACATTACTAGGAATAGTTTCCAGGTCACATGTGTCGCCCAGTTATTTTGAGAAGATGCCGTGTCCTCAATGTGCCTCGCTGCTGAGTTTGTCCTTTCCACATTATTATGTGTGTGCGTTAACACTCGTGTCACCCGGCTTCTATAATCAGGGGTTAATCATGTGACAGTCTGACTCATGTCTTCGCCACCTTTCTGTTTGCTGATGATTTAGATGGTAGTATATAGCTAGGTTTGCTGTGTGAAAATGTGTGTGTGTGTGTGTGTGTGTGTGTGTACTGAAAGCACATGAAAGAAAGAAATCAATTCCTGTGTTGTTGAAAGATGATGTGTGCATGTTGTAGAGGTCGCACCGTTATTGATTTACAAGAATCATAATGTCTCAAGTATTGACTTTCAAGTGCCAAACCTCAAACCTTTGGCTTCAACTCACCAGCAGGTCACAAAAGACTCTTCACCAGATTTAATTTCGTTCCAAAATGCCAGCTCTCCTTAAAGTGCCATCTTGACATTGTAAATGTGAATGCTGGTTTGCTAGTTCTCAGTCACTTTGTCAGATGGATGTGTCACTGACCGTGTTCTGAATATGCCGCTGTCACGAGCCAACATTCTTCCGCTTTGGGCTTATGGAGAGTAATCGGGTCTTTTAAGTCTTAAGGCTCAAGGACAAGTGAAGTCATGAGTCAAGAGAGTTAAAGTCAAACCTGAGTTGTTTTTAATCATGTCAATCCACACCTTAGGCATATTGTGCAGTAGAGCTTACATGAACCCAAGAGTGGATATTCCCTGCAGAGAAGCCGGTTATTATACCGTGTATAATGATAAAGACTTGTTGGGAATATGCCTTACATGCCAGTTGTCTGTAAATGTTTCCAAGAGTCTCTGAATGACTGGAGCCTCTCCCGGTAGCCTAAACGCCTCCAGGTAGAGCCGCAGGGCCTCGTCAATACGAAGCCCCTGGAAGCCAAATGTGCTGCAACAGGGATTCACACTATTAGTACAATGTTTTTAAATTTCATATTAGGAACCACCAATAATTGCAGCAATATTTAGCCAATTTAAGCCAATCCGTGTCATTTTGTTTTACAGAACTATTGCAGAATCATGCAAGTTCACATGTAATGTACAATGTCTATAATAGTTAGACAAAACTTACTTGACAAAGCTGTCCAGGAGCTCCATGTTTTTGCGGTCACTTACAAACTCGCCGATCATCTTCTTGTCCAATCTAGGGTTTTCTCTGAGCCACTGTGCTACCTGGTTGTTGTCCATGGGATTACTAAGGAGGCCTTGTTCCTGCAAGAACTGGATTCCCTTCTTAGGCTTCTGGTTAAACAGCTCTGTGCCTGTGATCAGTAACTGGAGAAGATGAAAATAACAACAGATCATTGGCATATAACAGCTCCTATGCCGCCATCCTCAGAACTTGCTGTGGACGTTTATTCTTACAACAGATTTCTACCAAAACAGACTTGTCACCTTTTTCTTTGTTCTGATATCCATCAACTCCTGGGAATTTGGTAGATATGATGAGAAACGATGAGGCTTTTTTGGAGGTTTCTTCTCAGCTGTATTAAGGAAACACAATTTCAATAAACCCCGCCTTTGACTTTCAGTCAAATGCTCAGAAAGTCTATGGTGCAGAACTGATCAAAGCCTCACCAGTGTCAGGCTCTTCGTGATCCTGTCTACCCAGTTTCATCTTCTCTGCCATTAGATGCCCACTGGTCGGTGGACAGGCTGGTGCTTTGTCAGCTTGGGTAAGAGTTAGACCGTTGATACTGCTCAGTCTAGAGAGATCTGCACAAAAAAAGGTAAATGTAAGATCTGTGATTATGTTTCTTTTATTTTGTATGCACAGTAAATGGAGTTAGGCACAAAACACAGATTAAAATGGTGAAATATCCATAATCCAACATCCATAAAGCCAAAGTTTGTATACCTGTGGTTGTGTCTGTGCCATTTTTCATTGAAGCCTCTGCTTCTGCCAGCATGGTTTCTGACTGATCTTGTTGAGAAGCACTGTTGAGCACTTTAGCCTGGCAATGGGCCTCAGTGCTGTCAATCACCGTCAGCAGGGCTTCGAGTGAGAGGAGGTGTGTAGTGTAGAGCTGCCCTGACACCGGGAAAGCATTCTGCAGCAGGATGAGAAAACATAAAAGCTTTAGTAAGTTTTAAAAGAGAATTTAGTTTAAAAAGTTCAATTCATCAAAAGGAGAAGAACTAGGAGACACTATGCTTATGAAATAAAACCATGAACTCAAAACTAGGGGATAACTGCTGATTTGACAGCTCTAAATCTGATGAATTCATTTGGCATTTCTCCTACACAATAGCCCCATGGACTTCCACACCATAATTTAACACAAGTTGCTTTTACAAAGACGATAAGGATCCAAAAATCTTTACCTTGGACAGCAGCTTGGTGAGGTCTTCAAACAGGTTTGAGCAGTAGAAGTCACAGTCATAATTGATGTACAGCTCAGTGACAAAGCTGGGGATCCTCCACAGCTGTACCAGAGCCTCCAGAGCCAGTTCCTTCATCTCATAGGGCATCTTAATGTTCTCTGAGGTGATGATGTCCATCAGTTTCTTTAGGTACATCTGGGAGGTTGAGAACACAGTCCACATTCGTTTACACTCGTTTAGCATAGGATTTACTTCATATTCAAACTTTTGAAGGCAAGAAGGTATTTAAAAGAAACACTCGTCATTGTTACCTCAAGCTGAAACTTTAGATGGAGTCTCATGCTTTCAAAAAGCAAGAAGCAAACCCGTATTGAGGAAGCATACAGGTTCATACGGTCCATACTCAGCAACTACAACAAAGACAAACATCAATTAATAATCAAATGAACAGACATGACCGACAAGACTGAACCTGTGTGCCACCATTTACCTGGAAAAGATGCCTGCAGAGCTCATCTTTGACCAGTCCAAGCAAAGATTGGTAATTAGAAATTTGTGCTGCCTCCAGTGCCACAGTTAGCAGCTGCAGGCCCATGTGCATCATCGCATCGGTGTTATGGCGGTCATGGGGGTTGGTCAGAGAGATGAGGAAGCGAAAAAGCTCCCTGAGACATGGTAGGCCATAGGGGATGAGGGTCGCTCCTGCAAGAGAGACAAGTCAGTGAGGACGTAAAGGAAAAGGGGGTCATGTTCAGCTTTATAGCTTACATGATCACAACATGACAAAAGTTGCCCAAAATTTAAGGAGAACACCATTATGTACAACGTCAACTAGAAGGGATCATTTCTTATAGACAGTTTGGTTGTACAATACAGTATATACCATAAGTAACGTGTTTTCTTTTAGTGACATTTTTTCAAAGATGTCAAAGCAAGAGCACAAGATAGTGGAGAAATCAAAATAGTTTCTGTATCTTTACCGTCTCTTTGTGTGGACTGTGTGAAACGAACTCCTCGAGGGTTGACATAGTCCATGTCATGGACAGAGGCGCTGTCTGACTGGTCTGTGACGGAGTCTTTGTCCTCCAAAACCTCAGGGATGGACTCCACAGATGCTGACTGGGATGGCCCAGCTTGCCTACCTTCAGACTGGATTCAAAAGTAAATGGAGAGCAACAATTTCAAATTATGAATCATGAATTATCAATTCATTATCAGCTGTAAGCACACTGAATGGTAGGGTAGAGGGCAATGTTGGACAATATGAAAGTGAGGGCAGAAAAGGGGTCTTAAGCAAACAAGCTGCTTATTGTAATTCTGGAATGCTAAACAAGCAATGCAATCTTGCCATCCTAATTGTCACAATGAATGAGGGCAGCCTTACCTGTGCCTCAAGACCACCAGGCTCAGCCCCAGGTGCTGTGCTGGGGGTGGTGGCAGAGGAGCTGCATTGCTCCAGGTCAGTAAGATCTTCCCTTGAGGTGGCCTTAGAGGAGGCATCATAGCCGCTGTCTGTGGTAGTCGGGCTGGAGATGGATGAGCCAGCGCTGTCTGAAGTTGTCAAGATAGAGTTGGTGGATCCCTGTTCAATGAATGGGACACCACCTGATGGAAAAGAGATCCAGAGATGCGATGGCTTAACCAACAGTGTTTTCTCTAGATAGAGCCATTTGTGGCATATCTCCTGAGCCACACATGAACACACACATTTCCAATTTATTATGTACACATGTACAATCTAATGAAATCTAATGCAATAATCCTAAAATAAATGATCTTGGACACAGTGTCAACAAGAACTGAACGTTACCCTCACAAACAGGTCAACCCCGGAGAAATTAATATTATAAGCTTGCAGTCCAATGATTCATTGTTGTGAAACCCAGCATTCAGGTGTATTAAACATTACGCTTCCATGATTGTACAAGCAGAGACAACACTGATGAGATGTTAGCTGCGTGGAGATTCTGAATGTTGAGGAAGATACAATGACCATCATGGGTGCAGTTTGGTGCGTTTGTCTCACCAGAAAGGTTGTTGTTGCTGAGCGTGGCCAACTGGTTTGGGTCCATCTGACCAGAGGGGCTTCTATCCATGTGGCGAGGTGGCCTTGGGGAGCGTTTCTGTTTTTTCCATTTAGAAGCCTCGCTCATCCCACCAGCACGCATCTTCAACTGGAAGCAAAAGGGAATTGTTGAGTGAGGGCCATCTGACGACATGATGCTGGCTCTCTGACTAAGGCCATGATCAAACACGATGCTTTCTTTCTCTCAAAGATATACCCAGAGATATTGTCAGTAATTGTCAAATTGGTGGTATCTAGATAAGTTGAAGTAATAGAGGATGCTATTGAAATGAAAAATGGACACAAGAAACCCACAGAGGGGGTGTCAAACATTCAAAAATGTAGCTTTAGCTCAACTTAACGTCACTCAGTGAGAGACTGCATATGTCTAGGAGACCCTGAAAACCTTCAACTTATAGATTCCAAAATAAAAAGCCTGAAGTTAAGACATGTGGCCACATCATAACCACATCTTTCAAAGTTATGAGCAAACAAATATAGAGCTACATTTAAAAAATATTGTTTGATCATTGCCCAACATGAACACATCATCTGAACCAATCAGGTGTTGCTAGCAACTTTGCAATTCCATAGAACATAAAAATACTACATACATGCACACAAATACTGTAGTATATAAACAGCCACTACTAGCAATTGTGCATTAAAGACGGGAAGTATGATTAAAAGTGGTAATGGCACTGTACCGATGTTTACCTTTTATGACCAGAACATTTTTTTGTTTAAAAGAAAATAAAAGCATGCTCCATAACAACAGCTGATAAACCATATAGGTGGCCTCTATGGCGTGATATGCAGTAGTTGAGACATGGATGAGGGATAAAAACCCAACGAAGCTTAAAGCAAATAATAAAAATGAAATGTGAGCATTTTTATCATGATAAATAGTGTCTGGAACCTTGTACAACATCAGTCTCCATTTCCTGACAAAACAAGCTGAAAGAGACCGCGAGTTCTTCACCAACTTAAATTTCCTCATTCTACCCATTTCAAAATGTAAGGATGTGGGAGGTTAGTGAGTACAGAATAAAAGGAGAGGATAAAGCTGATCGAGAGAGTGATATTAATTCTCCCCCCTAAATACTTGAAATCGTCTTACTTACCTGCACTCGTTTGTTTTTCCACAAGATATTGTAAGCCTCAAGAGAGAAGGGGGAGTGGGCAAGTGCCCGTGATTAGTGATGGGCAACATGTCAGTAGTGGGACCGACAGTCACACAGGCAAACAGACACTTGTGCATAAGGGGAGTGTAAATGAAAACGGGGTACAAAAATGAGGAGACACAGGACCAGGCACGAGCAACAGGAAACTAAGCAACTAGGATGAGTTGAAGGGCAAGCAAATCATGCAAAAGACAAGATCTCTGCATGGGGCAACGGATTCAAACTGAAGTTTTGGGACCATAAAATACAAGAAATAACATTCATATGGGATGTTTTTGGGGTAGGCATGTTCATCCTTTGCTTTCTTTGGTGTGAAACAGTGGAGTTGCATTTGATCGTTTGTATTCTGGTGACAATAGGATAAGCAGGAAAGGCATCTGTGTTATGTAAGCGACCTGTACAAGTGATCATACTAACAAAATGAGAAATCTCCTGTGGACATCACAAGTGTCAGTTACTGATAGCGAGTAATTGTGATGAAGTCTTGTATGTTATTATTAATGTTATTAATCTAAAGCCACTTTCTAATCTACAGTCCAGATTTCCTTCGTTTCACTGGATTACTGTCCAAAACGAGTGAGGATGAGGTTTCAACTCTCAAGATCCATTTGGATATGATAAACTACAATGTGCACTTGTCTAATAAAAAAAGCAGCTTTATCTCAGAGAGAATACATCCATAGACATGAGAAAAATTTGGCAGAGTGATAAGGAAAACTCTTTAGTTAAACAGCAACCCAATGCACCACCATGCACTTCTACCATGAAGCCATGCTAACCCTGCCTACGTCCGTGCAATCACAGACTGGGCCAATGGTGGGCCGGTGAAGTACCCTCTCTAGGCCATCCTGAATTGTGTTTCTACGCTGCTCTGCAAAAATAAAATCCTGAGTGTCCAAGATATAGGATGGTGTCTGTGGGGAGGAACAGAGGCAGACATACAACACATGGGCAACTCAAATAAATAACCAAAACTTTCTCAAATTAAAACAAACAGAAAAGAAGAAAGCAGCCTAGTATGAAAAATAGGAGGTTTTTCAACAGCAGAGATGGCTATAAAATCTGCGCAGGAAAGCAAAAGTTCCCAAATGCTGAGCGAGTACTTTGTATGTTCTGTTGATGAATTGATACAGGGGTTGTGTGGTTGCTCTTGATCTGATTTGTCACATTTGTATGTCATGCTTCGGTTAACCAACACTGTTATGTCATTAATTCCTTTTCACTGTCACAGATGTCTTATCGACAAAAACCTGTAAAAACAGCACATTGAAGGATGACAAGAACCAAAAGGACAAAAAGTGAAGGACACAAGGATATGAGCAAGCAAATGGGGACATAACTCAAACATCTCAGTCCTTTTACCTTCTTCATGTTGGCACCCACAAAACTCTTGGCCTCCTCTTTGAACTGGGGTAATCTGATGAAATAAAGGACACAAATAAGACACATAATTTAAATTTGCAATGTTTTCAATAGGTTGCATGTACACTAAAGGAGAAAGCGCGGTGGTAAATGTCTAAAATCAATGTAGATGCAACATTTGGACAAAGAGAAAGCAGTGAGTGTTCTAAGTTGCCAAAGAGCATTTTTGTGGTAAGAGTCCAGATTTTCAACTTCTGCCACAAAAAAACATTTCCAAGCCTGCGAGCGATGTGTGACGCAGACTGCTAAGAGTGTGTGTTTAGGTGAGTGTGTTTGTGCAAGACCGTTAAGTGCGTGTGTTTGTATGAGACCGGGTTTTCTGCGGACTCTTAGGCTTTGCTAGAAAATTAGATTCTCACTCACTCACTCACTCATGCACTCAAACACTCACTCTCACTCTCACTCTCACTCTCACACACACACACACACACACACACACACACACACACACACACACACACACACACACACAACTAACACAACACCCCCCTCCTGACATTAACTCTGCCTTAATAGAGTGTTGTCTTGCTAGCACGATTATTGGATGATCTGTGGGTCCAACAGATTAACATGCCTAATACTTTCAGCAGGCAATCTAAGACTCCTTCTGAGGAGTTGAGAAGAGCTCCTGCTCATTATTCTCTGACAGGGGGAGGGGGACGCCAGAGCCACTCACATCTCTATTACCCAGGTTCTGTGGACAAGTGGGGGGCTGGGGCTGAAAATAAGCAAAATGAGATTCGGTGTGTATGTGTATGTGTATGTGTGTGTGTATGTGTGTGTGTGTGTGTGTGTGTGTGTGTGTGTGTGTGTGTGTGTGTGTGTGTGTGTGTGTGTGTGTGTGTGTGTGTGTGTGTGTGTGTGTGTGTGTGTGTGTGTATGTGAGCAGCATCAGGAATATGTAGTAAAACGCCTGTACTGAATATACAGTGCCTCACGCAGTTACATTGTGTTAGAGGATATGATAACAAGATGTCATACAAAAGCCGTGCCAATAATTTAATAAACAGGCCAAAGAACGTTTGAGTCAGAATCTGTTTGGGGGAAAAAATCAACACCAAAAATGAGGGAATTATAACCCAACATTTTCGGACAAATCACGCAACAAATAGCCTTGGTGAAGGCGTGTGCACCTTCAGAGAGGAGGTGAATCACACCACAACTTTATTTGGAGCTCTGTTTGTTCTCCAGGAATGCTCCCTCACATTTAGATGAGGACACAACCTTTTTTTGTAGCTGATTTCCCTGATTGCTTCTGTCTGCAATGCTAATTCTCTATGTGTGCTTGTGTGTTTTGTGAGGTGTGAGTGTGTGTGTGTGTGTGTGTGTGATATGCTTAGTATTTATGGAGCGCAGAGCTTTGCCGTTGAAGCAGACCACCTTCATCTATATGCAGATCATACAGTCTGGAGCTCAATTGGCTCATCCCCTTGTCTGTGACTGAATGTGACTGGCACTCTGATGCAACTGGAGGGGTGGAGGAGGAGAAGGAGGGGGGGCGGGGGGGTATGACAGGGAGAGAGGGCCTCTTATGCTAAATGCCAAAGGGGAAATAATGTTATGGCATTAGTGAATCAGTGGCCCATTGACCCCATGCACAGTGCAAAATGAAATTCATGAGCTTCAAGGGGAATAATGATGCCAGAGAGACAGATATATTCAGAAGTCCTGAAAGCCATAATCTGGAGGTGATGCACTAGTAAGGCTGACCTGCTCAGGTACTCTGCTGGGATTGGATTTAAGATGTAAGGTTTGAAACTACTCTGCACTTTTACCCCCTTTCTTATCGTGCGGAGGAAAATCTGACATTGTGGTGGAATCCGCACATTCCGGTGATTTCCACTATATTTCCACAAGTGTGTTTAGATTAGACTAGATACTTAACCTTACAAAACAGTCCCTAAACAATCATGAAATTTTAATGAATCGGAATAAACTTGCTGTTAGCAAAGTAAACCCAAGCCCAACAACTTCCCCTTCTCGGTTGTTTCTTGAGAGGATAGTTCTTTGCTGGAGGGCTGTCCAATTCCCATTTTCCTACTTGAAGGTTGTTTTTAATATAACTATATAAACAAGATGCTTTTTGACAGGGTGTCTCTGTCAGTGTAAACCCAGAAGATTGTCTTTATTTCAGGAGCGGCACCAGCTCACTGCACACTTTATATTGACATATAATCATCTTCCCCCCGCCCCCGTTCGTTTACCTGGAGTACAGCAGCTGCACCATATCAACCAGTGTATGTTCAGCGGATTTCCTAAGGAGCTCTGCAAGAGATAAACAGCCATTAGAAAAGGACGGAAAGAAATAGAGGGGAGATGGGACAAAGCAGAGTGTTCATGCATACTGTATGTATATGTACTGTAAGTCACGTGTACGTCGCCTTGAATAAAAGCGACATAAGGAACCATCAAATTGTCTGTCAAATGAGTAAATGCAAATGTAATGTTAAAGAAGAGAGTGAGTACACGTAACAAAGAGCCTTAGTGCAATTTTAAAAGTTGATACCATTGTTACTAAGAATACAATTCTAAGAAAAATCTTTGTTTATCTTTGTTCACATCTTGTTTAATAACTCACCACTAAGGCGCATCTCAAAGCAGATTCGGAAGCAGGACTGCATGATCTCACACACAGACTCATTGGTCAGATGTGCTCCAACTGGTGTCAACAGCAGAGCTCTCAGGACCTGAAACACATAATAACACAGGACCAAAATTCACAATTTCATCTAAAACGTAAAAATAAAAAACTAATCACTACTCCACTTCTCCTGGCACTTGATGATTTCATTGGCATTGCACAAACTATATTATAATACTACTGTGTACAGCTCTGTAGTTCCATTTCCAGCTAAGTACTGCTAATTAACTTGGTGAGGAAAAACTCACATAAATCCATTAAACATGGTTTGGTTTTAAATTGCACAGCGTCTAGGAGAACACAGACAATTCATGGTGACAGGTGTTGCTGGAGACAGCGGCAAACAAGAAAGCACTTTCATCACTTCAAAACAAAACGTGCCCACCAATATGAGGGCCGCTTACACATGCACTCCAGTTCTGACAGAAGAGCCTGCCAGAGCCAGATTGCGTCTCAAAATATAGCGTTACAGAGGTAAGATCTAACAATGTCCACCAGTAGGAGGTAGAGAATGTAATGCAGTTCCAACACTTGTGTCTGACTTGGAGTGCTGTCTGTCTCCATCTCTTACCATGAGATTTGTTTTAGAGCAACAGGGAGTGTGTGTGTGTGTGTGTGTGTGTGTGTGTGTGTGTGTGCGTGTGTGTGCGCGTTCATCTGTTTTTATTGGCCTGGCCGAGTAACAATGCCTGACAGCTGCACTGTAACATGGGGAGAGCTGTGATGATGCTCGCAGTGCATTTTATGTGATGTGACAAATCCATTTTGCACCGGTACAAATGGTATAACAAAATCCACATCATCGCAAATAACTCTACCGATGTTATACCAAGTGTAACTGTAACTCGGCCCTTTTATGCACTACAGAGGGATAAAGAGTGTTTTGTTCTGTTTATTTGCCATCTCGTTTTTTAACGAGAGCTGTTGAATGAACACCTATTAAACACAATCTAAACAAAAACCGAACACGCTTTAACCGATCTCTGCTGCACTTCATCAGTTTTAATTGAGCATGTGAACGATATGGCGTTACACACTGTACTTGTACTTGTACTGTACCTGAAGAATTTTCATAAGTACTACTTCATCACTGGCCGGGTCGGTTCCCACAAATCTGGCATGTGTAACCGCATCTGCCATGTTCTCAATGGCTTCGGCCGCTGCTTCATGGTTGGCATCTGCAGACACATAAGGAACAAACCGTGGGTTAAGTGACACTTGGATAAAGATTAATTTGAGGATTCACAGTTGATAAAATTAAATTCAGCCATCCTGATATACAAAATAAGCAGGTCCTCCCTACAAATATTGCAATAATTGAAGATAGCGAGAGTGTAAATGTATGAAAAATAATAAATACGACCTTAAGGGAATGACTAATGATTCTTAAGCGCAGCAGCCACATCTCCAAAAACTTAAAACACATACAAAAACCAAAAAATCTGGTTGGGTCCATCCATAAAGTCCCTCAGACCCTGGGATCTAATCACCAGATGTGTTGCCTTTTGTTGGAGGCAAGCTGGGACAAATTGGCTGTCACAGCAACAGGAGCCAGTGTTTTTGAAATCTGAGCGGATGGTCAGCTATCTGCCCGGAGCCTGCCTGTTTTCCTTTCCCATCGCCCTTAGGACCACCAATTCATTAGCTAATAAGCACGAGGGGAAGAGAGGGAAAGATGGAGAAAGGGAGGTAGAAAGGAGGATTTGCCAAGTAAAAAGGACAATGCAGCCTTCCGGCATTTAAAGCCAAAAAACCAATGGCAATACGTTTGTGATATCTGAACGGTCGGCAGCTCAGGTGACATTTAGCTCTCTGTTTGAGCGGGTGGACATTAACTAAATGAATAGGGCTGCAGTTGTGCTGGCTGTAATAAAGAGCGAGCATGTAGATAGTGCATCACTCAGAAGTTGGTTAATGGATGAGAACCAGTTTAGGTGTGGTGCACACTATTGAGACAGGCCAATGCCAACATCCCTCCAGAGCTAAAGGCGACAACGCTCATGGAAGTTGTGCTGAAAAACATCCAACGTCTAGACGCAGAAACTGGAGCCACAGGGGAATCCAGCAGAAATGTCAGAAGTGATATAAAACACTAATCCTCCTCTTGGCACAGAGTCTATACAAGCGGCATCCAAAGGAGGAGGAGGGGGGGGGGGGCATTGTTAAAATAACAGAGGAAAGGAAAGGCGCAGTATGTGTGTGTGCGCCTGAGGGTATGTGCGCAAAGTCAATGGGGGGTTGAGCCAGCTGCCACATAAAGCAGTTTAAGTATATCAAACTCTGGTCACAAAATCAAAGAAGTGGCGTGAGTGAAAGAGCAAGCAGAGAGGGCAGAGTGGGTGTTTTTAAGCGAGCCACACACAAAAAGCTCTCAAGCTGCACTCTGCACAAGGGCCAATGCATCTTTAGAAACCAAACAAAGGCAGCGCTGCTTTTTTCCCCCCTGAGTCAGAGAAGAAAATTAGTTTGTTCACCTGTTCATCTTCTGAATAGCACAAGATCACCTTTCAACCAGCCTGGCATGCATTGAGGTTTAGCTACCCAGTCAACGCACACAATGGATAATGTATGGAATGCATATATGTTCAATATTTTAGAGCTTCTGCTTGTTTACGTTTGTGAATTTTGAGCAGTAGGTTGTGCTCCTGTTGTTTACTCAAATGTAGAACGAAAGTGATTTTTTTAGAAGCGGACAAGGCTTTTTTTTTGGGCCAATTTATTCAACCCTCTAATCACATGCAGGGTTCGGCTGTAGCTTGAGCTCGCCTCCTCTGGCAGTTGCTATACGGCTTAAGCCTCAGCTGAGCCTTAGTCTGATCCCTAGGAGGGCGAGTGGTCATGTGGCCGCTACCAGCGCGGGGAAGTCTTGCTGACTCGGCTACGTAGGAGAAATGGAGGCGAGGCAGATGAATGAATGGGAAAGGGCCGACAAGTGGTGGGAAAAACAGGAGAGAAGCGATCGGTTTATCTGTCAGCGCTGGGGCTTAGGCCAGTGCTCCCTCCATGCCAGTAGACCTTAGCCACAGATTGAGAGGAATTACCTCGCACTAAATGAAATGGGTGAGTGATGTTATGTTTTCCCTTGCCTCCGTTTGAATCCCAACAGAGGAAAAAAAAAAAAGGGGGTGGCAGAGGAGAAACGTAGATGGGACAAGGCGGAAAATGTTTAGGTTGACACACTAAAGGGGATGATGTATTCAACTTAGCACCCAGGAAAAAAGAGAAACAGAAGGGCCTGCTGCGGCTAGGGGGGGATATTAATTTAATGTGTGCAAACCTGAACTGACCTGACCCCCTCCCCCTGCCCCCAGAGGGCTTAGAGGGAGCAGAGGGCTGTAACTGATGAGGGGAAGAGAAGAAACTACAATATTTCAGGCAGGCAAACCTAGATACAGAAGCAAGACAACACGTGCAAAAAAAGAGAGACTGCTTGAAAATAAAATATTCCTTGCAGCAATAAAGAAGCTTAAATTCTATTTATGAAATTATTAACTTGAGGAAAAGACGGCAATGAGAAGGATTTGCAAATAATTTTAAGCTGTTGCACTTTTTGTGTTTCCCCCCAGCCAGAAGATGGCAGTCCATGACAAGACCGCTGATGCAGTCTGTTCCTCACTACTGACTGACACACACTCAGTTATAATCTAACTGATCCAGCCAGTATCATATAGTCAAATTTAGAGAATCATTCAGTATGAAAGAATGCTTTGCTAAGAATTGAGGAATAGTGCAATAAATACAGTTCTAATTTGTTCTTTTGCAACATCAGGAGGAAAAGTTTTCGTGTCACATTTGAGAAATGACAATTCCTTTTATTATTCTTATCCAAACCACTTCATCAACCAACTTAGAAGAATTTATGTTAAAATGTATAATTAAGCAGTCGGCATTTTAATTTGCTTTTTAAGTAGAATGATGTTTGGCTTAAAATGATTAAAAAAACTCTGGATATTACAGTACCATGTTTGGAACACGTAGGCGGAATTAATATCAGAATTTAACTTTCATTTAGAGAGGTGACAATTAAACAATCTAATGAAGAGTAGCAGCTGTCAGAGAAGCTGAAAAAGTGTCAACATTTAAATATATTAAAAGGCGTACTTTTATACAGGATAACACAACACCCATCTTTATTTATATATGTGTAAAATGGCAAAAACTAATTATTGTCGACACAAAAAAAGCAGACATTTTCAGTGGACATAAAAACACAAGAATAGATCAATCTCAACTCAATAGCGTCTTAGGAAATGCTCAACAATAATACATGTATAAATAAGGTCTTTTCAAAATGTTCCTTTGAACAGTGCGACTCCCTATGAAAATATAAATCATACTCGGTCACCCTATACACTCCACACTTCCATTTGAAGGACTCATGAGAAAATATGTCTCCGGTCTCTCTGGGAGTTTCTGACATAGTCTTCAGATCAAGTTTCAATAGTCTTTGAACTCTCCTTCAATATCTCTTGCCGACCCCACCACCCTAGAAAGAAAAATGATGGCGGACTAACCAAAACATGGAGAGGGGCAAGTGTGTTTAAAGGCTGGGAGACACTGTATCTCCTCGTCTTATGGCCAGTGTAGAGCGAGAGCCACTGGTCTTGACAAAAAACGAGCAAAAGCCTACCATTGCTATGGAACCCCTTAGTACTGCGATGATGAGATAGTGGTGGTAGTACGATAGTGTCAATATGGGGGTGGGGAAGGATTAAGGGAGCTGGCGTTAGGTCTGCAGTAACACAGAGAAGCCCTGGGACTCGGGGAGCGATCTGTGAGGTGATCTGTAGAGATGCTGTGTGTAGCAGCCTTGCCTCAACGCTTCTTTTAACAGGTATGAGGCACTAACATGGTTCTGGCATCATGTCGTCAGTTACTTCAATCAGTATAGTAAACCCAGAAATGGAAGGTACATTTCCGATAGCTTTTTTAAAGTTAAATGGTGCTGCTTTCCTTTATTTTGCAATAGCTGCAGCTGTCTTGACCACAATGTAACGTTTACACAACCTCTGCTATTTACACTAACATCTGGTGATGCATGCTCATTTCACACTCAACAAAACAACTGGCAGTCGATGGGCCATATTTCCATGATGAGGCTAATCAGGACAGGCACTGCAGATTGTACACCAGTACAACCCAGCTTATGCATCTGTGATGAGAATAGGAACATTGCCGTCATTGCTGGACTGACCTGCAGCAGGCTGGGCTGAAACATGGCAGTCCCAACAGAACACTTTGACCTTTACAGGGCGCCAAGATGATACATGCTGTAAGCCTTCTGAATTGATTTCAACTTACTGGTGGCTTTGTGCTGAACATGTAGGCCTGTTTTGCAAAATTACATCCACACGGACATACATGTTATGTCCTGAAAGTTATGTAATTAAATAATCTGGTAAAAGAATATTCTTACCTATGAGGCCGTAGGAAAGGAACTTGTGGACAGAAGTTAGGGCAAGGCCTGTGATTGGTCCAGTGGTGTCCTCAGAGCGGACCACTTCAAGGAAGGGTCTCAGGAAAACATTGGGTTCAATATCAGGCAGCTCTGAAAAGAGGGAATAGAGACAAACAGGCAATGATGAGTTTTGTGAAAATTGCTCAAAATATTTTACCATCACTTATCTTAGACCCAACAGCCTCACTACATGTTATACCTGTATTAAAGTTACATGTCAGACAGATACTGTCTTTAATTATTGGTCTACATGTTCAAAATTCAACCATGAAATAAAGAAAAACTGGAACTGGAAAATGGATGGAAATTCCATCATACAGCAAGAAATAATCATCATGTTGGTATCTATGTAAAGAACAGAAGTCAAGCTTAGTTCCTTTATGTAACGTTGAGCGAATTTACAGTATATGGCATAGTAAATATACAGTACATAGAGAGAGAAAGACAGGTACATAAATCCTGTGCAATATTTATTTCAAATATCCCTAAAAAACAAATCAAATATCCTCTATTCTCTCCTTTTTCTCCACATGTAATAGCAGCAGACACCAGCAAAGCCCCACCATGTGTGGAGCCCCTACACTGGCTCCAGCCTCATACATTTCTGTGCACACAAACAAACCAGAACAGAGTGGTCAACAGTGATGCGTGGAGTTTATTGTGCTCTCCCTCTGCACTCTATATAAAGGCCTGTGTAAACAGCAGCGGTGCCCTGAGGGGACCAGATCAATGGGGAATTAACGTCACAGAGGGCTGCACCCTTCTCTTCACCCTTCACTGCTGCTGTGGTGATGGGAACATGGACACATGTTGAGTGGAAATACTTGTGATGAGCGTGCATTTAAGACACTTTTTATCCACTCTGACCATCCACAGTATCCAAATGTTCTTCTTATAAGGCAACAACGTCAATTATGTCAATTGATAAAAATTGTCTGAGACTGAGACTATGGTATGAGGACATCAAAGTTCACAAGCAACTTCACTAGCACTTTTTAAGTTTAGTCATAATTCTGTTTGATTCCTTGTGATGATGCCACTGTTGTCTATATTAAAGTGACTACCAGGATACTATAGTCTGGAATGCCACAATTGACTGTCAAGCCCTCAGGAGACATTGCTGAAGAAGGAGAGTGCCTACTTGATGACCCCAACGTGCCAACCGTCTGCCACCACCAACATCAAGGCAATCTTGTGCTCGCACCATGGATAATAACATCTCATCTAGTGTTTATTGAATCCGATTTTTATTTGCATGAGAGCCTACATTCTAGTTAAAAGCAAATTGCGCCACTATTTCGTTACAATAAATATAGGGGACTATAGGAAAACCGCTTCAGCCAATCCACCTCGACTCAGTAGCCTCTCATTCTCTGCAGACTTCAGGGAGAAAAAAGGTCATGAGGGGGGTAGCAAAAATACAAAACAGGTAAAACAACAACGGGCAAATTAGTGGAGTCACGCACACCACTATGAAATGTTGAGCTAGAGGAGTGCTTTGCTTGCTACAGCAATACCGTGAGGATTATGGCTTCCTTAAGAGCAGCTACACTCCAGACACAAAAAAATATTGTGGGACATCAAAAGAGCTGAGGAGAGTGTCCAACCAATTTCCAAACGTGCACATGTGACCGCCATGCATTAGCGTGTGATATCCAATACCCCTGCAGCTTGTTTGAAAATCAAATATGAAATAATTTGGAAATTTACACAGTCCCTTCATCAGCCGCCAGGTCAGTGTTAGGCCTTGCTTTCAAAGGCAAATCTCTTGCTTGCTATTCTAAAGAACTTTTTTTTCTCATTCTGTGTTTTCTTTTTATTATTAGAGCTTTGAGCATTCTGGCTGTGAGGCTAAAAGAAGACACTTCAAGTAAATATTGCAACAAAGCAGACTAGTTTATAATGACTTCACTGCACAAAGCAAACCATTTCCCTGCATTACGTTGTAAAGAGAAAAATATTGCAAAATCATTCACTTAGGAGTGAATCAAAAGGAACCCTAGTGTAAACTCCTGAGGCAGAGATCTTTGTTGGATCAATCAGTCCATCAGCTGCCAGAAAACTTTTTTAAGAGGGCTTTAGTGTGCCATTACTTTACAGTGTGAAAAAAACATGTAGTAGGGGTAGAAAGAGGCAGCGCAAATGAATCTGTCAATAGATCATGATGAAGACTTCATCAGAGGCGATCACCTTGTAAGTGCTATGGCTGCGTTCCCAAAGACCGCAGATTGGAAAACTCAATTGTGTCGTATTGATCTGGCTGGCCATCGGTGAACGCGGGGCTGACGAGAGCAGCTCTTCTTAAATAAAGGCTAAATACAGGCTCTGTACTTCAACTCAATCTCCGGGGCTTGTGGTGTGGAGTGAAATAAATAACGATGGCCACAGCCGAGGTAAGGCAATCACACTATAACCAGGTTGACCTCTGGCTGACATTGACCAAAATAAAAGCGCACGATTAAAGCAGCTCACCCAGCCGTGCGTGCTGCCATCTAAGGGCTGGGTTCGTTGTGTACAATTCCTGATATAAGTGCACATACAAGTCCAGCTCAAGTTCGGCTTAATTGGTAAAAAAAAAAGAGAAGAGAAGATTTGTGAAATGAGCCTATTACAATTCACCATGAGCCTAATCCCTTCTACCTTTACCATGTTGGAGCCCAATCTTTTTGCTTTGCGCTGTAGTGAGAGTATCCAGCCATGTGTGGATTACCTCTCCAAATGACCCCAGCAGAGAGAGGCAGGCGGAGAGAGAGAAACAGAGGAGGAGGGAGGTGAACCTTTGCCCCCAGGAGAGCACCTCGGGATGAGGCCGGCTCACCACAAAACAGAAGCCATCTAACACATGCACATCCATTGGCACTGGACCAGAAAAGGCTTAGAACACAGCGAGCAACAGCAGAAGATGAATTCACTCTGTACACACACCTAACTGTCTTAAAAAATCTGATATAAACTACTTGCCAAACTGGACAAATATATCTACATGCAACAAGACGGTCTCATTGTCAGAGATCCAAATACTGAAAACCAGTGCAGAATCTCCTTTTGCTCATAACTGCAAAGCTCTGCAAGCACAGCCAGGAGTTATAAAAACAGGTCCTTCTTTCACAGAATTACACTGTAGAGACGTCTAACACTGGAAGTAAGATACAGAGTTCTTTTCATGGCCGACACTTCAAAGCAGAGGATTATCTTCTTATGGCACTGGCACAGCACGTAAAGTCACTTCCTCATCTCTGTTCAGTGAGTTAAACAAAAAACACATTGGATAGTGTCCAAATAGTGAGAATGTTGCAAAGTGTAAATGTGTAAAGTCAAAGAGGAGTTTAACACAAAACACATGCTGTACACACAGTACAGCAAACTCACTAATCTGGTCTCACACATAAGTAAAATGACTGTTACCATGGAGGCCATTATTTGGGAACAGGCAGTTGCGATGTGATCGTAACAACTAAATTTCCTGGGGGACACAGAGTTTGACTTGGACTCGGTCTTCTTACCACATCTTCTGTTGGTAATTGCACTTCTGATGTTCTATGATGCTAAACAAGCTGAGGAATATCCTAATTCCCTGCATATTATGCTCTACAAACAAAAAGCCAATTTTCCAAACTAAGCTACCATTCAAATGTGTAAATCGCTGTGCAATGTGCGCCTGTGTGACAGAAAGAGTGCATGAGTAATTGTGAGCATGATATCATCGTGGAGGACGCACCGCCATTCAAAGCAGCACATGAGGAAAAAAATTATTGACAGCAGCCACTGTGTTGTTTAGAGCATTAACACGATAAAATATAGGAAAAAAAATACAATTGGACCATGAAAATAAACATTTTTATCCAGACAATTTATCATCATCAGACTGTGTGTGTGTGTAGGCTACGATGTCAAACAGAGAAAAATATTTTAAAGCCAAAGCACAGCTCCGGTAGTGGAAGGTTGCAAAATAATCCATTTGTTCATTCATTTGTTTCCAATTACTTACCAGGAATAACCAAATATGACACAAATAAGTAAAGACTGAATGTCAGCATCGCCTCTACGTCCAGTTGGATATTTTGTGATATATTCAAACTCCTGAACAACTTAACATGAATCTATAATTTGCCTTTCATCTCCTGGATAATGGCTACATGGAGGATGTTAGTAAAGCATTCATAAAAACAAAGCGTCTAGAATCAGACATCCGTATGGAAAGAAGCTCTGAAGATAAAGCTTTGTCAAATGGTTATGAGGCAGCACACTTAGCGCTCATCTGTACCCAGCACACAACCCGTAAACAACGTCCAGACAAACCATTCACAGTGAAAATGAACACAACAAAGTGAAACCTTTGATAAGGTGCAAAGGGGGGAGAGGGTGGAGAGGCAGGTGAGCAGGAGATGAGGGAGGAGTGAATCCTCCTTTGACCGACGCAGCGGCCCAAAACCAAACAATGATGGTTATTGATCTGGACCTCTTCAGCCGCTAAAATTAAGAGTCAGAGTCCTTGGTTACAACGCTGAGGCTGCTCGTGCTGAGGGGAGACACAGCACTTTAACAAGACCAGCAAGGCTAAATGAAATCCAGGGTGAATTCCCTTCTGTTTAGCTGCTGAAGAAAGTCTTGCACGACAGTATTCTTATCCATCTGTCGGGAGAAGTTTGATGAACGTCAACTCTCCCTGGTCCATCGCCGTACCTTTGTTTCATTCATGTTTTGCTTCTGCCCTCAGTCCCTCTATTCTCTTCAATGAAACTGACACTTGTAGAAGGGAGCAATTAGGATGGAACAATGCTATGGAGCTCTACTTGGTCATTTCATTTGGCCACAGTGGTATTTTATAGGCGCTTGGAACAGTGCCTCTGCAAAACCTAAACAGGCAATTTGAAAGCCCTGGAGAAATTAAAACTTTTCCAAATGGTTGGGAGCATGGCTATAATGGCCACAGCAGGGGAGCATTTCCTAGAGGGCTACATGGAACATACTTTGCATTTGTATAAATATACACAATAGCTGCTCCCTGTATTGTTCAGTAAGGAGGGCCTTTCAAACACTTGCAACTAGAGTTACTACATGCAAATCAATCGTTGACAATTATGGCTTATAAAAAAATTCATTACAGAAAATACAGTGGTGGTGAAAATACAATGGCATATAAATACCATTGTATAACTCAATCTCTACGTTTATCATCAAGTCCTCATGAAGCACATATGCTTGTAGCTTCCAAATGGATAGAGCAGTAATCTCCACCTAGTAAGAAAGAGTGAGCCCAAGTGTTAATTTAGATACAACTATCATCTAAAGAAATTTGACATGGCAAGTCGAGTAAATACCATTGTATTCAGTAGGTTTAAGACAGAAGAACACTGTTGATTACTGCCAATAGAAATGGATGTCACTTTATGAAATGATTTGTGTTTCCGTATTTTTAAAAAATGTCAGCATGTCACAACTTAAGAACCAAGCTATCAGAAAATGTCCACTCACAAAGTCATGACTAAGACAATAATGTGTGATTCAAGCCAAAAGTTTTCTTGTCAACACAATAAACACCTCCCTACACATGGTACCAGAATTACAGCTAAAGCTAGCAAACAATAGCAGAGGCTGGGTAGTAAACAGTATACTGTATTTTCCATCCATCTAATAATGTTAATAGTTGTGATAGTATATAATAGTATATAATATGTTTTGTTCTGATCACTCCCATACCAAATCCTCTTGCTAGAAACATGATTCTTGTCAGGGAAGAAGCATCTGAAGAATATAGATCCCGGGGCTCTGTGGGAATAAATCTCACTTGGTTCAAAGACTGTTCTTTTTGGTCGAACCATGTTTCACCTAAAAAAAGCAGATCTTGTAAAATAAAGCAGGTGCATTCACACAGCATGACTTCATTACTAAACCTTGCCTGGACTGGAGCCTGGCAGTCACTGCACAGCTTTGCACCTGTTATCCTGTACATAAAATGTATTTTCTATGCTGCATAGTTTACACAGAGGCCACATTATTCCGGCAGGGAGCTGGCGAGCCCCCAGCATTCACTTAATGTGTTTCACAGCCTCCTGTCCCCACTATGATGGATGGACATACTTTACGCTCAGTATTTATAAATAACGGATGTTTTATCATGCTGAATTAAAATTCAAGTAAAGCAGAGGTGAAATCAGTCACTTCAGCTTTGTGCATGAATGGGGTAGAGTAGAGAAATTTAGTACTTTAAACGTTTTAACGGCGCAGACGGAGCAGACGGAGCTCGATCTTGAAAGAAATGCCAAGTCATGCCTGTGTGGTTTACGATCAGGGAAGAGAATACAGCATAATTTGAGAGCACAGCTTTGCTTCATTTTAACTGCAGGAAGAGTAGCAATCGCTGGTCAAAAAGAGCGTATTGAACATGAATTTAATCTTTACCGATTAAATTGAAGAGAATTTTCACTCCTTGAGGAGCCTCAAGCTTATTAAACTTTTCTCGAGATGGCATGCCTTGCCATAAATGTAGTCATCTAATCCAAATCATTCCATTTCATTTTAATGCATAAGTGTTTGCTTGTAGAGTCGCAGAGAGGTGCCCTTCAGATGAAGCAGCCTTGTATTATCACCTCTATTTCCAGAAAAACAAACACACAGAATTTCCATTCTATACTTTGACCATGTACCCTTGCCAATGTCAGCGTATGTCTTGGTTAAGATGTGGGGCGGGGAAAGAAAGGGGAAGATGGGAACGGGAAGGTGATGGAAGTGGGGGCGGGGGGGCTGCGGGGTAATGAGGTTTGGAGGGCTCAAGGTTGGGTACAGTAAGGGGTTAAGCCACAGATGTGTTCGGCATCCATTCGGCAAGATAAACCAACACACGTGCTCAGGCTCACTCTCCTTATGATGACTACTTCCATCCACAACTACAAGCAAAGAATGAGGGATTGGGAGACAGAGAGGTAATGGAAGGCAGGATAAGACAGGAAAAGCCAACTGGAAACTACTTAAGGAAACTGGCAACAGTTGACGTAAAATACGGCAGAGAAAATATAAATGTATGAATTAAGATAATACCAATTTTGTTGTTATTTTGCAGTGATAACGTTAAAGAAATGGAATCAATGGCAATGAACTAGACCTAACCCACTGACAATGAACTAGACCGAACGTGAGAGTGTTTTTTTTCTCCAAGCCAAAGTCGTATTTTCTCTATGGAAGGAGAGAAAATAAGAACCTTAAGAAAGAGCTGATGAGATAAATTTAGCGGGGCTGTATGAGTAAAGAGAGACAGAAAAAAAACCCAAGCTAAATCAGCCAACAGAGGGACAAAGCTGTAGTGTGTTCGTGTATTGGGGGAGTGGGGGTATCCTTATTTGTTTCACCTGCTGCACTCCTTCAGCTCTCCACTAATGACATTCCCAGGGGGAGAGATTCCAGAAACCACGCACTGTACAGGCCTGTGTTCACACAAGACACCACACACACACACACACACACACACACACACACACACACACACACACACACACACACACACACACACACACACACACACACACACACACACACACACACACACACACACACACACACACACACACACACACACACACACACACACACACACACACACACACACACACCACCTCATAGGCTCACACTACAACTGCAGCCTGCTGGGAATTACAGCTGGCTGCTATGGACTAACTGAGATTTTGTTTGACAGACTGATCTCAAATGGATAAGGTATCTTCACAGGAAACACTACTTTTATAAGGCAGCTGTGTTTTCAGACCTAATCCCCAACAAGAGAGATTGTTTTATATCTATATTAAATTGAATATGGCATCAAAGATGGTTGTACTACAGTCAGCACAACCACAATGAATATAGTATAGTATAGTTTAGTATAAGTACTTCTAATGGATCACATTGTAGCATTGATTCCCCCTAACTGATTGAATCACGCATCATAGCCGTCATAGGCATAAGAGTTCATTTCAGATATACTCATAGACTGGAAACCTTAGCTTTGCATGGTAAACACATTGATAAGCTACTCTACATGAAGTTAGAAGGTTAGTTTCAAATAAGTTCACCGTTCTCAGAAAGTGTTTTTCTATGACATTTGACCCTGAAAGGAGCTGAGAGATTGTTGGAAAGATACACATGCAGACTGTTGCAAGCAAAAATAGTACCCAAAGCAAACTGATTCTACGAGGCGTTGCCATCATTCTAGTGTATCACTGCTCTATTCGGGATACCACAAGATATGTTTAGCTTTTATTGTGGTGTTCATAACCTCTATCTTTGCACTGTGGGAGTAGGTTAATGGCACAGGGTTCCAGAAAGGCCCGCTGTGCCCGTTTGAACTTAAATTACCTTTACATCATGACCTTTTCTAAAATTGTATCACATTAAAGAAATGACTGAATTCAAACTACATCGATTTTGGAAAAGCTCCTCGATGACACCTTGTGAGAATACATCAGTAGCAATAAGAATATATGACAGAAAATGAGCTGAAGTCATGAAATCATACCCCCACCACTGCCTTGCAGGCCTGAAGCAGTCTGAGGAAATCAACTCAGGAGTTCTGAATTTCTGGCACGCCACCACAGTACAATCCCTCAAAAAACCACTGCTGAATTACGTGACATACAGAGCTAGTAGTACAAGAGATCTTCCTGTTAGACTACATTCAGAATCCCAGATAAAACTAACACTGCTTCGAGAAATGAGACATTGAGACACTGCATGTAATGTAGGCTATAGAAAGAAACATGACTTGACTGAAATGAGTGAGGCGCAGGGACAGTTTTGCTTAGTAATGATGGATGCAACATGGAGGGAACCGGGAGCCAGTGGAGAGCTCAGTCATCTCACATCATCCCTGCATCCGTGTGTGAATCCCTCATTTGAATGTAGCCATTCAAAGCGCAGCTCATCAGTATTAATAGGCTGATACCACTGTATTTAGACGTGATGCTCACTTTATACCAACCCAGCATTGACAGCAAATCCTCTGTGTGTGTTTAATAAATCGCAGCAGTTAGGTAGGACGGCTTAGTTTCAAGTCACCTAATGACTATATTATGAGCCCTGGCATTAAGAGGGATTAATACTAATCTTGGCTGTTTCAGTTTACCCTGGGCTGAAGGGGTGTGTGGTTTGAGGGGACAACAGATCGCTGTGTGCACCAGTAGCAAGTCAGGTTAAATCCCTCACACAGCAAAAATGCATTAATGTGGTTTTGTGCCCGTGGATTGCTACCAGAGAAAAGATCTGGCAAAAACATAACTATCTAAAGGTCTATTTGGGTCAAATCAGCTGGTAGCCCAACAAAGTGCAGTGCATGGCAGTAAACATGATTTGGTAAAAGATCTCATATGTCTGTTACAGTCCTCAAAGAACATTCACCTCTTTCATCTGCTCTGCTCTCCATTTACTGTACACCTGCCTGTGCACATATTTAATAATTCTGGGCTTGTGCTTCTTGGCCGTCACATAATAAACATTGGAGGCCGGCTATTGACTGTCAACTGGGTGAGTGTAACATTATCTGGTGAGGGCTCACAACATGGACACGACTGAGTGATGATTCCATTGGCTGTAGCATCAATCATTTGCGATTATCAGACAAAAGCGGAGCAACATAGCTACCACAAGAGAGATCTTTGACGCTGTGTTTATTAATCTGTGACACAAATTGATATGATTTTGCGTTAATCAGGACAATGTGTATCCCATATTTTTTTTAAGATGGCCGTCTACAGCCTTTATGCTGGAAGAGTGCATTTTGCTGTTGGATGTTGATTAAAATTTCTAATTCATGTACATAATATTACCCTAAAAAAGACACACATGCAGCAGAGGTACTATCACATAAGCTCTCCATATGCAACAGGTTCCCTCTCCATGGCAACACAATGTGACTACTCAACAACACAGGCTTACAGGGTACATTTCTAACCACTGATGCCACTCAGGCTCCGTGGTGGGGAAACATTAAAGCCTATCAGGTTTATCCCCATCGGGCTCTGAATTGCCCTGCTCAGAGTGGCTGGAGATGTCCCTGGCTGGCTTAGCAGACCAAGGCGACAACTGTCATAAATTACTCCCCTGTGGTTCCACATGTCTGCCATACTATAACTCAGGGGCAACAGGGCTGGATTTGAGAGCACATGGCCAGAGGGAGCCTCTGGTCTCAAGTCCTGTAGTCACGACGGTGCAATGTGATACACTTCTTTATCCATATATGAAGGTGTCAACAACAAAAGGGAAACGTATTGTTTTGTTTGGAGTGTCAACATTTTCTTTCTTTAATATGGTTTAAGCTTGATCATACTTCATATCTTTACAATTTGGAAATGCAGACGAGTGACTCTTTAAAAAAGCTTTCCAATACTGCAGCTCTCTGCTTCCTGAACACCCAAGTTTCCTCCTTTTTCTTAGCATGTCAACTCAAGGAGGAGGCTGAGTGGTTGAAGAGGAGAAAAAATGAACCACTTCACTGCCGTTCACATGGCAGCTCACTTCCAGTGATGTATAAAGTGCACTTCCCTTGGGCTTGCTGTTTGTCATAAAACATCTCTCAGCACATAATTTAACCAAACTTGAGAGGCAAAAAGAGGGGAAAAAAAGAAATACAAACATAATTTACTAAAGGGGCGTTGGAGGCTAATACTGAGGCTGTTTGCCAGGAGTGCAGTAATTCTAAACCACGCTGTGGTAAGTGGCTCCTCCAAAGATACTGTGGGGTAATGTTGGACAGCTGAGCAAATGGGATGAGGTCCAGGGAGTGCATTATCTTTATGAATTCATGACAAAATTTTGTCCCGATAGTGATACAGGCCTAGGTGTTTGTAAACACATTCCTGTGGTCTGCTCTCTCAAAAGAATGTCGAACGGCAAAAGTGTTCATGGTACAAGCAAGCATTTCGGTGCCTGCACTCGTCAGATTTAACTTCTCTCTGCAACATCGCTGTGTCTCATTTATCTGTAGAAATTACAGCATGAATCATAGGATTTAGTATTCTTAAACGTTTTTATGAACTTCCACATTAAATGATTCCTAAAACAAACTGCATGAGAAAAGTAGGCGTATAAATTTATTTGGTCATATATCAAGTAGATCACTGACTCCAACCCTCAGAGAACTTTGCTTATGCTACAGGCTTTACAAGGATTAGCTCCAAACCACAAAATCGTGGGCCTCACACTCTTCAATGTCATACACTACAAAAAGGTGAAAAGGTGCCAGTGTCAACATGCAAACGGATTGAAAAGAAGTCTACATCAGGCAGTCTACAAAAGCACTGCAACATCATCACCCACTTGCAGGATAAAAAAAGAAAGTATAAAAGAGATTGATAGAAGTTCTTAGTTCTCTTTATAATCCTCATTCTGTGGTTTGCTGTTTGCTCAAACGTGTGCACAGATTCTTTCCCCATAAAGTTGGTTTCTGCAGTGCAATGTGTCTCCATCACACCCAGCTCATTCTGCACACGCAAGGCTGCGTCTATCCAATCCGACTGGCATCACGGCCATGGAATGCTGAAGTCCACATTTTTCCCATTCAGCAAGGAAAAACGGCCTTTCAAAGCCAATCAGCTAGAAATGTTGCTTTGTTTTTATTTTCGACTGAACTTCCTGGAACCTATTATGGAGCTGTCAGGGATGTATATTTAGCTATGGCAACACAGGGCCTCCTCGCCCCCTTGCGCCACTGGTCATGTCACCTCTGATAAACAGAAAAACAATTGCTTATCCCTTTTGTCACCTTTAAAGAAAATGGCATGGGTGTGTGTAAGTGAAAGATACGCTCCGTTTTGTTCAAACAGAACATCTCTGTAAACACGAACAGAGTGGTATAGGATAATACAAAGTATACACACTTTTACACACCTTTACCTAACCAAGTGAAACCTTTAGAAAGGAAGAATAAGTGGCAAAGATTTGAGAATTATGACACAAGTCTAAATTTAAGGTAATAAAAGAGACAACATTTAAATTCTAGGTATTTTCTTTACTTGCTTCTGGTGATGTTTACACAACATTATGTCTGAATCTAGTGGACTAGTGCCTCTACAGATCTATATTATGGTGTAAATTATATTCAGTTTATATGATTATAGTCTCATTGAGAAATGATATAGGAATAAAGGCCTCAACATGCTTCATCCACAGTGCCTGTCCATATTTAGATCAGGTGGCCGAACGGCTTCACACAGCGGTTGGCCGAGTGTAGCGAGGTGTGAAAGTGGATAGTGTTTAAATCTCTACGTCAAGGGCTTTTTCTGTTGCTTCACTTCTGCGAACAAAACTTGAGAGTTGTTTATCCTGTTTACCTTGTACACAGTTTACAATCATGATTGCAAAAAAGAAAGGGATAAAACACAATTTCTGTGTACTACATTTATGCACACATACACACAAACCCTGCCCTCTGGTAAGCTGAAAAGGTGTGATGATGTCGTCAGATCAAGTTTGGATGAAGTTGGATGAAGAGTACTGTGGTCTCAAGCTCCGATACTACTGCTGACAAAAGCAGACCAACGACAACAGATTGGGAATTTGTGTCAATATTTAATCACCACCCTCCTGGGATTACTCGGACATCACTGGAGTCGCAGCATAAAGTGGCCTCTGTTATGTCAGCTTCTGTTTCAACCAACCAAGTGTGCAACAGCAGGGAGTTTTACAGCAGCGCATGAGGCCAAACTCAACATGCGGCCAAAACACAAACGTGAAAACGCTCCAACAAGTTTGCGGCGCTCAGTTTGCAGCAGCATAAGTTACTGTCTCTGGCTCTTTCTAAAGCTTTAAGATAGCCCACTGGATTGTGGATCAAGTTATTTAAGCAGGTTTTTCCATGCCTCACTGTCCAGGACGACACAACATCTGCTGGACAGGAGGACCCCGCTACACAAAAAAAGGATGGATTTTTTTAATGAATCGAGCATCAGAATTGTCCAACTGAAAAACTTGATTAAAGTGTTATCGCTGAGTATCAACACAGTACCGTCCACCTAGTTACAAAAGGTAAATGTCTGTACCGTGTTTTCTTAGCACACATGTATAGACCAGACCAATACATCTGTGGTGTTGAGTTTAGAGGAATTTGTGCTCTAAGCCCTGGCTTAGTATGACCTATACTTGACTCAACAGTAACAGTGTTACTCACTGGTTCACAAGTTCATCTCCCTTGACCTCTGTGTCTGACCCCCCTGCCACCACGACATCACACACACCACCCCATGTGTACCCTGTCACCCAAACCACCAAAAAGACGCCCCACTGCAGCACTTCAGTCTTCCTAAGTCATAAATTTAGTCACATTTCACCACTCATAACCTGCTTAGCTCCTGCCAGTTTAGCAGGAATTTTTACTGTTTAAAACCAACATAGACATATCTGCATAGCTGAGATGGCTCCTGCCGCCTCGTGCCCACAGGCGCTCGTCAGACTGGGAGGAGACAGATTTGAGGGTCGTGTGCTACCCTCAAAGGGATTATACACTACAATCGACAAATCTAGGGATGAATATTTCCAAGTGCTTTCTTAAAATGATCACTACTTCTAAGGGAATCTTTGAGATATATTTGAGCCGTGCAGGGACAAATTAATCCATTTGCACTTTCGCTGTACACAGTATGTCAGATATATAGCTGGCACGGCAAGTTTAACATTAAAATTGAAAATATTGTATTCAATAACATTAAATCTACCATTCTAAACCTTCACCCTTCTCTGAGCCTTTTTGGTGGCATTTAGTAATTCCTCAGCCCTAATTCTCAGTATCCCACATTAACAAGTCCATGTAAGACACATCAACAAGAATATGGGTGTCCAAGCCCATGAAAGAAAAAAATGCCAGGGAGCAGGGAGTGAACATGGTTGTATATATATCGGCAGGTCTATTTTCCTTTCAGACTAATCAACACCTTCTTGTTGTCCCCGGTTGTTAGCATGTCCCCTCGTCAGCTGCACTGGGCCACACCGGCCCGCTCGGCTCCCTCCCCTGTCAGCAGGGCAGCTTTTGTCAAAATTTGTTATCAGCGGCGGTGATCCTGCTCTATTTAAGAAAGGGTGCGTCAACAGGTTTAAAGCACTCCTGCCGCATGTGTCACCTCTTTTTGATTCAATATTTCTGCTATGAAATGCGGACAGTTGTTTAATCATAACCCCGCCCCTCGCCCCCCTCCTGCACGCCTGTCCTCCTCTACCCAGCCATCATTCCCACCCTGCCCCCCATCATCCCTCAACAAGAAAGTTTTGACCCATGTCACCTTTACAGCACACGCTCCTTTCAGAACCCCCCAGCTGCAGCCCAGAAATAGGACATCTTTTTTTAATTACGGGAGCCCACTTAGAGACCAGTGCCTTTTGCCAGTGTCCTCTTCCATGCTCAAACAGGGACGGGGATGACAACTGTATGAATGTTCTCCAAAGTTTGTCCAGAGATTTCGCTATCGGCCTTGATATATGTTCAGCGGAGAAGCCCAGCGCCACCACACCACCAAAGTCACTCGCCTCATAACAGTTGACTCTAGATTTTATCATACTGCAGTTAAGTGTATTCCCCAATTTTGTTTATTTAGTAAGGGGACGATGGGAGGAATGCGGCCACTGCTATAACACAAGACAGTGACCATAAACTAATATTTCTGAGGGGACAACACAATAACCACAAAGGCAGCATGATGGCACCGTACTTTTCGGTATGTTTCCCAGCAACAATACACCCTCGGCTCCATTCCAACACAAGCAGATAGTTACCTCATGCTGGCTTCCCTCAGTGTAAAAAAAACACTACAAAATGGTTCGACTAACTATGCTATGCAAGTATGTCTTAAGATAAACAAGACAAAATGAAATGTTTTGTGATGAGGGTCTAACAAGAAAATAAATCCCATGTGGAGTGCATGTAAGCATGTACTGTATCTACCGTGTGAGAATCCCAGTTTGAAATGTGCAATGCAATGCTTAGCTAATTGGATATGTGTATTAGAAGGTCCGTGGTCACAGCACCCTTATGGGGCATGAAATAACAAGCAGCTGTGTGTTTCAGAGGCCTCATGTGTGTGCCGAGTTTGTCTGCATGTATGTGTGTAGGAGGGATGGCTGCCGAGAGGTTTATTAACCCAGTCCATCAAGGCAGTGTGGGATTCACACTGAGACACCCAAGGCTTAAGGATGTGAGCGTCACACAAGCAAGGCAGCAAGACGGTACATCTCTGCAATACTAATATCGGCCCTTATTTTCTAGGACAACAGCCCCTCTACCTCCAAGCCCCTTACACACATCAAACATCACACACACTCACACAGACATTGCCTGTATAGAGGGGCTGCTTCCTCAGCTAGTGGACTTTGCAGTTAGATTTCAGCAACTTCACTTCTTACTAAGGAGAGAAAGGAGATTGCGAGTTGCAGCCTTTCTTTCACCCCAACTTTTGATTGTAGTTGTTGATCCATTCAACAACACAACAATGTATGTTTGTGGTAATGATAAACAGTAGTGTGAAACCTACGTCACAGCACATTACCCTATATAACTGTCAATATGGAATTACAGGACTATGTCAAAGGTGTGGTGTATTTAAAGACGCTATTTTAGTCTGTGCTCCCACAAACACGTTTTACAACCTTTGGCATTGCGACGCCGAAGACATTAGAATGATGTCCAAGCCATTAAGGAGGAATGGGGACTTGTGCACTGTACACATAACCCAACTCCCAGACAGGATCAGCTAATGCCAAAATACAATTCTAAGGCATTAGCATGCTTAGCCTTATTTATGTAGGGTTGTTTTCCAACAATAAACTGTTTTTGACAGGGTCTCATAAAAATAACTTACAACATGTCACAAGTGTTAGGGAGACACAACAGTGCGGTGTTGTTAAATACAGTGGAAATAGAGGATAGAAAATCGAACAATTTTCGAACTAGGTCTTATTTCTCTCTTGAGGAGTACCAGCCACCAACAACGTATGGAACATGAGCGGTCTTCATACAAGTTGCCGGTCATAACCTTGTGTGATAACCTTGAGATCATTACAAATGTATAATATCTAACAATCTAAGCATTTGAAAGGACACTGTTCAGGAACTACAGCAATCCAATCACAAAGTAAGGTGAATTTAAAATGAAAGGATCTAGTCAGCAATTCACAAGTATTCAGAGCCGCACACTGCAAGTCATGCAAACAGAAATCAGGAAGTCTCTGCCATGCTTGGGCCCTAAAGTTAGCACGGTTGTTTTCACAGTGAAAGCTTAGACTTGGCACCTCCAGAAATTGTCAATACCAGCTTGTATTGTCAATCTTGAAAATGCTGTTTGGCCAATCAAAGTGTCACCACGAGTCACCCACAGGTCTGTTTTTAGAGCAGACCTCCAGTCGGGAGCCTGCGGTGGAGTCAGAGGTGTTGAAACGTCCCAAACCCTTCCTTAATACCCCCTCTTTTATTATTGCTCTGAGCTCAGTGTGGAGTAATTAAAGCAACACTGAACTCAAAGCTCATTACCTTGGAAGATGTACAAAGGAGAGGGTGGGGGTATTTGTCTCATGCTGAACCCCAATTACCACCTCATAAGAATACGCTTAACAGAACATTAAAATATGATCCAGGTTGCACACAGGAAAACACTAAATCCTTAGTATTGAGTCACAGTTGACAAGACGCGGTAGGGTAGACCCTAACTGATCCAGTCTGATCCTGTGGGTCGAGGTGGAAAAATGTATTGCATTATTTTGTCTGCTTGTGGTTTGAAACATTGTCCTAATGGGCACCAACAGAGTGAATCACTCTATGTGAGCAGCACGTTATGTATATTACAGCCACTTCTACTTCCAATAGATAACATACATTAGCATGGCATGGTTCAAAGGTGTATGTGGTAGTCTGCATGTGTTCTATTCAATCCATAGCAAAGGAATCAAATTCAAAGAAAGACAGAACTTTGTTGAAAGAGAACAATACGTGCAGCAGGTTTTTCGTGCAAGAGGAACACACCGCCAGCCAAACCAAGCCTGCACTCCTCCTGCTTGCTTTTGGGGCTCCTTGGGGCTAGTTTGTTTTGCTCACATCTTGCCCACTGTTCCTGTCAGCACATCCAGATCCTCCATGGCACCCTCAACCCTCTCTTCCCTCACCTCCCTCCATGCCTGTGCCAGAACTCTTCACTCCCACCCCTCACCCAACAGACACCCTAGCTAGCATGATTAATGACCCTCTGCTGGGACTCTCCATCCACTCAGCACATTGTTGAGAGCCTCTGAAACAGGACAACAGTTGCATCCCCTCTTCACACCAGGTCTAAGCCCTGCCTGTCAGTCCCCGGTTAGGACACTGTTAACTGGCTAGATTTACAGCTACTAACCAGCACTAGGTGGCAGCCTGTCTGGAGAGGGGGGGGTCCTACGATTAATCACACTCCTTTTGATGGGGAAGTTTTACAACTGGTGGGCCCAAGGCTTGTCACTGTATAATACCTGCATAATCCATGGCGCCTCACATCAACCATCAATCACTAGTCTACTATACCAGTACAACTATTGCCAAAAATTCACTGTAATCTCATGGTTTGATTGTACGCTGAGAACCTAAGAGACAGGAGTTACCTGACTTAAAATGTTAGGATACATTTTGAATTATCACTAAAAACGCTTTAACAGATGTAAAACGACAATGGACTATCTTTGGTACACCAATACAAACCCCCAGGTGTGACCAATTAGTTAGCTGATGAGTTGCAAGTGTATACATTTAAATGGTGTAATAATAAAACTATAAAATATTTAGTTTTAAGTCTTTCAACAGTTAAGAGACACATTATCAGTTTGATCATCATCAATTTGATCATCTAATCTGGGATTGGGTGTCACTTAAATATGTTACTCTCGCTTACCTAATGACTGTAGTGAGAAGCAAACATGTCTCCATCTCAAAGAATTGGTCACCGTTATGTAATTTGAAACAACTACAGGAAACACCGGACGTCCTTCATGACTTCATGAGTTGAAGAGACAGATGTTATTATTTTTCAGCCAGTAGTCCTACATGGTTGGAAGGTTGAGCATAACAAATGAATTCAGGGCAAACTGCAGTGTACACTGATGCCCATATTCAGCAATTCCTTCATTTGTTCACTTGTATCAACCCTGCAGAGGATATAAGCTAGAGTTTGAGTGTAGAGCAGTTCATGATGCTTATCTAATGAAAGAAACACCCACCATGACCTCTTACAAAAGCAACGTTGCTAACTTTACTGGACAGCCAAACACTTTACCAAAACTTTCTTCAGGGACTAGGCTGCTATAATGAAACAAAACACATGGCAAATCCCTGTTGTGTGTTGCTGTAACGTGTGTATTGTAAAATGGAGTAAGAGTGCATGCCAAATTTTAGAATATGAACTGGCAATAAATTAAAATCTAATCTCTGTTTATTTTTGTAGAGTACACATCCAACGTCAACCCTGTCAAGGCAATGATTGAGGTGACAACTCCGGCCACTAAATTTATTGTCTTTCGACCACATCATAAAAATAACACACAGCGAGACTGAGAATGTAACCTGTGCTCTTACGTCTAAAGCTACAGGATACTGGGGCCACGCAGCAGACACGCAAAGAATTGACATGAGGCAGATTCTCCATGGGCCGAGTGCCTTCATGAGTAAACATATTTGCATAAGTGACTGAGTGACATGAATTACGGGTCCTATTCCTCAGCTGCCTTCTGCTGGTTCAATTGGGAGTGATATATGTGTGTGAAGATCAAATGGCAGAGGAGAAGGGGGCTTTGGTTTGGTGTTTTGGGGGTGGGGGGGGTGTGTGTGTGTCAGGGGTGGGGGGTTGGGGGGGGTAAAGGCCACAGCCAGTTTCCAAGTGCTCAGGCTGCGACCCCGGGAGGCCCGACAGCGCCTGCCTGACCACAGCTGGGGCCCGAAACAACACACACACATGCTCTTGACCTTGAAAGGCGACCGAGAGGGACAGTGCCTGCCTGCGTGTGTGCGTGTGTGCGTGTGTGCGTGTGTGCGTGTGTGCGTGTGTGCGTGTGTGTGTGTGTGTGTGTGTGTGTGTGTTCCTGATGACTGACATGACAGCAAAATGTGATGAATTAGCAAGGTTGTCAGTAGTGTGTGGATTAGTCTACGTGAAAACAAGAGACCATTTTCAAAACTAAAGTGACACGTGCCACTGATATTTGGGCTAACTTCAACTTCATTTTATTCCACCAGATGAAATAACCGCATACAATGTGCATAACAGGTTAGAGCCTCACACAGCATGATTAGAAGTATTTATTTGAATCATGCCTAATTTTCACAATTACTTGCAAAATCACCTCTGCTTTGTTCTTTCCTTAGGGGAGAGCGAGATTATTATTGGAAAGGTCAGTTGGAGACTAATCAAATCATCCTCCTCAATGTTCATTCTGCAAATCCGCAGCCATACCCCCCTGATATCTACCTCTGGCGCCTTGCTGGTGATTCGAGTCAATTAGAGGTGTGCTTGTGAATTTCGTTAGTGTTTGGATAAAAAAGAAGAAAGCTGTCAGTCAAAAGGCCACTCTGGCTTTGTATCTGGGGGTTGCTATAGAATCTCTAAACCTGTATTTGTATGAATAAAAATGAAGGGATTTAGGGCAGACTGCTTCCTCTGCAGACTTGTCAAAAATCTGACCTTCGCTACAGGAGAGGGGGTTGATGGGAGAGGATAGAGGAGGAAAAGAATTGAAGATTTGTGAAGCTGAGGCTCAGTGACTTCCGTATAAAAAAAGAAAGGAGAAGTGAAAAAGGTGAGAAAATACACGGCCACGCTCATACTCTCTGAGGAATAGTCTGGCAAAATAACAAATCCACAGAATAATTCAACAACAGACTAAGATTTGTCTGTTTGATGACACACCTCCTGCCAATGTCGTAGGACAGACAAAGGCTCAATCCTCAGATCAAACCAATGCTTATGGTATTACAATCCCCAGACAAGAACTAAGAATTTCCATTGTTGCCAGTTTATAACCACAGGTGGCAACAAAAAAACATCTTACAATAAATCTGTCACTATTAGTTCGATTAGATTTAACTCTAAGATTAACTTTAAAGCTAATCCTGTAATCGTGAAGCTGCATTTATCAGACGTTCACAACACGGAAGAACTAATATCATAGCGTGATAATAATGTGCATAATGTGTAACTTGTGATTTCGAAAGAATGTGAAGGACAGAATATTTCACAGATGATAAAAAAAGAAGCTATGAAAACTACTGTACTGTCCTGTTAAACTGATTTGCTTTGCTGTATAATCTTGCAGCGTGTGTTCTAATCCCACTTTTTGCCAAACATCACACTGCACTGTATTCCATTCCATCTAAACAATAACAAAAAAAAAAAGAAAAACGTCCTGCCTTGCATAAATAAAAAGAAACTAAAGAAACTGTATATTTAACACGATCTTTGGGTTTTAAGCCAGAGAACCTTCTTGAGCTAGGGATTATGTACTATTTCTTTGCAAACGCAGATGCTGGTCACAAAGCTGTAGCAAAGCACTCGATTATATGGGTCTAATAAGCTTAGGGACGGTGCATTAGGCTTTAGGCCAAATCCAAAACATCCCATTTTTTAATAAGAAACAAAGGTTGTGCTTATTGGGTCTAATGTGCTGAGGTGGCTGGCAAAGGTGGAGCTGTAGCAACAAGACACATGCTCTTTCCCTGGCCAAACTTCTTCAACTGTGCTCTCATTGTTCTGGAATCAAGACAGAACCTTCCATTTTCCAAGAGTTGGAGGAAACTTTTTCCTTTCAGAAAGGGAGACAACACTTCCTTTCCCAGAACAATTTATCTCTTTACTTGACAGGACTCCCTGCTATATTTACCCAACTAGAATTGCAGATGATGTACTTCCAGCTGCACTACTCTCCAGCTCTATGGCACATGGTCCTGTCAATCACGTTGGGTAGAACAGAACAGGGCTGCCAGAACAGTGAAAAACCTCAACAATAGAGAAAGAGGGAGAGCAGACATAAAGACAGATTGACAAAGATAAAACATGAAAGAAAGCAAGGAAAATAAATAAAAAGAAGAAAGACAGAGGTGGGCTGAGAAATGTTGAGGGACTAACTCATATTTCTTCGTGGCTCGGCTTTTGTTGTTAGAGGGAGTCGAGATACGCACCAGAGTGAATGGAATTACTGGGCTTTCATTAAGCAGACAGCTGGGCCACTGTGAAGCCTCAAAGCAGCAGCACAACACAGCCCACCCGCAAGATCTCACATCAAAATATCGGTGTGTTTCAGTGTGCAGCAGACAAGAGACACAGAGACGGCGTGATCTATTAGATTGTTATGCTGCTGCAAAACAAAACAAATTGATCAGTCTGTCAAGCACAGAATTCCACTCCGCTGAGGTTATTTGATCTCCATTTTGTCTCTCATCAGGGCATGGACGTAACATTTCAGAGGCTGAGTGCATATGGGATTTGGGCTTAAGGATGCAACAAGGGCTTCAAATATCCTTGACATGGACTCATTACTTCATGCAAATATCCTTAAAAAATTCAAAAAAATATACACAAAAAATGCTACGCTTTCAGTGGGGGTCCAGAAAAAAAAATCTACTTTATATTTGACTGTCGTATGTCAAATTTGATGTCCATGTCGAATACAATAATGCCGTTATTGTTACGGAATCAAAGTAGGTGAGGATAAAGGAGGAACATAGGCTTTTGGTGATTTGTGAGCTGGAGGGAAGGGGTTAGTGAGAGAGGAAAGAGGAGGGTTAACCAATGGATTCCGCCCAGGCCAGCAGCGCCTGTCCATCTCACTGTGGCAGAGGCATTCCCTTGAGGAAGGCAGCAGTGGTGGGGGCTTAGGCCCAGCAGCTCCATGTGTTGCATCTTTCCCACTGCTTATTGCTGCTACAACTGGAACCGGGGGGCTGTGGGAGCTGCCAGCGCTCTCATTGCAAAGGCATGATAACATGTAGGGTTCTCTACACGGCCGAGCTGGTTCTCCCAGAGGGGGGCTGTCAGCTTGCACCACTCCATTTACACACACTTGGACTCACAAATGATCAATCATCACACATGGTGATAGAGAGATTACGGTAGAGAAAGGCCATGTTCAATCTTAACTCTGCACCTTGCACAAATAGGGACAGACACTTCTTTTGATGCGCAACATTTACCGCTCCTTGAATGAGCTCAAGTGCAGCGTTATACTGTAGAGTTGCATCTAACTGTCATGGGGAAGGCACAGATCATAGAACGCAAAATTATTCCAAATCCAAAACAAAACGGTTGTCTTCAATCTGGGTTTTACATTTTTGTGCAAGTAGGGTTTTTATAACACAACATACTAAACAAATACTGAATTATCAAATCAGGCTGTAGATAAATGTCAATTACATGAAATGATTGATCAGATGACAAACAAGAGGGCCAATTTAATAAGTTATAAAAACAAATCCAAATCCAAGCCAAAGTCCTTCTAGTGAGACTCAATACTTAAAACATTTCCATTCATGACAATTTAACTTTAGCAATAGTAAGGAAAGAGCTACAAAGACACAGAATGTCTTTGAAACTTTGACTCAATTTGCCTGTTTTGTATTCTGTGTGATGCTGCAGTCATAATCTATCCGTATAAAGTTAAAAATAGAACTCACACACACAATCTCACTCCTGTGTGTGGCTGTCTGCAGCTGAAGGACCATCATGTCATAACATCCAGGTGCTGCTGTTTAAACAACTCTGCACAGTGCAAGATAACTGATGTCATTTTAATTTTATGGTGATCTGAAATTGCAAAATAACAATGGGCAATAAATCTAAATGACATTGAGATCAATTTGTTTTTGCAGTGCATTGGATGTTGACATTAATATTGATTTCAGTATTGATCTTTAACTGAGCCAATAGCCTCACTTCTCCAATTCAATGACATCTTTAATCTATTTAATGATAAGTCATTGCACTCACATTTCTTACTTTGTTTACTGTTCAATAAGCATTGATTTAATGTTTAGTTGCCTTTATGAGGTTGCAACAGGTTGTGATTTGTCTGTGTGTGACTGAATAAAGAACTGTAACCTTTTTGTGGGATTATATTAGTTAATAATAAAGTGTATTCACTAACGTAATTTAATTTAATTAATTGCCCATTAATTCAAAGTTAAAATAGGATTTATTATTGTATTCTATTATTCTGTTCTATTATGATTGGTTTTCTTTCTCTTCTTCTTTAATACTTTGGCTAAATCTCTAAATGTTACAGTGCCCCGGCCACCAAACTGCACACAGCTTGGAATGTTTAAACTTCTTTTTTCAGAGACACATGTAGGACTTTACAGGACATCTACCTTTGCGGTGCTCTCATAATATTATCTGGAAATAATTAACACACAGCAACATGGGGACACCTTGGGACATTTTAAAATGTTCCGACGGACAAAGTCTTTTACACAGTAAGACACAGAGAGATAATATTGACAAGTGTGAAAGGCCAAGTGGTTTCTCTGTGGACATCTACTGAGCACACCTGTTTAAATATTCCCTTACTGTTCAGACACGCTGAATGTGCTCCACTCACAGTTCAAACTCTCCAAGGTTTATTCAAATCATTTCATAAAACTGAAAATTGAAAGGCTTAAATACCTAAGAGAAATTTTCCCTACGCAGTGGAGAATTTGGAGGATTTCAGAGTGGCAAAGTTCTTCCAATGAATGGCTTCAACATGGGCTGTTCCATAAATTGCTTCATATTTGGGAACTCCTGTATGCAGAGTGAATATGCTGCCATGTTATGTTGTTCCCCTGATCACCAAATATCCAGCCAATATCACTATGACTCCACTCACCTTTTATGCCATTGAGTGTCTCCTTAAGGTGGGAAAAACTGTTGAGTAATGGGTCCTGTTCTTCATCCTGTAAAGAGAACGTTACGACATTAATGATGGGAGCATGTGGGTGGCATCTCCAACACAACATCCCGATGAACGGAAATACTTTATATAACTAAGTAACAGAAAACTATTACAGCCTTCAATCACGTCTGAGGCTCAGAGGTCATTATCAGGTTATAAAGTTATTGCTTAGAGTTATAAAAATAAATAATTAACTACACGAGCCACCTGTACACGAGCCGTTTCCACAAAGGATCCGTTTGTCTGACACAGGCTAATGCAAGCAGTAAATGAATTGTGATGGGAATGCTGACATCTGATAGGCCACATACAGAGGTGACTTGGCTCGCTTTATGATCATCAAATCAAATCTTCACACAGATGGCTGCGTCCGTACAGCTGGGACACATTCATGATATAACATCTGCCATCAACTACTGTGAAGATGTCACCGATGTCAGTCTTCATTGCTGTTGTTGTACTACCACATACATTACTGGACAAAGTCTGACAATGTTCGCAGCTTTAGGACAGCCTGCCTTAACTCAGAGAAATCGGTAAACAGAATTGTAATTTCATATAGAGCTCTTACCAGTGTAGTGTGTGTATTCCATCTAGAGTTCCTCTTGATGGCCCCCACAACAGTACTTATTTCACCCTGGACAATGTAGATGTTCTTGTCCACCATGCTGCTTCCTGGGATAAAAACAGAAGAGGGAATTTTGGCATAAGCTCCAGCATTTATGTATGACAAACTGTGGATGCCAGAACTGTGCAGAACCAATGGGAAACCAAGCAGGAATTGTTTCTGATTGATGGAAAAACAATCCATATAAGCAAACCTGCTACGCCACAAGTAATGTTAGTAAACGTATATAAAGTTAACAAGCTTGAAGTCAAACAAGGAACTATATCAGCCTCCAAATGAATACAGAATCGAAGACACAGGTAAGTTTCTACTCGGACGATGCCTTGTACCAATTTGGTTAACCAAACAGAATCAAAAGGATACACTACACTGTTCATATTTGAGAAGCAGTATACCTCAAAATGGTTGGATTAACCTTTTTCCTCATGTCCCAAAAGCCATGCAAGATAATACTCTTAGTTTAAAGGGAGATATAGGAGAATAAAGAGCAGGTGGCAGAGGGTAAAAACTCTTTTAAATTCATGGTAAGCAGCCGATTCAAAACAATAAGAGGATAAAGGAATGACAGTCAGAGGCTAAGAGCGATGATCCGACAGCCATCTGAGAAAGAAGCACAGAGATTGGCCCTGGACACCCATAATACTTGAGGCCTCAGAGTGTTTTCAATACATTTTTATTTGATAACGTTGTCCTCTTGTCCCCGTATTCTCGAGTGTTTCAAACTGTGCATACATCATTTTGCACAAACCTCACACTACAATCAATATTAGACCAACATAAACTATACAGAACCATAGCTCAGTAGTTAAAGGGACTCAGCAGCAGATTTCTAAACTTTATGGAAGAACTGAATTTATAATGTGATGTTTTAACACGTTTTTGTGAGACAAGATCTAATTTAACACATCTCATTACTTACACTGTTATATACCCTCTAATTATACCTTTAAACTCTGATAACATTGGTTTAATTTCGACTTCTCCTTTTCCCTTTCTTAGTGATGCAAGCACGGAGGAGCGTCAATCACTGCAGGTTGTGAAGTAAGTGAACCCTCCCCAGGCTGGACATTCAGACTGGTGACGTGTTGTGCTGTACTGATCACCTAATCGATCTCGCACAGTAGCTACTTTATCTCTGCCTGTATCTACTCTACAAATCCGCTATTAGTCAACTAAAGCTCAGACTCGTGCCATGATGTCACACTGAACCATAACACAGAGTGAACCCGCAATAAAGCGTGTCGAAAAAGAAGCAAGATAACGTAGTGAAGACGGCAAAAACAAGCCAGTTAGCTGTCAGGTCAGCAGAGAGAGTGCTAACTGGCTAATTAGATTAGGTAATGCTAACAGACACTCCATCACGTAGCTCCATTGACATTCCTTTGGGGAAACGGAGAGACAACGCCAGGAAACACAATGAATGCCAGTTCACACCTCTGAATGTATGCGTGTGTTTACTAAACATTCACTGTAGGAACAATATGACCGGCTAAAAGTCCACAAAGCTACAAGCTAACACCCAACCTAGCTCCACTGGCTGGCCTGAGCTAAGACTTGTTCTCCCTTCGGCGCTTATGTTCTCAGACAACTAGCCATTTATTCTACATCTCCACGGTTAGGCAAAAGGACACGTTCGTTGACAAATATATAAAACACTGTTGCTGTTCAACTGAAATCAAAACATTACCTGTGTACGGTTGCTAGTTCAGAAATGGAGTCCCCCTGTAGCTAATGCTAGGCTAGCTCTATAAGCTAGCAAGCTAGCCTGCTAACACTGAGTGAAGACCAAAAGTTCAGTTCTTTTCGACAAACAGATGAAGTAAGAATTCTGGACATTCCACTGCGTAATAAGGCGCTGTTTCGGAACACTGCTGACTCATACGGTGTTTTAAAAAACGTTACATTAATGAATAAACTCAACACCTTCCTGCAGCTGTCAATCTGGTCTTGGTAAACACACTGACGTGGAAAACCTCTGCAGTCTCAACCGAACATGATGCTGAATATGGATTGACAGCTTCCTAAACTAACAATATTGCGCTTCTCGTAACTCTTTAAAAGACAAGAACGTGTCTGTGAATTGTTTTTGTAACTCCAGGGATTCTCCCAAACTCTATTAAAATGGTTTGACTTTAAAAACAGCAGAAAATCACTTTTCTTCTCGGGAAAAGGGGCGGGATGAAAGGGAATCGGAAGAATAAGGGGTGGTTGAGCCGACGTGATGACGTAAGCACGGATGTGTCTCAACTCAGCGCCACCCGTCAAGACATCACATCTCATTTTAGCTTTAGGGGAATTTAAATGATGTAATCTCTAATTTAGATCATGGGGCACACTCTAAATACAATAATAAATATATCAGAATAATAAAACAGTGTTGCTTTACAAATTCTTTAACTATTATTATTACCAAAATAATGTTTCAAGTATGATGTTTATTAGTTCCTGCCCGATGTAGCTTAAGGATACTGACTTTGGTTAGACATAGATCTAAGGCTCATACCTGTGGCCACTTTGGGATCTCTTGTTGCTTTGTATGTTGTATGATGCAACAAATCTGTGCATAGTTGAGGAATGCGGCTGTGCTCCTGTGTAACGCCCCACAGCATTTCTCACAAATAAACGCAAGGCCAAGGCACTGTGGAGGTCTGTCAATGAAAAGACATTGCACAGATTTGTGCTTACCAGGACAATGATCTCTGGAACACATTGAAAAGCATGAAGAAGTTGAGTAGAATATCTTGCAGATATACAGTACATGCATGGTGTTATGGTCATTCTCTGCATAACACAGTTCTATCCACTAGATATGTTCAGCTTTTTTTGGGGTGGGTATAATCTCTATCTTTGTGTTGTGCTGTAATACCACCTGGCACCATATGGGTATGTTCTATTCTCTTGCTGCTTGATGGGACACAATGGGTACCAGTCTTGATAACCTACATACCCTTTACAGTGGTCAAGCTGTCAACGTTCTTCATTGACCTGAGGAGGCTCTGCGTCAGAGCTGAAGAGCTCTTCCAGTGTCGGAACAGGATGATGTCCTCCGCACTGCAGGTCTGAGGAGACATGGCTGGCCAGGGTGTTTAAGGGAGCGTTGAGTGCTTGTTGATTTGTTCTGGAGACTGATCTCTCCACAACTGGCTCAGTTAGTTTAAGCTCCTTTATTGATCCTCCTCCTCTCAGATAGAGGAGGGTGCAAAGAGGTCAGATCATCATCTTCATGGTGGCCCGGAGTGTGGTGTCATCCTCAGCATCTTGCTTCTTGCTTCAAGTCTTTTGCTACTTTATGGAGGCTGACCTCTCATTACACGATGTGATGATGTCTCTGATTCTGTCATCTGTCGACCCCCCTCTTCTCCTGCAGGGAAGGCTGCAAAAAGATAAAGGAGTTTGTTTTTAAAAAATGGCTAAATGCTTACAGAAGAAGAGGAGAAAAATGAATTATGGTAATAGTTGTAGAAAATGTTAAAATGCAAATGGCAGTGATTGGCAAGTCCCCCAACGCAGTTTAGAGAGTAAGTAACTGCCTTAGAATTCCAAAAAATAACATGAATGATCACAGGATCATCATAAAAACAGAAACAAATCTTGCATGGATGCAAAACAAATTCCTTAAATCTTTATTCCTGGAGACAAAACATGTGTTTGTTAACTGTGTGTGTGTGTGTGTGTGGCTGGGGGGTGGGGGGTGTCTTATCTGTCTGTGCAATCAGCTGCAGCCCATTTGCTCAACAACTACACTGGAAGTATTGCTTCTCTGTTTAAGGCATGTAGAATGTGTCAGACCTCTGTTTGCTCTTTGCAAAGTGTTTGATCACCTGTGAGATTTGTAATTGCACCATTTCATCTGCAAATATACGCACACCATTTTCTACAGTAGCAGGTATGTCAGCACCACAAGGCAATAACAAGTAAAGCTGCTGCACGTTTGTCATGTACCTGCATGCATATTTGAATTGTTTTCATCCAAATAATTGGCCATGAATTATTGTGAGCCTGGAGAATAAGCCCATTAGTTTAATTTTCTTCAGCCATGAAAGGGAAAGATTTACATATATACATGTAAAGTCTACATTTATTCACAAGACATCGAGGAACCAGTCCTTCCAAGAAATCAACTTTAATAACGGTGATGTTGCGTTGCAAATCCTCTTTTGATCCACCGTATCCTTGTCATATTCGCACTCAGCTCCCGAGATGAAACAGCTGGATTTCTCTTGATTACATTGCCTTCATTCGAACTGAAAATATTTATGCAAGCTAGTGTCTTGGAAGCAAGTCTGCTCATCATTAATTACAGACACGAGGAAAAGGACAGTGAGAGGTCTCATATTTGAGCGTCTCGTTTATCCGTAATCTTTGGGATACATTTAAAGCAAAACAGTGAAAATGGATTTATGCATTTACATTGCAAGGTCGGGCTCCTGGTGGGGGCTTTAAGTCTATGGCTTACATTTGCTGGAGCCTTCTTCTTATGATCATTTCAGGCTTTAGAACACACAAATATTTAAGGGCAGACAAAGTAATGTGCTTTGTATTGCAAAATGTTTGTGTCATATTTGGCAAGCACATTATTGTTTGAAAGATGTGTAAATAGTAAATGGGGGCTTGTTTATCGAGGGTTCCTGTTACATTCTTGGAGATATTTTGCAGCAGCATTTGAGTGTCAAGACTGAAAATGTGTGGATCGTTGCAAATAATAATTCCCCTTTAAGTCCAGTCATTACCTCCGATTACTTTGGTTTAAGTTAATATAGATCACAAAATATAGGTACGACTGTTTATATTTTACTTTCTCCATGCCATCTCGAACATAAGGACACAAATATCTGTCAGCCTAAGTCAACAGCTATCTGCTAGATTAACACTTGAGTTCATACAAAGGTACCTTTAAAAATGGCCAGGTTTCCCTGCACTTTGGATATCTATGCTCCCCAAAGGATGAGTTGAAAGGTTTTGGTGACCGCTTGATGTTTCTTCCACCACCACCATCAAGACAAAACTTCCACCTGTATTTAAGAAATGTAAACAAGCAATGCATGTGAATTGTACTAAGTGCATCTATGCTCCCCAGTGGATGAACCCTTTCTGTTTGCACTCCATAAAATTGCCCCAGTCTCAACAATGAAATAAGATACCTCACACTGTAACGCAATATTTGCTTTTGGCTTTGACATTTTGCCTAGCAGTCCTGGTCCCAGGAGGATATGTAGAGACCATGCAGCCTAATTACAAACATTACTTATTATCCCCACTGCTGTTAAGGCTCTCAGAGAAGCTAACTTATCAATATGTTTATATCTGTGTCACTATGACTTGTGTGGGTGTAATGAACATTGGCGCCTCTAGGGGCTGCTCAATGAGCTTTTGACTTGTCTGCTGTTGTTATTAATGTCCTAAGATAAACATTTCTAAGATATGGACTTCTAAGATATACATTTCACAACAGAACAGAGGCAAAGAGGAAACAAAGTCAACTTCAAATTTAAGCCCTCCACCAAACACACACACTCACATCATTTGTACTGCAGACAACCCCCTCAACATTGATTCCATTATACAGTATATTGTTCTTTACATTATACGGCCTCCTCATAAATGAGTTCCAAGGACAGAAGCGCCTGACTGCTTTGTAGCTCAACCAAATGGACAACCATCAAATTCAGTAAGCACTCCATCTTTAAAATGAACACAAAAGAATTAGCAACAACCACAATCAGTATCAAAGCGAACCAAAACGGGTCTAAGACATATGAAATCTTCATTCTCCTCCATTTGTTCTGTTTTATCACTAACTGACCTGCAGAACAATGAAAAGCAGTTTATCAGTGTTGGCATGCAGCTTTGGTTCCTTTTCACGTGAAGGGAAAAACAAATACACCTGTGTCGGAGTTGTACTCAGCTTCATACTTAAACTGTTCTGGTGGTCTGTTTTGCAAGCCGTGGAGTTCCAGCATCAGCAGCAAAAGGTCAGTGAGAGATGACAAATGTTGGCGTGGTGTACACCAACATCATATCTCAGAGGCCACAGCTGTGTTAAGAATGTGTTAACATTGTTCAAACAAGTGTGATTCATTCTGTATCAATCTCTCTGTACATCTCAGACCAGAGGAAAAGTTCCATTTGAAATGTACTGTTTTTTGTGTGTTGCTATTCACAAAAACTGTTTCATTTTTGGATGCTGGAATGCTGCGGTTATTACAGATGCATTATTTTCAGGACTTGTCAAAATGGGATCCGTGGGGTCTTCCATTGTCTGGCATTTGCAAATTTGAGAATGTGAGACCACAGTGATGATAATGCATTATGCTTCCCGAGCTAAAGCCAGATAGTAAACACGAGTCAGTGCATATGGGGGCGCACAGACTCACACATTCCCTTATGGTTGATAAACAAAAACTCACATCTCACATCATTCATTGTAATTTTGCTGAATGGTGTGATGTCATTCTATGCATCCTTCTCGGGAATTCAGCCAAAATTAGTGATATGGACAACGGTAGGATGGACAGAAGGAATAGAAAAGCTCAAATGTGTATGTCAGTGTTTCGTCTCCTTTCACATCTGAAACTTAAACACATGAAACTAAACCTGAAACTGAGTCAATCAGCAAGTATCACTGATGGCTGTGTGCACATTTCTAAACTTTATCCCAAGTGCGCTCACTTTGACACTGCAGCAGCCTTTTGAGTCCCTAATTATCATTGTTTGATAATGATAGCATTGGCAGGCACGTAGACGCTGTATAGGTTATTATTGTATTGTTGTACAAAATAAAGTCCCATTATTTAGTCCTTGTGATTATGATTGCAGTTGTCCTGAACTTGTATCTGTCCAGAACATGTTTACCTTCTTTAGTACATTTAAAAGGAAAGCTGCACTACTGTAGCTTTGTGAAGATGGTGATGATGAAGAACTGACACCGGATGTGGCTCTGAAAGCTGCCGTCTCATTACTCTGACTGTACAAATGTCTGTTTCTTCAGGTACGACACACACACTTTAACGTTTGACCTTTTCCTGTTACATGACAAACGTCGTCTGTCAGAAACAGCGATAGATTCCCTCTGTTCCCTCTTTCACTATATGTGTCAATAACAATAATATGAAACCTTTGGCCTCCTGATGCACAGCGAGTCTCCACATCTCGGGGATCCTGGGAGAACAACAGAGCAGGTAAATAACAACTGTGCAGAGGAAGCAGAGCGGAGGAGCCTTTGGGAGGCTGCAGGGATCAAGAGAGGAGGGATAGAGTGTTTGCAGAGGGAGAAGAGAGGGAGAGGCAGGGAAAAGGGGAAGAGGAGGAGAGTGTGTATGTGTTTGCAATCCTGTGTGTGTGTGTGTGTGTGTGTGTGTGTATGCGTGCGTGTATGTGCACGTTGGGGGCGCCAGAGAGAGAGGGAGATATTGTGTGTGTGTGGGTGTGTGTATGTGTGTGTAAAGGGGGCCGTCCTTTCCACAGTGGACCTGTCACACACAATATTTAGCATGAAGTCCCCCCTCCCCTCCACCTCTCCGTGTGCTCTGCGTGGGGATGAAGCCTCACTCCTCCACCGCCTTCATGTCTGACAGCGCGCACAGGGAAGAAGTAGAAGAAGAAGAAGGAGGAGGAAACTCACTCACTCACTGACGCCTTTTATTCTCTCACTCTCTCTACCCTTTTTGTTTTTTGACGCACCGGGGAACTTTTGGTTGTCCATGTCACCGGCAAACCTGCAGCCAGGACAGCGCAGCCATCAGCACACAGCGAAGCCTTTTGCCTTTTCCACGGATTAATTTAACCAGACCGGGATTTGATGTAAGTGCAGATGTCACACAAATGCAGTTTTCTGTGTTTTTTTTTGGTTTCGTAGGGGGGTTCTGTGCCTTGGGAGTCCAACGTTACACTATGACGTGTGCGTAAAAGCCAAACAAAAGCTGGAGCCTCATTATCCCCTTGAGTGTATTTGCACATTTCTTTGAAATAATGTTAGAAGTTAATAAACGAACTTTTTTAGGGCGATTAATGCGGCGTTTAACTCGCAGACATGGGGAAATGTGGACAGAACAGTGTAAGTTTGGGTTCCGCGGCTCATGATGAGCAAGGATATGGTGCTGATGAGGGGGCGACACACCGCGGTAATTGTCTGATAAATATTTAAACACGGACGTTAAACTGCAAACTATGCGGATAAAAACGTTAAGGAGTGAGATTTTTAAATTATCTTCCAACTTTTGCGGTCAGATGAACAGAATGGATGCGCTCTCAGCGGCTTTGGCCTGTTGGAAGCCCGATAATTGTTCATAAAGTGTTCAGATTTGTAAACTGACCGATAGTTTCACTTTATCGAACATCTGTATTATTATTATTATTCTGTGTCGACGCGTTACACACAGGCCTGTTCGTAAAGCCGGATTTTCTCTTTGCTGCTCTCCACGCCCAAAGAAGCTGGTTCCCGAAGAATGGCATAGAATCATATTTTCTTTTGTGTGTGTGTGTATGTGTGTGCGTGTGTGTGTTCGCTTGTATTTTCCCAGAATTCAAAGAGAGTCGCGGTGGTTTCGCTCAGGCGGACGTTATGAAAATATTTGGGAGGTCACAAATATTTGAGGATCTGGAGGAAATTGATAGGTGGCAGGTGGCTGCCGGGCCACTGGAGACCAGAGAGCTGGACACACACGCACACACGCACGCGTATACACACACACACACACACACACAGCCAACAGCCAGCCCTATCCACAATTATGTCAATATTACAAAGAGATATTTTAGTTTCTACGGTTTGTTGACATGTATTCATGGGGCCGAATTTTTTGTAAAAAAAAAAGAAGAAAAAAAACAGAACGAAGAAAATTTCTTGTTGTTATTCTTCTTGACTTGATTTTTTTGTTTTTTATTTATTTAAGTTTTGAGGCTAAAACAGTCTTAAACCAGTAAAAGCTGGAGCCTATTTTACTTTGCTTTGTTTAGAAAGATTTGTTGTTGTTATTAGGAAAGAGAGAAAAACAACAACGTTAAACGGGTATAGATGAAGATAAAACGCATATAAAAATAAAAGCGTAAAAGATTATTGATTGGGTATTTTTACGTTTGAAAATATGAAGCCAACGAATGTTCTGAAACTATGATATTGGTTTAATTGTATTCTAAGCTGTTGCTGTTTGCTCTCGAGTCCAAATCAAAGCCATTGTGGGGCAGCTTCCGTTCTGTCGAGTCCTCGTGTGAGCTCTCGAGTCCTGCAGGCCTTCACTTCACTTCATGGCCTCTTTTGCATCTGCTTCGAGGTCGGGCCATAGGAAAATAATATTTGTTTAATGGTATCTCACGTTTGGCCTTTGCGAACAATTTCCTCTTTTTTTCCTGTCTATAAGCGCCGTGTGCGACACATAAAAGGCCCTGCTCCGCTTCAAACTCACATCAAAAACATGATGTTAAAGATTTAATTTCAATTTCGTTCCATTCTTAAAATATAATTTCAGTTTGTCGTCAGGAGGAGGTTTTGATTTTTATTGCAAATCACTGCAGGGAATGCTCTTATTTGACTTTAACTCGCATAAATCCACATTGAAAATCGCATAAATAACATGGAATTAAAACGTATAAACAGATCTGAAAATTGAAAATTGAAAAAATAATTTTTCCTGACGTCAGCGTGGTATTCTTGTTATTCGTCATTTTAAAAGTAAATTTAAATGTAATTGTTATCATTTCACAATCACAGCCCCGCATTAGTTCATAAAAATCGATAATTATATGACCTTAATTTAAATCTTCTTTACAGACCGGATTTCCGGAGTATAATCTGAAATCATTTAAATACATTTCTATAAATCGTTAAAGTTGCGCGATGGTGAAAAGTGGCAATATGTTTGTGGTTGATCGTGTTAAATTCTTTTATGTATAAATGTGTTGTGTTAAATGAGCGGCGCGGAGAAGCCAATTACTGCCGAGGTGTGTGAGTGTGTGTGCTCGGATCCAGATCTGCTGCAGGCGGGCGGGCGGGACTCCCTCGGCCTGCAGTCCCTCAATCATATGCAAATGGCTGTTATAGGAGGGCACAAATTAACATCTACAAACATTGGGCTGAAATTCCATCTGCCGCCTCTTCTTGGAGGCCCTTAATAAGTTCTCAGACAGCAAAGTGACACACATCTTAATCAACTCTTAATCCCGGGAATTAATTCTCGACGCGTTTATGAATAATTCCCCGGCTAATGTCTGCAGTCCGTGGAAATGCAAGCAGTCTGCGGCGCGGCGCCACCAGATGGACCCGGCAATCTCCCGAAAAATGAGAGGATTTTTGCTTCCATTATTATTTTTTTTATTATTAACACCAGATATATATTTTAATGAGCTCGGTGTCATCGGGTTTCTGCTTATGCAAAGCGCTGCAGCTTATGCAAACCGGAGACTCTCATCTCGCTGTTGATTTGCGTCCATTGCTGAACATGAGCTATAAGGCCCCGGAGGCCCACGGCCATAAGAGTAAACACACACACACATATACTTCCATCTGAGTAATGTTTGAGCGTTCAGGCCGGTGAACAGCTTGTAAATGCCATTGTGCAACGTAAGGCCAAGTCGTGCAGGAATTAGCCAGGTCCCTCTTTTATCCAGTAGCACCAACAGTAAAAAGGCAAGAGGAGGAGGAGGAGGCTTGTTGATTAGGTAAATAAAAATAAACATGTCCATCATTTGTTACCAAAATGTGAGGAGGCATCCGCTGAATGAGACTGTCACCTTCTGAATGGCTCGGCTTTCTTGGCTTGTTAGCCCCCCTGATAGGTTGTTGGCCATATTGAGAGCAGGGGAGGGGGGCAGAGGGCTCTTGATTTTGGAAATATAATCATGTGGGGCCCCTTGTGTGTGTGTGTGTGTGTGTGTATAGTCGGGGCAGAGCAAAGGGGGGGGGGGGGGGCTACTGACACCTTGTTCTGGACAAAATGACTGGCTTGCATCATCCACACGTCCCTCGCTGCCAAGCCAGTCGACCTCTCAGCACCACATTGACACCAGGGCTGTCTGTCCATCAGTCACTGCCACGGGCGGATATAGAACCGGGACTGACTCACGTTCATATTTCTGACCCGAAATACTGGATCGAGCTGATACCAGACCTGGGCGCTGCTCTCACAAAAGGACAGCTGTTGCTCTGTCAGGCAAGTACCCAGACTCAGACTGTGGTGTGCTGGGACTCCGTGTGACAGCAAACAGTTTGCCTTTTCATTTCAAAGGATTAAAGATGCCACGGAAGCGTCCCGTGCTTCCAAATATCTCCTATGCTGTTGATTTGTGTTGTGCAGCAGTTTGACAAATACACATCTAAGATTACTTTTGAATCAGAAAGCAAGCGGGGATGTTTTTGTTGACAGCAGCAGCAGAAGTCTCAGCACAGCATAGATAGAGATGATGCCAAATTGAAGTATAGATGGATTCAGCTCGGTGCCCTTTGCTGCTGCTGAGGATTTTTCTGTTGGTACCAAACGAGAGCTCAGCTTTGTGACCCACAAGTCAACTTTAACCCACAAGTCCATATCAGAGGCTCATTAATACAAAGCCACAACACAGAGGCGGCGTGCTTACGGAGGTAATCTCTCTGCTGGGAGTCTTGACCTTCTCCTCAGCCTCACATCTTTTTCCCAGGGATGCAGCGATCGCCTCCGGGAGACTGAGAGCAGCACAGAATACCAATTTTCCTGTGTTCTAATCCTTTTTGAAATGTTCCAATCATTCTCATGGATGCTAAACTAAAAGCAGATGCAAGACTTTTTTTTTAAGGCTTTGGCAAATATTATTAGTCAAGAGTGACAAATATTAAAAGTGCATGAAACTGCATTTCTCGGGGTTTAAGCAAGAGCAAACCGAAATACACAAGTGTGCAGAGTTACCACTGGCATGAAAATGACCCCGATTTACTAAACCTCTGTTAAAAAGACAAAGTTGACTCACAGATTTCACAGATATTTAGTGTTGTGGATACGCAGAATGATGCTTTGGAGTGACAGACGCGACCTTAAACAAGGGTCAGGGAGAGTTTAAAGGAAAAATCACTTCCGTGTGTGTTTTTATATGAGTGACATTCAAATAATCAGGGAGGCCTTCAAATGCAAGTTGTCAACTGCCATTAAAAGCAGCATGTGGAAGTAAAGGAGCTGAGCACAAACAGGCAAAGCAGCCTCGCGGTTATTGTTTTTAAATTACACTGAAGCAGAAAACTTCACTTTGATTTATTACATTTAAATTTATCTTCATTACTTGGACTTCAAATCTCTCATTTGTCTTATGTGCTTTAATAACTTATTTCATTTGTTCTCACTATGTCAGATCATTCTTATTTGACTGCTGAGAGATGAAAGCTAACATATCTAACATACAGTTTGGACTTAATACTTGGATATGACAGCATGTTGCTTTTCTTATTTGACTTTAAGAGAAATTAGTCCAAATTCTCCAAAAACATGCGGCTTTCAGTCTCTACTTAAAAATGCCAGTAAAAACGTTAGATCCCAACAAAACTCTAGAAAAATGTATATTTCAGTAGGCAGATAGTCGATTACATCAATCCCGATGTAATTTAATTTTACAATCAAACCCATGCGTTCCTTTGATTGCCACACACACACTGAGTTATATAGAGTTCAACGCCAACACACTACGTTCAGGTGAAATCTGTTTTATTCTAATATTACATGGCACTGCCTAGTTTGTAGATGACAGCCTTGCCAGCTGTATGAGCAGCGGGCACGTCTGGGTAAAGGGCAGCGTGATGCTTGTGGAGCAGAGGAAGATCCTGTCATTTCAACAACTCCACATGGTGACAGTGAGTCTGGTTCAAAAGTTCATTCTAGTTTTACTGTTGTCTATGCAGGCAGGGGGACGGAGGGGGAGATGGGGGGGACGGATGGAGGGTGTGTGTGTGTGTGTGTGTGTGGGGGGGGTGGGGCTGGTTGGGTTGACGCCATGCCACGCTATGCTACAGTATGAACCCCCCCCTCCTGTTCTCGCTCCCTCCCCTCGGGGATTCATATTTAAACCCGGCAGAGAGTCACATGTGAGTGTGTGCAGGACGGGCCGGGCCGAGCCGAGACACAGGCTGGGGGAAACACATCAGCAGGGGAAAGGAGGGGGGGGGGGGGGCGACACACACACACACACACACACACATACACACACTCCTCCTGAAAATCTAAATCCGATGCTTCTTGGAACCAAATAAATAAGGGCCCTAACCACAACGCTGATGACAAACAGGCGAACTGGCAAAAAGTTCAAACAGCCCACAGCGGCAAAGCTAAACTGAGAGAACACCAAAGTTTGATTTGCAGGAATCGAGTTTACCACCTTAGTAAATCTTTGATGACACAAATCTATTGTGCTGTCCTCAACAGCGTTAAGAGTTTAAAAAAAACAACCTTTAGACTTAGGTTTAACTGGCTGATGTACTGCTAAATAAAAGGTAAATAAAGAAGAGAGGGTAAACAATGGCATCCTTGGAACACACCAGGCAGGGTTGAGCCTTTATTTCATCGCTCCTTTCATCTCAGAGTCAGCACGCCTGACTGTGTGTGTGTGTGAGTGAGTGTGTGTGTTTTCTCAGTTTGATACGGAACGTTGGCCCTACTATTGTGCGTGTTTGCTCTTATATCTTAGGCCGTTTATGTCAAATGCTTTGATTTGCCCGCGTGTGTAAATGATGCAGGAGGTTTATAATCGATTTGACATCGCAGATATTGATCTGATCTTGAGGTTCATTGAGGGGAACTCGTCTAAGCTGGAGGATATTTGGTCGCTTCCCTCATTAAAAGGCCTTTTGTTTGCCTTGTTTTTTGTTTATTTACCTCTTCATCCCCTTACTGATGACATGAATTAGGATGTACTTTTTTTTCTTTTTCTTTTCTTTTTTTTTTTAAATCAAACACCCTGAAGTCAAGTGGAAGACAAACATTCCCCTGCTTTTGACTTCGCCGGCACAGCAGCAGCCTGCAGGCACCATCCATCATCCTAACCCTCCCTCAGTGTAGAACGGTGGGTTTGTGAACCCACATTTTCCAGTTGTTGACTGCTCTCGAATAAATAAACGGCCCGACTATTTCGGGCTCCATTGAGTGTCGGTTGTACTTCACTGGCCCTGCGATGGAGCTTGAAAATGTCATCGCGTATTTTACAGCAATAACTCCGTTGCTCATGCAGGCCCAAAATAGAAACGATGGATGGGGCGGTTATAGATGTCAGTTTCCCTATAAAGGGTACGACAACTATACAGGCCCAGGTGAATGGAAAGATCACAGAGGAAACAGAAACACAATACACAGACTATAAATATACACACAAAGCCATTTATAGACTTGAAATGGGGGCTCTGTGATTCTTTGGTACAGTTAGGTCAATAGAATACTAATTGTCTAAATAATAACCTGCCTCTTTTTCTAATTTAGGAACAAACTAATGGAATATATATATCACAGACTTACTAGACGTTTCCAAAGAAATATCATGTGAATGTTTGATCCCCTAAAGTATCATTCTGTCAGAAAATGTTATATTACTTTGTACTTGTCCTAAATTAATACATGTTGGATAATTACTTCTCAGCGTTGATAAGGAATCAAATATAATGGATAGACTAGTTGTGATGTAAGCACATTTTAAGTTTTTGCAGGGATATTATAAACATATTTTGGGACTTTTTAGTGATAAAAATATTATTATTTCCAGGAGGACAAAAGCAATTTAAGTTATTACAAATACATTATTAGAACAGAAGTGACAATGAAAGACTATCCATCAACTCCAATCCCCTATACAGATGAGATTTCAGCAGAGATATAATCTGGGTTTATAACCACATTTGCCTGTACATTTAAATGATATCATAAAGACAAGCTGGTGTGTGGTTTGATGGGTTTAACGGCTGAACAATCCCCCCCCCCCCCCTCTCTCTCTCTCTCTTTGTGTGTGTTTAGAGCCTGGTTATGGATTTTAACCTCCTGACGGACAGTGAAGCCCGCAGCCCGGCGCTGTCGCTCTCTGACTCCGGGACCCCGCAGCACGACCAGGGATGCAAAGGCCAAGACAACAGCGGTGGGTCTCATCATCACTTACGCTCTTACCTGCGACCACATGTACCGACGACACGCGCGATTTTATTCGACGATCGCCGAATGAGCTTAGCCATTGCGACGCTTCGATTATAATAATAATATTAATAATAATAATAATAGTAACAATAATAATAATAATTAAATTATTTCAAGTCAAAACAATATGAGGTTATCCTTTTCGAATATCGTAAAAGGTCGATTAATGAGGAATCGAACCCACCCAAGTCCCTATAGGCTGTCTGGTCTACAATACGGGATTGATCGACGTCAGTGGCGTCTTCACGCAGCAGCAAACCTCCTCATGTGAACCTCCGGCTCCTTTAAGAAAATAACTCATCTCACTTTGAATATGAAAATCATTTGCCAAACAGACAAACCTAATTCTCAAGGGATTATCTCACGCAGCAACAGCTTCATTCAGTCGTGTTCAGTTCGTAGAGACATCTCACCTGGAAGGAGCTTTAAAAAAAGCGGGGATCGGTGATCGATAAATTAAAAGCCTTCGATTTATTTACAGATTCATTTGAGCTCATCAGCTGGGCGGAATGCACCTCTTCCTGAATTTAATTGCTTACGTGTTTGACTTAAAGAGGAAATGAAGTCCTACAATCTGTCAGATACTTATTCGATTGTAAAGAAATAAATGTCGTGTCAAAATAGATCCATTCCTCTCTTCATGCAGTCTTATACTAATCTGACAGGGTTCTCTTTAAATGATCTATAACGTATAAGGAAGAGCAGATGTGTTGCGAAATTTAAGAGCTGAGCTGTGCATTTTATTTTGAAGGTAAACGTCTTAATTTTAGGAACATTGCTGGGCTCTGGGTGTGATGTCATATAAGGAAATGTAATTTTCTTTATTTATTGTTACTTTAATCTCCTTACTTTGATATATGTCAGATTTTCACAATAAAAGCATATACCTTTCATTGCTGAATTTGTGTGCTACTCAAACACAAACATAATTTAACATACATGTTTTCAATTGTGCCACAAGCTTTCATAAGACTTGGTTTCCTTGTGATCTCATCAAATTGAATCAAATCTAAACACAATAGTGATGATACATTTGTAATTTTTAGACAGAATCTAGAAATATGTGTTATATATAAGTGACAATTAAGAATTAAAAGTTCTAGCAAGTCGTTCGTGTATTGAAGAATGTCACTAAAATGACTTCTTTATTGAGACACACTGATTCGATATCAAATCAGTTTATTTTCTCTCACAAATTTTAAGTGAGAGAACGTAGAGATCAAATATTGCACCAGAATTCTCCTTGGGATTGTATAAAAAAAGCTTTCAAATACTTAATCGTATCATTCTTTGCTCTGCATTGTTGTAAAACATTTAGCAAATTAAATAAGGATTTATTCAGAAAAAAGAACAAGTGATCTTTCTCGTCCACGGCCTGCCTTTCTCTCCTCCTTTGATTTTAACCGCTGTCAGGATTTAGAAAATGGAGGGAGTGAATTGTCACTCATGGCTGCCTCTGAATAACCTGACCTGTACTGGACAAAATGAATATTTGCATATGTTGCCATTGTTCCTGTGTGATGAAGGCCTCAACACACCACCACTGCTTTTCATTGTGTGGCTTTCTGTGAAGATGTTAAGAATCTTTCTGAATTTCCAAACACTGAAACGCATTTTTGCTGAAAGCCGCTTGTAGTTGTTTTTCAGATTAAACTCATCTGAGAAGGTGACCTGGAACGGCTCTCTCATGTCCGCACATTATCAGTCAGATTGCTCCTATTGTTGGTCACTGCGTCGGTGTAAAAAGGCCTGCCCTTTCCTATGTATTGTGTTATAGACTTTGGCCTTAAGTGACAGCTTACCCAGTGTCAGTTTACTGCCAGATAACAGCCTCAGCCTGGCCCTTATTGGTTTTGCCGGTGGCCCTGCGGAGCCTCTTTTTAAACCCTGCTGATCATTTTGAACTGCTCCCAGAGAGCTAAGCCCTCACCAAACAGAGCCCAACCTGCCCCAGTCACAAAAGCCTGATCCACAGGATTAGTTGGTCAACTAATTTCACTTCTTTCTGTGAGGTCCTCAAATTGTGGGAGTCTGATGTGGCGGAGAAGAGCCCTGACAGACACAACACGGATGTGTGGTCCTTTAAACCTACCGTGTCATGTGCCAAACGCAATCACTCAATGCTCCTGACAGACAGATGTCATAGGATGCTTTAGACGTTTTTATATATATTGAGATCAGCGATGAAATCCCAGGGGAGATATGCTAGAATAATGTGTTGTTTCTAACAAAGAATTTGTTTGCTCATCAAGTATTGATTGTGCTTCTTGTCTAGACTCTACAGAGGATAATGTAAATAGTCTGGTCAAAGTGCTAGGATATTTATGACCTCCTAGTGTCAAAATTTAGATTTGTGAGAGTCTAAGGTGAAGACAAAATGAATCCAGAAAGAAGGATGTTCGATGCACTCAGGTTTTCAGGTCAAGCATATTGCCAGTAGCGATTGATCTAACGATCATGTTTGAAACCCCACTGTTATGAATGCCTATTTTAAATCATTGCATTGGCTGGAACACATTTCTCATTTCTTCTGGATTGGTGAATTGCTGTCTGTAAGATATTCCATATCCAAAGTTTGTTATTTTAAGGATATTTAGTCTTCATTTAACAATTTCTAAAAAAAAACACACAAACACAACTGCCACTTCTTCAAATACTGCAATTCTGCTGTTGTATGCCCCCATTTACATTCTATTTTTCTCTTTTGTTGCATTATATTTTTCTTGCTCACCTTGGCTATAATACCCCTCTAACATGTTATTCCCTCTCCGCAGACACAGAGAAATCGCACCAGAACCAGCTAGACGAGTCCAACGCCGAGGACGGCTCACTGAAGAAGAAGCAACGGCGGCAGCGGACTCACTTCACGAGCCAGCAGCTCCAGGAGCTGGAAGCCACCTTCCAGAGGAACCGCTACCCCGACATGAGCACCAGAGAGGAGATTGCAGTCTGGACCAACCTCACTGAGGCGCGAGTCAGGGTGAGTGCAGACACTTTAAGCTCAAAACAAACACTAAAACACCGGATTTCAATGCGTCCATCTCTGCTTGAAGGTGTGTTATTCAGTAAATCAGCTGCTGTGGTGTTTATACTTATTCACACATTCATACAATTCTGTACGAATTCCCAGTTCACCTAACCTGTCAGCACCACTTGAGTGCAGGGAGGAAACAAAATGTGTTTCTAAAAAAAAGCAGCCGAGTGTGGAAACAGCCGACAGAAACCTCTGCTTTGAACCTTTGTTCCTAACCTCCGCCGCTACCTGCACACATTTCCATCTCCTGCCACAGTTCTGCACAAGTGCAGTAGGTGCTTTCAGGTGGAGACAGGTCAGAGTCGAAACAATGTATGCAGCAATGATGTAACCTGCTGAAATTTACATCACGAGGACCGTAGTGGCCATGTGGACATGTAAAGTAGCATTTAGCCTTTAATCTAAAAGGCAGATTTAGTGAGGCCGTGTTCACAAAGGAATGAATCCCTTTAAGTTCCCTTTGACGCCATGGCCTGTGTACTAACACAACCCTCAAGACAAACTGTATTTTTAGTCCTGTTGCTGTTAAGTCTCTAAAAAATACCGAAACCAAAACTGTGTGTTTGTTGCCAATGATGTCGTTTCTTCCCAGTGCTCTAGTTTTCTTTCACAGTACAAACACAATAAAGTAAGGTGAACTAGGAGCTGAATGTGTGTGATCGCCCTGAGACAGATCAAATAAATGGCAGAATAGAACAGAACAGAAGTACGTGGCCTCCGTTTTACACTCTGGCCTGAAATCATTTTGGTAAAACCAGCCTTTGATGTCGGCTCTATTATTTACACTTTCTTTGAGTTCCAGAAAATTACAGGGTTTCTTATAATAGACTACGTTACATGTTTTATTCTCTTCCACTTCAACCTAAATGTCAAAGGTGCTCTCCTGTCTGCCCACGCCCAGCGGTTTGGACATTGTAGCTATATGAAGCAGGAGGACGCACATTCTGATGGTTGACAATAGGCTACAATCACTACGCTGCCCGACAAGTAATGGATCACATTAATGTTGGCTGGATGAAAGGTCACATAGCACGCACTCCTGGTTGTTATGTTGAAGACCCAACAGACTACACGTTATTTGGGCCCTCACGTCACAGCAGCCTTTCTAACCCCATACATGTTTGGAGATTCCTGCATGCCCAAAATACCTCACCTGTCGGCTTGATTTATATGATTTGTCAGGGAGCAGTTGGTTGTTAATCGGCAGCGCAGACGGAGGAGTTTTGTGGTTTACGGCATTTAAAACGGGAAACAGGCTTTAATATGATATCGTACTGTAGCTTCTACATTATGCTGCAAAAAATGAAAAATCCTGCTGTATTACCATTCTGTTATATATTAGTATTATCATCTTCATTATATTTAGCTGCTCATTCCTTGTGAAAGTGGACAACTCAAATATTTTGTGGCATTCTCACTGTAAAGCTTTATGTATTTGTAATAGAATTCAACAAATTATAAAATGCCCTCACTCTTTTTTTCTGGAGAATAAAATGATTGATGAACGTCAAAATCAATCACTGGCATGTTGAATGAAATGCTGAGTAGGTTTAAAATGTTGACATGTGATTCAGCATCAGAGCTCCAGAGCAATATACCGTATAGAACTATGTTATGTTCCGTCAGCATTTTCCAAAAGGAATAAAGTCAGAGTTCCCTGAGGCTTCTTATCGAGATGTGAAAAAGTTGGGAGCTGCTGACAAGCTGCTTTCCTACTCTGAAACAAGACGGGGAAGTTTTCAGACAGCAGGGCCTTTACGGCTGTGATACATTACAGGAAAAGCCAGGAGATCATCACATTTGATTAAATCACTTTTGAAAGAACAAATCTGAATTATGTCTGCATGATAACGCCGACAGGAAGATGATTAAAATTCATCTTCGACGGACAATGAATGTTCACCCCGGTTCATTCAATAGATATAGATATTTCAATTGGGACCAGTGACGCCATACACACCGTGATCTAGACCTTTCATCACCACAGCTCGGGATGCTTGATTGATTTAAAGATCCTCCTGACACATTTCTCTACCGTCTTGCAAAGAAGTATTTTAATCCCTCACCCTCCTGCCTGCGCCAGCAACAATATGACTATTTGAGACAAGACATCTAAATGTTGCTGCAGACGTGCCTGGGGATAACCTTGACATTCAGCCTTTTCCACAGACATTCAAACAGCATTGCCTCCGAGTCACAGCAAAGATTGGGTAGCTACTGTCCTCCGGCATGGGGCTTTCCCTGCTGTCACTGAGCGCCATGGAAAACTCAGAGTCATGCACGTTAAACTCTTATTGATGGTCAACAGCATTTGGTTACTATCATAACAGAGGGTTGGATGATACACAGCATGTATGCCATGTAAGCAGAGAGAGTAGGAATGGCCCATAAAAGGTTTCAATTGATAATACATTTGAAACCAAATCGTTTTAATGGGGTTTTGTTGGATGTTGTAATTATACAGCATCTTTTCTGTCTAATGTTCCTATTTGCACACAGAATCAAATCAAAGGTTTTGGTTTATTTCAAAAGTTTGTGGAGAACTTTGCTCTCGACGAGACTTCTTTCCTGAAATCTCAATTTAGATTCTCCACTAAAGCTTTAATCCTATTCATATCCTCTAAATATAGGACCATAAAATGACAAATGTGAAGATTGCCCTTCTCTGACATTTCTTTCATTGGAATCTCACTATTCAAATGAATCAATAATTAGTTTTAATAAGCCTCGCCTAACATGACTGTTTGACGATACACTTCAACTTACTTTCTGGGATCATTAAGCCTCCCAAAAAATTCTGGAAACATATGCACACAATATGACAGAAAGTATCTTAGAGGTGCGAGGACACACGCGGGATGTATTTTGGAATTAGACTTTATTGACCCATGACACTTTGGTAGACTTGATAGGTCAGTAAAAGTACTTGTTCAGTCTTTCTATTCTTATATTACACAGTGGCATTGCCTTTTTTTACATTCACAAGTGTCTCTGGTATCCTTTGGTATCACAGACCAACTTCAGTGTGTAAATCTTCCGAGCACTTGTTCATCATCTTTTACTTGAATGTAATTGACCTTTCAATCAATGTTTTAATTTCAAAAGAGTTTTAATTTAGCATCTGCCCCATGTGGCAGAGGCAGTAGTGTGTGATTTCAAAAGCTTATAACCCTGAGATTTGTTCTAGGTCTTTGGATTTCACAATAAAATTTAATGAAGAATTTGCAAACGATACCAAATATATTTTTTTTAGAATTATGCACCTCTTTGCTTTTGATATGACAGTACAGCCATCAAAATATTTTACTTTAAAAATGAGAAATGTGAGGTGACTATCATGGGTCAACATCTTAAAATAGACTTTATGCACTAATTATGTTTCTCTGTTTGGCCTCCGTAGGTATGGTTCAAGAACCGCCGTGCCAAGTGGAGGAAGCGCGAGAGGAACCAGCAGGCGGAGTTGTGCAAAAACGGCTTCGGCGCCCAGTTTAATGGACTCATGCAACCCTATGATGACATGTACACAGGCTACTCCTACAACAACTGGGCCACCAAAAGCCTAGCAAGCAGCCCTCTCTCCGCCAAGAGCTTTCCTTTCTTTAACTCAATGAATGTAAGCCCCCTGTCGTCCCAGCCCATGTTCTCCCCCCCGAGCTCCATCCCCTCAATGAACATGGCCTCTAGCATGGTGCCCTCGGCGGTGACTGGGGTCCCCGGCACAGGGCTCAACAACCTGGGCAACCTCAACAACCTAAACAGCCCCACGGCGCTCAATTCAGTTGCGGTGACAGCGGCCACTTGTCCTTACGCGACCACGGCGAGTCCCTACATGTACAGAGACACCTGCAACTCCAGCCTGGCCAGCCTGCGGCTCAAGGCCAAGCAGCACACCACCTTCGCTTACCCGGCGGTGCAGAACCCCGTCTCCAACCTGAGCCCATGCCAGTACGCCGTGGACCGACCAGTATGAAGAAGAAACCACACCAGCCGCCCCCTTACCCAACTCACCAGAACCTAAGTCCGCTATTATTGCCCCACTATTGCATCTCCTCAGCCATGTTCCATCTCTAAACGGCCAGGTGTGCTATACGGCCAACACCACCTCGTTTTCATGATACACAATGAAAATACTGAGACGAAAACTACACACATGCCCTAGATGGACCACCGTGCTTCAAAGGAACTCACTTCTGTACGCGAGACTTTGCGAGACTTTGCGAGACTTTGTTGCCGAACTGACCAACTGCTTCAAAGGAATCCTAAAATGTATTATCCATTATCATCTTCTCCTTCTTTTGAACTGCATGATTAGAGTAAATGTAGAAACCAAGGGTAAAAAAAAAAATCAAACCACAGGATGCTTCAACTGGACTGGTGGTCAACACCTTGGCCCCAAAAAAACATCGAGTAAAACGTGATCCTTGCTACCGTCGCAGGAAAAGGGACCTGTGGTAGCAATATGGGAAAATTGAGGATGTATATAATAGACTTTTTTCTGTTTTGTATGTGACAAAAATATATGAAAACGTAGTACATTGAAGATGAGAAAAGCATGTTCTTCAAAAGCAAAGACCCTAGGTTGACTATGAGAACCCCCCTTTAGGAATTTTAATCTTTGTTGTGAATTCCTCTCACCTTGGAAGGTCGTAGGTCAAAGATCAACTCGGATGGGGCACGAGCAGGGCACGAAACGTCGTCCTGGAAAAGTAAAAATAACCTCGAGCGGGTTAGACGCAACAATTTACTCACACGTGTACCAGAATATCAGCAACCTTTTTAAAAGTAAATCTCTGAAAAAGCCATTGAATATATAGATTTGTGTGGTGTTATACAAAGGGAGTCCATGACTGTAAAAATGTATGTAAGAGTGCAGTTGTTATTACAAAAAACAAGCTTTTTTTTTTCCTGGTGTAGCCTGCTTTGTCTCATTAAAGAACCAATTAAAGGATCAGTTTTTATGAAGTACAAATGGGCTTTGACATTAACAGGGACAGTACATGTCCTTCCACATCTCTATCCGCTGGTGTGACATGGGCAGAAACACGATGTTCTCACAACAATGACCGCAACACCATGGAAACCCCATCTTAGCTCCATGACAACAGTTACGCAATGGCGAAACAGAGTAGTAGGGCCGAGATGAGGAGCGATGGGGAGATATAGATGTTCCCAAAGCGTGGTCACCGATATGTTTGACCTACACTCCGAGCGGTAACCACAGGCTATCCAGTAACGCAACAGGAATTCGAAGAGGCCGGGACTCCAGCGCTGCCAATATTACGCAAGCCCTTCAAGGAGCGAGGTGTTCCAGCGCTGCCACAAACAAGGGGTTAGCAGCCCATCAATCCCATCAACCCCCAACGCTAACACACCGCTGTTTATTGCCGTGACATTTACACTGGTTTTATCTTCCATCTCACACTAATTTCCAGGAAATTTGTGCAGTTTCTTTACCAAACAGATCCCCTATATATCTCTTATCTGGATTGAAACGTGTCATATTTGGACCACTCAACACTAAAAGATATACCAAGAAATCACTAATGTCGCCAAAATTAACATACGCATCCTTAACAGTCACTAATTGCAATTGACGTCATCTTCCTTCTTCTGATTAAGATTATAACCAGGAAAAATGAGAATCCCAAAAACCCCAAATGAAGTCAGCAACCAGCTTCAGCAGTTAATCTCCCGGTGGCCGAGACACAAAGCTAGTTTGTAGAGTGAGCTGAAGCCGTCACAGTTATCTGCTCTTCTCCATCACACCACACCAAAGAATCAATATTCCACCGGAGGGGAGATGTCCAAGAGTCCCCCATGTTTACTCACACTGTACAAGTACTGCAAGTGAGGAGAAAACCACAAAGCGCAGTGTGGTGAAAACCATGGAACCAGAGGAAGTTCTAACGATTACCTCAGAGAATAGAGCGAGAAGAAAAGGGAGGAATTTGAGGAGGAAATTGTTTTGTTTTCTTTACTTCTATAGCACATCAAGTCTGTAAAAATGGTTTGGATTTGTCTGTTTGTATTTACTCAAAATGCTGCTGCAAACAGGAACAAACTAAAAATATCAGATTTACTAACTTTAGATGGATAAAATATTAAAAACAAATTCATTCTGATAAGATTAAAATGTAAAATGAATATCATTGGTCTCATTAAAAGGCTGTATATCTACAGTAAACTGTTCTGATTCTACAGAGGGACTAAAACTGGACAACAGCTAAATCCAAGTTCTTAATCTCTCTCAGATGCCGTTAATGGATTGTTTACTTCAGTAATGCCTGTAAACACTGAACGAAAACTGGACACTATTTCAATTCTGATCAGGTCAAACTCGTCAATTATAGATGCAAATAAACCTGTAATTTATACGGTCATCCAAATCTCACCTGGGAACAGTTTGTAATAGCAGATGTACTGGAAACCACCTAGGATTTGTGTGTGTATTCCAGATTTGAATTCCTATTTAATAGAATTATTAGAAATAGAAATACGATGACTTAGAAATAGGAAATAAGGTGAGGGGGGGGGGGGGGGGGGCCTGTGATGGGAACTGTCTGCACACGGCCCTGTTGAAAAAGACACAACTTCAATACTAAATAGGCAAATGTATAGACAAAATAGTTTATGTCTTTATCTTTATATTTGTATCTTAATACAGACAATATCACATCAACACTGGGCCAAATATGCATAACTCAAATGCTTCAGAGCAACATGAGCAGCCGATAAACTGTCGCTTCAACTTCCTGGGGACCAATTTAACATTTACAGTCCGCAGCAGATTACGTTTCCGTCTGCTTGAGGTCAATGGGAGCAACGTGGGAAATCAATATGGATTTAAGTAAATATGATGGAATGTTTTGTACTTAAATTGATTAGAGTAGAAACAGCTTAGCGAGTGTTTGTGAATTTGTAGCACATATACAGATTTAATCTCCACGGCAACAACAATGACGATGGATGTGGAAGTAATTTAACTCGGGGGGGGGGGGGGGAAATGCAGATGAATCTTCCGGGTCAAATCCGATATGAAAATACAGGTGATTTGTGTGTTATTAAAAGTTATTATCCACAGTTCTGAAAATATAAAGGGTCAACTCAAAGGCTCATTTTACTGACTTGTGTTAATAAATTTGCTAATTGCATTCGGTTTCTGGTTATAATTTGAGGAACTCCCGTCTATTTGCATTTCATTACTCCTCATTGATATGGTAAATCATTGTCACGGAGGAGGTGGACTGGATGAAACCCAGGGAATATAATTAGGACTCGAGCAGAAAACAGCTTCATGGTAATTACTCTTCAAAATACTGAGTGATGAAGTAATTCTCCAGTCCTCTTTTTTACTGTGTGTTCCTGACAAAGGATTAGAAATAAAATCAGAGCCAGGCAATATGGCTTTTCAAAGTTATTAACTAGACAAAGTGACTTTTGGTGATACTTTTTATGAGTTGTTTGCTCAACCTGTTTAACGTGGGATAAAATCCCAGCAGTTAATTGCGAGCACTGATTTGGGAAAAGTTTTACCGCAGCGAGGATGAAGACGTGAACAAACAAAATTTGTCCCTGACTGATGTTAGACAGTTTGATCAAGGAGCACGTTTATATGACCTTTGCCCTCACATGTTAGTGTAACCACTGTGGTACAAAAAACCTCAATAGTTTGACCAAAGGTTTCTGATTTTTTTAGATTATATTTCTCTGCTGGACCCGACAGAAATGTTTAGATTTAAACTGCTGGCTTTAAAATACAAATGCGTAAAATGAAAAGGTGAAATTTAATCTACCTAACAGACGATTTGGCAACCAGACTTGTAATCTAACTAATTTACACGATGGGCCTGAACATCACAGCAGGTGAGGGTGGGGGGTGGGGGAGGGGGGCTGCACAATGTGAAGTGAAGCCACACCTGCCGAGATGTAAAGAAGCGCTCCTCTTTTAGGGTTTGATGAAGAATAAAGCGTTCCTTTTTACGGGCATGAACAACACAACGGATATGCCTTCAGGAAAAAGGCCGATATCGCTCAAACAAAATTCAGTCGTCACAAAGCCAATAAGGACTGAAAGCCTCCGAGCATCATTATTCTATACCTATGGTCTGTACATGCTGATAATAATATGATGGCGTTTGTTTATAGAGTATAGATTTCTACAAAACAGATTTAAAGTTTAATAGTATAACAAAACAAAATGTACTTCATCTACCACTGCTTCTACTATTGCTATACTCAACTACTACTCCAGCTTTTATAAATCCATAAATAACAACACAATACTACTACTAATGATAGTAAAAATAGTGGTATGTGTAGAAGTCCCATTAGCAGTGCTATTGTTATTGATCATCATCGTTCGAGATCAATTCAATGATTAATCTTCATATTCGATACATGAGCTTTTCAGTAACATCAGTGTGTACCAGCAAAGCAACAAATGGGTCTGAACCTGAAGTGGAGTGACAAAAGAGATAATGCTGGGTGTGTGTAGTAAGTAATTATCCTGAGGGGGTTTTTGATTACACACACACACATTCGCATACAATGCTGAACCTACAGAAGAACTCAGGCTCCAGTTTAATAGAGCAACTGAAAACCTCACAGGGTTTTATTCTTTGAGTGCAGTTTGGACGGACACACGGACACACACACACACACACACACACACACACACACACACACACACACACACACACACACACACACACACACACACACACACACACACACACACACACACACACACACACACACACACACACACACACACACACACACACACACACTTTTCTGAGGTGAGCTGCTACATCTGCTTCTCCTCGCCATCTTCCTCCCCTGCCTTGTTCTTCCTCCCTCTCCTCTTCCTCTCCATTCTATCCTTCTCTCATCTTTCCTCTGTATTCCTCTTATTTCTCTCCCACACGTCCTTCTTGCTCTTTTTCTACTTCCACCTTTCATTTCCTTCCCTTCTCCCTCCCTGCCAGGGTCTCTTACCCTCCTTCCTCCCATCCTGCTGCCCTCTGGGCCCAATTCAGCCTGTGGTCCTCTTCCTCCGACTGTAATACATTAGGAGGATTAACATTCCTACAGTAAGCCGCTGCGGTGCAGATCCAACCTAGCGAGCTTTTCTGTCCTCTTCCCTTGGCCCCTCCAGCTTGTGCTGTCTTGCATGTAATTTCCCGTTTGTCTTAAACTCAAACCCACCATTGTAATTTTGTATTCCATCATGCCAGCCTACACACAGAGTGAAGTTATATTGGTCGTATGTGGTGTAAGTGTAGTATACAAGCAGACATGTTTATTTTCTGACTTAAATGAGGGGACAAACAAATCCATTTATTTAAAGTGACAGTGCATTTTTTTTTTAATAAAGGTTTTCTCAATGATTATATTTATGTTTTGGGATAGTTTAGTTTTTCATATCATCTGCAAAAGCTTGGTTGTAATCCATTGTGAGCAACAGAACAGGAAATCAGCCAAAAAATATTTTCCACTTCATACTTAAGGGACTTTCTTTTTTTTCTTCATTAAACCGTCATAAAGTCCTGAGAATGAAATGTTTGCTTCCCTCTATTTTGGTCGTTATCAGTTAATCACAGTGAATCATTCTGATCAAGTGAGCTTAAATCCAGAGCAGGAAGATAAAAATGGAACAGAAACTTTTCACAAACATGCACTTCACACACACACACACACACACACACACACACAGAGGAGCGTGCACAGCCCAAGCCCTTGTCTAAAACCTAAAACCAATCCCAGACACCTCTAATTGGCCAGTATTTATCCAGGAGCCCAGGAGAGTCGAGTGCACCTTGGGCTGTTTTCACATGGGATTAAGCCGGGCTCTAAACCCAACACACTTCACAGAGAGAACCTCAATACTCTCGCTGCATCATCTGGCAAAGATTGGCCTCCACCAGCATGTTTACCCAGTCTTCAACAGGCTGATTTGGTGCAGTGTTTGTGAGCTGCTGATCACCTGGCAGTCACAGGGTTTAAAGGTGATACGTGCATCATTTTACACACACATGACCCATTAGCAGGCAAACCTTGATACATTAGTATACTTATTGGAAACAAATGAGTCGGTAATGGCAGACCTGTTGGATGATCTGAAAATGCATCACCATCAAGATTTTTCAAGGTTTTTATAATGTAATGTTTTGTAATGAAAAATAATTACATTTGGACTATTTTACATTAAACAAGACTTTGGAATCTATTTCATTTGAGGTCTGAACACAAAAAGACTGTTGATAGTGACGCAAACGCAACTGCTGCTCTCTGACGCCATCTGTTGGACTGCTGAGGTGGAAATTACACTCAAATATGGTTGTAATATATTTTGAGGAAGTGTGTGTATGCGTGTGTGTCTAGGATGATCTTTTCATATGAATTGAAGGTTTTTTTTTAAAGAATGGCCAAGTTTTCTTTATTCTTTAATACAGCAAAAGAAATTCTGTCCAACATCAATCAGACTGCACATAAACATGAACTTCATGTTTATGCCCCTCTCTTACACAAGTGTTACACATTGTTTCAAGTAAGATCATTTATACTTAAGCTGTAGTTGTACAGTGTACGGAAAACCTAATGGATTTCTACAAGATGAGAGGAAAATCGGGAGTTAAGTAGTTACGAGCTGCAGTAAAGACAGCCTGTATAATATTAAGGGCATTGGGTAGATAAACTCAATGAAGGCACCTATTAGGCCATTAGGAATTGACCATTCAGTTTAAACTCAATTCTAAACTTTACCTATATATTCCTAATATCTGAACGTATTACCAACGTGATATTTGTTCCAGTACTTTCTGTAATATCAGCTATTCCTGCAGCTGCACTGAGATAACGTCGCAGCATCTGAAGAGATAAACATGTTTGCCAGGGTCACACGTCTGATCAAATTTTGAACAGAACACGACGATGTCATATACTGCATCTATAGGATGAAGAACAGTATATACTAATAAGTGACATATTTCTTCTCAGTCTGGTACATTTGTCTGTCACCTGCTGATTTCCCACTCACACGAGGGCAAAGGGGCATCTGTCCAGGGTATATAAGAGCGGTGGAGACATACGGTATTACAGAGCAGCAGGGTGAGTAGACAGAGAAACGTTTTGTTGTGTCTTTTTCGCTCTCCTTACAAGCAGAAATTCTAAAAACCTAAACTTTATGTTGGATAGATGACGCAGATTTGGAGTTTGGCATTGCTCTGCGGCCTCATTGGCGCAGCATACGGTGAGAAGGTTTCCTTATGAGCTCCAAACTTTGGGTACACGTGAATTCATCAGTTTACATTTAAATAAACGTGCATTGTTGTGAAAGTAGAGGATGTATATGTTTGAAAATGCCTTTGGGAATTTGTCTTATTGACGTTTCCTTCATGTCAACAGCTGCCGAGGTCTGTTTTGATGACCTGGGCTGCTTTGATGACTTGCCTCCCTGGGGGGCCACTGCCCAGAGACCCGTTGCCCTCCTGCCCTGGAGCCCTGACGATATTGGCACCCGCTTCCTCCTTTTCACCCAGAAGAACCGTCACTACCAGGCAAGACTCTCGACTCCATCGTTAGCAGCTGTGTATCCCAAAAGGGGATAAGAGTGGATACATTTTCATAGCTGTATTCTACTGAAACCCACAGGAGATAAAGCCCGACAAAACCATTACGTCCTCAAACTACAACGGACAGAGAGCGACGCGATTCATCATCCCCGGCTATTTGGAGAAAGGAGACGAGGACTGGCCACAGGACATGTGCAAGGTACGAATTATACAAGCTGAGAGGAACCCGCAATGACAGCTTCATCACAGGGTTTAAAGTGTATTATACACTTTGTATGAAAGCAATAGAACCAGTCAGTGAAGATGTAATTCAGCATGTGTTGGAATTCAGCTCTGGCTTATAAATGAAGCGCTCTCTTGTTTTGTGTCACAGGTTGTAAGAAAATCCCATGTTCCCTTAGGGGCTGAAAAATATTAACTGATCCCAGAGAAGTCATTAAATCTGTTCCAGTTAGTTTTGTGGGATAAGTGAGTCCTTGCTACAGTACCTACTGTACCTTCAGACTGCTTTTACCTTCAGCGTATAAACACAAGGTCTTGAATCCTGGATCCTAAAAAGGTCTTAACTGTGTGTTGACTAAATCTGCCATTTTGGTTGCTGTGTCTAGGTGATGATCATGTGGCAGAATGTCAACTGCATTGCCGTGGAGTGGAAGAAAGGCGTGAGCACTAAGTTTGCCCAGGCTGCCAATAACGGCCGTGTGGTGGATGCCCAGGTGGTGTTCATGACCAAGTTTCTCATGGTAAATGCCAAAACGGCACATTTTCCACAGGCTGAGGCAAACTAGGCAAATGCGTTTGCTTTCTCAACCATACACAAACAAGGACATCTGTATTAACTTACTAGTATTTGGGTCGAGTACAGCCATACTAAACACTATACTGCTAACTAGGGACACAACAATAACAAAGACAAGGTGTTTTCCAGGTGTACCTAATGTAAACGTGAATCTCCTACAATCCTAAACAGTCTCTAGAATGAAGAAATGATATAACATTGCTTATAAAAATGTTAACCCGTTTGAATCATGCAAGACAAAAAACAAACCAAAAATGACACAGCTGAGCACAACTGGAAGTTAATAGGATATTCACACACACACACACACACACACACACACACACACACACACACACACACACACACACACACACACACACACACACACACACACACACACACACACACACACACACACACACACACACACACACACACACACACACACACACACACAAGAAGGTTGAAGGACACTGCAGCATGTTGTGTGATAGCGTGACGTGGCATCGTCTAATGTTTTCGTGTGTTTTACATGACTCAGAGCAAATACAGGCAGAAGGCCGATAAGTTCCACCTTATTGGGCACAGCCTTGGAGCTCACGTCGCTGGAGGCGTCGGCCAGAAGATCAGCGGCCTGGCACGCATCACAGGTGGGCCAGAGAGCTCAACTACACTCCTACTGTGCTGGTCTGAGTGTATATGAAACTACGATTTGAAGTTTTTGATATTGCTGCTGCCCTTATAATAGTAATGATCATCCACATTTCATACCTTTGCCGTTTCCTGCTCAGGATTGGACCCGATTGAGCCCTACTTCCAGGACACTGAGCCCCAGGTGCATCTGGACAAGAGCGACGCAACCTTCGTGGATGTGATTCACACCGATGCGTCCCCTTTCAACTCCAAGCTCGGTACGGTGCACTGTTGAAAACCAACAGAACAGCTTTACAATTGCAGTCGGGCAGGAAGATAATGGAAAGTAAATCAACTGAGTCAATTACTTTGAACAACCAGTGGCTCCTGTTTCCATCTTCTCAGGTCTGGGAATGTCCAAGTCTGTGGGTCACATGGATTTCTACCCCAACGGAGGAGAGGTGATGACCGGCTGCACCGCCAACAAAGGCAAACCCTCCAGCCTGGACGCCATCTGGGAGGGTGAGACAAATCACATTTTATTATTAGACAGATCATATTTAAATGATATGCATGCATGTTATCTGTATCAAATTTGATCATTATCAGTAAGCGTATTAGGATTTACTAACTAATGATCCAGTCTACCATCCCATTCCATCATCCCTACATAAATCCCGGAAAGCAAAGTGACCTCTTGAAATTGCTTGGTTTGTCTGGCCTACAGCCAAAAACCTAACAGGTATTCAATCTACAAAATAAGACAATAGTTATCAAACTTCACAAATGAGAAGCGATGAACATCAAATTGTTGGTATTTGTACTGTAGAAATTACTTATACTCGCGATGATATACTTCAATTTAATTTTTAGGACCTAAAAGAGGATCAAATAATATCCACTCTTTCAAAATAAAAGCTGAGACTTCTTTGTATTCGTCGTCTTCTCTGATTGGTCAAAATCCCACCTTGCCATTATGCCCAGGACGGTTATTTTTAATCCGCACTATCTCCGTCCTGTGACAGTGATAGTTTTCTTCTAAATGTCTTAACTTAGCAGGCATTCAAAGCAGCGAAAAATAAACATATCCATAAACCTACAAGAGGGAGATCTGACCTTTAATTTGACACTCTGACATGCGGCGCACAATAAAGGTCCAGAAGTTCTCAAGATTACAGAGCTTCAGCGCAGCCACTCTTCCCATACATAACACAATGACTCATGCATCCTATTTTCTCAGCCACGAGACTTACAATGCGGAGCGACCCCCCCCCGGAATATTGGAGTCGTCCCAATGGAAAAATTGCAAAGAAACCCCAGGCGTATTGAACCTATCTGGGCAAATACTTCTAAAATGGCTGACGACGCCCTCCTTTTGAAATGCGCCGCTGAGTAGCTCAAGGCTCAAGTGGCAGCATTAGTACCATGCCTGGGTTTGAGCGGCAGGGGAGGGGGGCGCTTTGCTGGCACAGCTGAATCTGCCCACTTTTGATCTTATAGATAAGAGAGGGAGAGTGGGAGCCGGGGTTGGGGGGGGTGGCGGGGGTCTCGCATAGCTGGAGGTCTCCGAGTGCCTGGAGTTTGAGAAAACAACAGAAGCCGTGACCTCTTTTTCTGTGTCTGTCGCTCTCCAACTATGTCTCTAGGTCTCTCTCTCTCTCTCTCTCTGTGTGTATGCAAGGGTCCCCAGGTCTCCTTATTAGTCATGTGCTGTCTTCTTAACTTGACCTCATTTACCAACAGACAAACTCTGAAAGCTGTCTACAAAACTAACTCCAATATTTAGTGCCAATATTGAAAACTATTCTGTGAAAAAAGGTGACAAAACTCTTAACTCTCACTACTCTGATGAGCCTGATGGCAAAAGCTTCATCAGGAGGTCATGAGGTCATACTGAACTGGGTGAAATTCAAGCCTCTAATCTGCGTTCGCATCTCTTTCCTCTCATTCCTCCCAACTTTACTTTTACCCTCCATCTTCCTCTTTTAAACAACACGTTTGTCCCACTTCATTGTCACAACCTTCTCTTTCTTCTCCAGGTACCGCCAAGTTTGACTCCTGTAACCACGTCCGATCCTACAAGTACTACAGCGAGAGCTTGATTAAACCTTACGGCTTTGTGGGATTCGCCTGCCAGGACATGGAGACTTTTGCCGCTGTAAGTCTTTGATTTTCAGCTAAGAGCCTTAAAGCTCCACACTTGAAGGCGCCGACCCAAGAACGCAACCTGTGACTATAGAGATTCACTTTTACTATGGCAGAGGTGGAAATAACATGTCCTCTAGAATGCAACTCTATAGAAGTACTTCACTAGAGTATTTCCATTCCGTGCTATACTCCACTATCCAGAAAGGCCTTGTATCTCCAACTTAGGCTGGAGTAGAGTGAGCCTGTACTGTCTCTGCACCGTCTCTGAGTGGACTTGGAGCCGCCACCTGTCGCGGCGGCGGGACACTGATACGGCTGTGAACCATTTCTTTGGTTTTAGAAGCGGATTGGGCGAGATTTGATTTTTGCTGCGGCAATGGTGGGTGACATGAACGGGCTTCCCCCGTGTCTTCCGTGGGGAGGGCTTGTGTCTGCAGCTGTTGGTGTTAATGACAGTTTATCCCCGCGTTGGACACATGTCCAGATCAAAGGAGGCGTGAGGAGCGTCGTGCATGACCTCATATGACTATGTCCCTGTTAAGAGATGGCAGCACCTCCTTGTCGTTCACCTCGTAAACGCTCTCTAGCGTATTTCCAGCAGCCGCAAACCCATTCGGTTCCCACACAATAGATTAAAACCGGCAACATTGTCAACCTTTCTATTTATGTTCGCAATATGTAAGGTTAAATCTAAGGACTTATCACCTTTAACCCAGTTTTCACAGTCGGATAAGGTAAAGGTGCACCCCTACGTTGGATTCCGGATGATAGATTTGTTTAAACGTCCCTGTAAACACATGTGAGCGGCTGTAAATAAACTCTAATCTGCTTTTTTCACAGCAGCTTCCTCTTACGCTCTCTGGCAGGGTGATCTTGTTCCTCACACCTCACCGTGTCCTTGTCTTCACAGGGAAAGTGCTTCCCATGTGCTGACGGCAAGTGTCCTCTGATGGGTCACCAAGCTGACAGGGCCGGCGTGTCTGATTCCAAGATGAATTATTTCCTCAATACAGGAAATTCAGAGCCATTTGGCCGTGAGTACCCTGTCCCCACCAGAATAAAAGCAGGACGATAACAGGACTACAAACTGAGTCTTGTTATGATATGGTGAAATTGTATCACTTCCTTTTCATTTCTAGGTTACACCTACAAAGTATCGCTGTTATTGGACGGTCCCGCCTGGCCTAACCCGGGCTTCATGTATGTGGCACTGGCTGGGGACAGAGAAACCACCAAGGAGCACACACTCTACGTGTAAGAGCATCACCAGCGTATGAACCGATTCTAAATGCTTCCTTACATTTCCTCATCTGACTTCTGACGTCCTCTTTCATTGTAGAGGCACAATGGTTCCAGGAAGGCTGTATGAGACGCTCCTGGATGCTGAGGTGGATGTGGGTGAGGTGACCGCAGTGACGTTCAGGTGGAACAACCACATCTTTAACCCCATGGTGCCAAAGTACGGCGCGACCAAGGTCGACGTGCAGAGAGGAAAGGACAAGAAGATGTAAGTTTGTCTTTCTTGTAAGCTTTGATCTTTACAACATGTGTAATAAAAGAGCAGCCGACTTGATTAAAATCCGTCTTAAATTTGGAAACAAGTCTTATTATCAAGGACTGCTGCTGCCTGTCATGCTCATATACTGTGTGACTAGATGTGGCCACTAGAGGGCAGCAGTCCTGTGAGGGAAGCATGGAGGTGTGTGGTTGGGGTGGCAGTAACAAGAGAGCTCAGTGATGACCAAGTGGGCAGGAGAGGAAGAGGAGAACACATTTGCAAAGCTTTGAAAATTGATACTTTGTTGGATAATAAGTGACTGATTATTTAATTTTAATTGATACTCCACAAGAACCTCACACCCGTCTGGATTCTCTTGTTCCGTGCCTCATCTCTTGTCTCTCTTCCCCATCACAGGTATCAATTCTGTGCATCACAGAACGTGGCAGAGAACGCGCTCCAGACTGTGCCACCCTGCTAAAGCTTTGCTTGCCAAAATCCTAAATGTCCCCCGGGGGCATTTTAAATAAAGATTTTTGCATTTGAACGCCCTCCCCGAGTCTCTCTTTCATATGATCCTTTGTGCCGGCGCGCAGGATGTTGCAGCATTTACAGGACGGCTGCACAATGAAGTGAGCAGGATGAAAGGGCCGGACTGGAGCGGATCAAACCGTGAAGTCGGTTAACAAAGAGAAAGATTAGAAATGAAAGGGAAGAGGATGTGACGCTGAATGTGAATATAACAAAGTTTGAACTACCGTCCCTGCAGATGACCTGAGAGATTAGCAGAACAAAACAGAAAGGTGCAATCTGCAAATGTTGCCCTTGAGGCGAGAGTCCTACATCCCCTCAGCTGGACACCGTCCCACCTATCAATCATCTCTCCTACCTTCAAAATGTCTCCCTACCACAGGAAAAACAAGCAAATGAGGGATTTAGATTTGAATTTGTGCAACATAACCTACTTTTGTGTTATGTTTACTTAGATAATGTTGCATATTGCTGCGTTAAACACTGATTTTTGCTGGTTTTGTTCGGCTTCTCAGTTGTGAAACGTGAGGAGAGGACATGTGTGGATATGAGGGTGCTAGTGGGTGCAGTAACAGAAATGGGGGGGAACGCGTCTACATGCAACCTTTCATCCTTAATTCGTCAGTTAATCTGTCCCTCTAGTAAATTGAGGATTCACAGCTCCAGCAGTCGTCCCTGACAACGTCCCGGCTATTAACCGCCGCCCCATTACTTTACTGTGACTTTGCTGGGTTCAACAGCATCACGGATACTTCGCATGTCCGACTGTTAATGTCCTTTGTCTTTGTCTTTATCTTCACAAAGCCAATTGTTCGTGGCTGCCAAGCCCTGTCAGGCGAAGAGGAGGGTAAATATTACCCTTATTAAGGGTGAAAGACATCAGGCTCAATTTGTGCAAACACAAATCAACACTAAATTATATGGTGAGATCTTTGCTTTCTCTCCCTCATTTGGATACAAAATGGCCGTGGACAGAATCTTGTCTAATGTGTCACATATATCTGTAATTCCAACAAGCAATGTGTGTGTGTGTGTGAGTGTGTGTGCCCCTCTCTGCAAAGCTCTTATTAATCTGTCCGTGGCCTTTTGCAGGCTTATGAAGTCCTGATTGTGTGTCATTGTTTTGGCTTCATTTATTTGAATACACACCCTGTAATCACGCTCGCAAATATACGGCTTTAAAAAGGCGAGCTGCCATTTTCATCATGGCACTAACAAAGTGCGTTTGAAATCACTCTGACTTCTCCTGCGCCGAGCCATCAGCGCTCACACAATGCCAATCAGAAAGGGGGAGAAGAAGGAAAAAAAAAGTCGCCGTCTTCAAAGCTTCACACTCCACTACATTAATAATATTAATAAAACAGCAGATTGAATGTGTGGGCTAAGAGGTGGGGGGAGAAAAGTGTCTTGAAATCCTCTAAAGACATCCGTCTTTGTCTCCGACTCGTTTCTTTTTTCATTATTGGCTCATTGAAAGTGAAGGCTAATGACAAAATAGCAGGCTAATTCCTGTAATTATGTGTGTTTGTCAGAGGGAATTTACAAATGACAGCGCTTCCCTTCTGATCTTTAAGCCAGTAGCTTCGGGGGTGGCATTGTTACACACAAAGCATTTACAGACAGGTCATGAATTAGTGCCGTATACTTGCACATAGATGGAGGTGGCAAGAGGAAAATAGCTCCCTGGGGAATGCTTGCACAACAAAGTTAACCCCTGGCCCTTCGCCTGATCGTATCATAGTCATTAAGAGGACGGGAACAACTCAGACGTACGAGAAAGCAGCAGCTTTTAGTGATATTTCACTCAAACTTGACCAACAAAGTCAAGATTTCTACAACACAATAGTGCGAAATACAATGGCGTCTGGAGCGGAAACGTCTAACGTCAAAGCGTCGGAAGGATTTCATTTGTTCAGCGCCTGCCTGAAGCTGTCAGCTGATGAATAGATCAACTTGTTTGACCTCCACCATCAAACCATTTGGGTAATAATTTGACCTTAACAATAAAAATGTTTCAGTACTAAAGGGAGAGCTGACAATAGAGTTTATTATACTGAACAGACAGGAAGGAGAATAGAGGCAGATGGTTCAGACCGGAGGAGGTTTTTGTCTTTTAAATGCAGTTTCACTCTCTTGAAGAAGATGAAATGAAGGTTTTCGCAGGTGACGGTCGCTCGTCATTTCCTGTTTCCTTCAAAGTATTTCTAAATTTTCATAACAGACAGGAAAGACTGTACCAAAGTACAAGAAATGCAGTTTGATTTCGCTTAAATTTGGAGGAAATAATGCATCTTCAGCTGGGTTTTCATCCCAAATGTGATTGTAAAAATGGGGATTCATTTTGTTTTGAAGTTGGCAGGAAATCAATATGTAGCTAGAAACATCGTATATATCATAAATATCATATTGCATCATAAATATGGGACACTGTCAACAATAGCAGATAATTAGTATTCTATAATATTCATCCAGAAAAATACAATTAAATAGATCACAAATGTAAAAACTACATGATTTCATTGGTCGGCTCTATATAAAGCATTAAAATGGAGGAGAGAGTCTGTGTGTGTGCGCGCACGTGGGAGGGCAGCAGAGCCACAGCTAAAGGGGGCCCACTTGGACAGTTTGGGTCCCTCCAGATTGCCGTAGCAACGACTCTACTTCAAAGCTATTTGAGGGAAATGGTCGCAAATGTCCAACTCTCACGTGGCCCGCAGTGTCTCTCCCTCACACACACACACTCTCACGTTAAAGCAAACTTGCCCTGCTAGGGGTTGAGTGGCTCTCCAACACCACTTCTGTAAGAATAACACACTCGCTGCCTAAATGTATTCTGGTTAGTGAATTAAGTGCCTGTGTTTAGTTTCATATTGCACCGGGTGAATCACCGGTGGGGGCGTTTGGCTTCAGGACAAAGATGTGAATTTGTTCAAAACACTATTTCACAGTATCACAGTTTGAATGATTTATTTTTAGATGCAGTGAAGCAGTAAATCAACCTTTAAATTGTCAATAAATCATCTAATTTGGCCCCCGAGACTTCCACCTCTTTCCTATATAAGATAAAGACTTCCATTAAACACATAAAGCTCCTATTTCATGATGTATTTGAACTTTCTGGCCTCAACTTAGTCAAATGCTGTCAAATTGAGGAGCTGCCGTCAAGAATTCAGGTTAAATATGATAAAAATGTACAAACTTCTTGGTTGTAAGTTAGTGCATTTGGTCAAAATGTTACAAGTGTATTAGTTTAGTGACATACAGGGAAATAATGTCTTTAAACAGCTGCTGAAACTCCTACACACAACCTTCTTACACCACACACCTGCTTGTGTTTAGCTTATTAGCTTGCTTAGCTTGCTTGGCTTGCTTGGCTTGCTGGAGACGTCAAACATTTAACACATTAAATTACTTTAAGCCATTTCATTTAACTTTTTACTTGACTTAACTTGACTTTTACTCACCAGTTTCTGGGCAGAACGACACTCTTTACAGCACTTTTGTCAAAATAGGTCTTTCAATTTCAATGAAACTTTATTTATATAGTGTCAAACCACAACAAACGTTATCTCGATGTATTTAACATTTAAAAGTAATTTAAATTTACAACTGTTGCCGTTAACAAACAGTAACAAAGACCCAATAATAGTTCACATTATATTCAGCTTTGTACAAGGAAACTGAAATATTGTGTTAGTTTGTTATTTTTGACAGTGCAGCCGACCTACTTCCTTATAAACGCCACTTGACCCTTCAAAATATTAGTTGTTTTTTTTAACGCAGAATATAAAGGCTACACTTTTAATGAGTATCAATAAAATCTATTTTTCTGTTACTATCAATCTATCACCCTCCATATTGTAGGAACTAGAGCCTTTGGGTGCTTACCTCATGGCCTCTAATGAATGCTTTGCTGGCTGCTCAACATCTTCTCCTCGATGTTTCACCCCCTTCACCCCGGCCTCATGTTGGACATGAAGTAGCATTAATGTTTGGTTATGTTTGTTAAGATTCATTCTCTGTCATTCTGTATTCTAGTTCGCTGACAGTGACGGTCGGTGGGGCTTGTTTTTCACTTTAGAGTCCTCAAATTAGTGCACGTCAACTGTGACATCATACATTATGCCTTTGACGACTGTGACATCATTCACAAGCTCACGTCATTTATGATGCCACAGTTAATGATGTCATAATAAGGAGCACTAGGCTGGTTTCATTCATGTCTCACGCCACTATCATTTGGTAATGTAAATAAAAAATAAAACTGCTAATTTTATGTAAATGAAATGAAAGGCGTCTTGTGTAAATGTCGGACCCCTATGTTTTTTGTAAGTTTGGCAAGAAGATTGGAGGAATGGTGCTCATTGTATTTAGACACACACACACACACACACACACACACTCTAATTATAGAAGTATAATAATAATCTATAAGAAAGATGAGAAGATAATGATCTTAACTAAGTGCACAAGTCTCTTATCTTGTACAAATTCAATTCCAATTTTTTTTATATTCTTAAGTATATAATTATAATTTGTGTAATAATGTGAGAGTCCTCTTTTCTTTTTTAAAAAAAAAACTGCTTTTGTTTTGTTTGTGTCACTTGGCTGAATCAAACCCCTTGTATGACTTTCATATTAATTCCGCTTGGGGGCAGTGTTGCTTCACAAAGTCTCTGCCATCCAACCTAAAAGAGAATCAGTGGTCCAGATGACTTTCTGCTCTTGGCGTGATCTCATATTCACATGGAAGCTTCTGAGACTCCATAAATAAATTAAGTTAAGACAAAAAAATATTCTTTGAAATACACGTACACTTTATTGGTGACAGTCTGACAGTGAAATCCTGGCATTGATCGAAGAACACACAGTTTATTGTGTGAAAACTGCAAGAGAACGAGACACTTACTTAGCTCAATGCATAACTTGGTTTAAAAACAAATAAAACACAAAAATAAGACACCTTTGCGTTATCAACAAAAGGACCAAAAAGAACAGTGTTTAATTTGTGACAAGTTCCAGGGTGGCTGAGACGAACAATACTACAAGCTCAATCATTTTGGCTGCAAAGTGTCCATGTTCTGAACTACTGTGTATTCTAGATAAAGAGTGAAGCAGGTACTTCTTCATAATACAAGCTGGCTAAACTGCTGCCTCACATCACATCCACCCATATTCACCTCAGACTGCTCGGGATTTTAAGCTTTCGCTCGACATCTCGGCCGAAATGTCAAACCGCTGCCTCACACACTGAAAGTAGAAAGCTAATGTCAGCTACGCGTCTTCATATAGGTTTTTAATCATAGCTTCTGAGTATAAAGCCACTACATAAGAGTATCCTGTGCATCGTGTAATACTTCATTAAGGTCGCACAAAATACATTTAAATTTTTCTAACTGACAATGACAGAAAACACAATTTTGTTAAGTCCTTTCAGTCAATGTTCACCCGTGGTGTGTACAGGGTTGGCATACGTAAATGAAAGGTTAGGTTAGTTATCAGTACAGGAGAGATATTATTGTCGTTATTGGCTCATGTCAGTGATGAGCATTACATCAACATCATCAGCTCAGAATGCAATAGGATCATTTAAACGAAAGCCCAGTGAGTCTTGAGTCTACGTTTCACGCAGTCCAGAGCGGAAAAAGGACCGGATTTCCTCCAGGAAACTCGAGGAAACTCGGGGGTTTTGAGTGCAATTAGCAGTCAAACTTTTGTTGTTTTGTCATTCCTATGTGACTCATGCGAAACGTGCATTGCGAGCAGAGTGGTGGGGGCCAGCAGAGGGCGCTGAAAGCTGCAGCGGGTTTTTTGTACAGTGACGCTAAAAAAGCGAGACGAGCCTTGCTTCACAGTTCAAATAAAAGGAACGCATTCAAGAAAAAATGGCTTTAAAAGTAGCTTAGAAGGGCCGACAAGTAAGATTTACAAACAAAGAAACAACAAAAAATAAAAAATCACAGCATCAAATGATGGATCAACACCAAATTCCTCCATGGTGATTTGGCCTTGAATCTCCAAGTTAAAGTAAGACTCTAAGAATATGACCTAACTGTATACTTGTTCCAGTATGTATCAGTGTGATATGTTTCCCTTTATGGAATGATTCTTGTCTTCCTCTGCTATCATCAGCTTGTAAACACACACTGCCACCCTGTGTTGTGTCGGTGTAACTGAGACTCCCTAATTGTAGCAGACATCGCCAAACTGCCACACCTGGACACATGACGTCACAGCAGGTGTTCTGCAACTGGCCAATCACAGAAAGCAACGTCTGTGTCGTCACCGGTTTGGGGGCGTGGCCAGGCATGCGCCGTGCTGGAAAGTTTCCCCTTTGATAAAATAAGAGTTGGGTGTCATATTCACAATAAACCACTAAGATTCCATAAAAAGGATTGATTATCTTCTGTGAGACACTGTGGCCTATTTTTCACATCTGGAATCTGTTATATCCAACATGTGCTCGGGCCTGATCTACCGGTGTTGTTGCAATGCCTCCTGGCTACCAGCAGAGGGCTTTAAGACGTGGACTCACAGTGTTTTAACCCTTTCAACTCAGGCGACTGCGACTCCCATCCTGCCTACAGATGTTGGGATGCACATGTGGGAAGTGGAGCGATGTCGTGATGCGGATCAACCGTCCACCCTCAGTGTGACGCTCAGTGATTACGTCTGACGTCACGCCGACTTCTAAAGCTTAAACATGTGGATGTGAGAGCTCCAGCTGGATTCTCTTAATGCATTGGATGGATTTTTGACATCACATTTTATACAAACTAGGCACTCTTGATTAAGTTCTTCAAACTTAAACCTCTCGAAATAACCTGGAAATGTGCAGAATCAAATACCTCAAACTCAATGGAGAGGAAACTTGGCCTGGAGAAAATGGATATTTTAAAATGGCGCCGCCTACTGCTGAAGTTCCAACGACACACAACCTCACTACCGTTCCAGAACTAAACCGCAGTGGACGGACGCGTTCGCTTAAATGCGTTTTAAAGACGGAGGTATTCAAGTTTCTATTGTGACGGCGAAGCAAAGGAAACAGCTAATCACTCGCTTCAAATGAATATCGCAGTCAAGCCTCACATTCAATGGCTGGTAAGAGAAATTAACCATATGAAAGCACACGCGCGCGCGCACACACATACATACACACGCACACTCGCACACACACTTGGCTCTAAAGCTGCTGAATTAACGCTAAAAAAATCTGTACAATATTTAAATACTGTATTTACAGAAATAAACACTTTTTCGTTGTTTTCCTCGTCTCAACCGGCCGCCGCGTTTGTTTGTTTTTCACAATAAAAGCACCTGCAATCAAAAGCGCAAAGACAAAAGGCAACAGTTACGCACATTTGATGGCTATATGCTTTTGCTTTTTTCCGATTGGGTCACTCTGCTTTGTTAGGAGACGTTTCACATTCTTGGACTCGTATGTGGGTGAATGTTGAGCTGAGGGGCAGATGAAGGTTTTAAGTATAGTAATAGTATAAAGACGTTCAGCCCTTGTGAGTGAATTTGGGCCTTTACTTGTGTGTGTGTGTTAGGCCATTACAGGGAGAAGAATCACCGTCCAAATTTCATTATGAGGGATTCTACATTCAAACCATCTTCTTAACCGTTTTCTCACATTTCTTGCTGATGTCATTTTCGTTTTTTCACCTCTATGGGCTGAATCATGCAGAACTGTGGTGAAGTGGAGCTGTAAATATTTTACGTGGTGTATCTTTAAGACAAAGCAAATAAAAAAACGTTAACGTGCAATCTTTCGTTAACGTGCAATCTTTCCTATGCTTTTATCGACGTTTTGTGTTGCACAGTCTAACACACCGGGGAGCCAGACGCTGCTGTAATCAGCGCCATCAATGATATACGACCACCTGCTGTGTAATTCGATCACAAACCATTAACGGAATCGTGTGAGGATGTATTACGAATGCCTATCTCAGACATAAATGTAGATTAGATGGCGCCGATGAGGTGATCGAGCGTCACACAGACGATGAGCGTTGCCATGACTTTGAGCGTCGTGTACGGAAGCCCAAAGGTATAGAAGCGATCCATCTCAAGTCAATATCAAGTCTTTGTGTACGTGTGTGTGTGACGGTTTAAGGGGACGAACAGGGGGGATATGGCTGCGTCTAAACGCTGAAGCACCGCGGCAACTAAACAAAGATGTCTGAACCGAAACACACTGAGGACCAGAACCTGTCGAAACTTTGTTTTTGTTATTTTCTCGTTGCTTAGTCATAACGTGGATAGTACAGTGAAAAGTCAGCTGTTTGGTTTAAGTTTCACGCTTTCGTAGAACTCATGTAACACTGAGAGCGACCGAGCCACAATCACATTCCAGTAAATATCCCCAGCTAAGTTTGGGTGTGTATGTGCATGTGGGTGTGAGAGTGTGTGCGCGTATGTGTGTGTGTGTGTGATTGTGGGTGTGAGCATTCTCTCTGCGGCTCCCTAACACCTCCCTCCCTCTCTAATGGCTTAAGAAGTCAATACTAGCTTTGACGGTGCGAGCAGTAGCCACGTCCACCGCCATGGCGCGGATCTCCGTGTCTCCAAACTGCATGAGAGTCTGGATTTCGCGCCGCGCCGCCGTGCTTTCCGTTCCGCTCACGTCCAAGCGGAGCGTCCCACACTTCCGGACGCCTGGCTCGCTGATGAACCCCACGCGTTCCCTCTCGGAGCAGTAGACGTGGATGACGATGACCTGCTGGGACGGCTTGGCCGGCGTGTAGCTGCGCTTCACCAGCTCGCCCAGGGCCACCGACTGGTCTGCCGCAATGAAGGTGTCGAAGACATCGGTGCACCAGCGCGTGCCGTCCTTCACCAGCAGCTTCTCCGGCGGGTGCTTGCCTTCCACGTAGCGGTTCAGGACGCCCACGCCGTACGTGAGCGGAGCGCGGCGCACCTTGATGACGCTGGGGTCCAGGCCGAACAGCACAGCGCCTTTCAGGATGGTGAGGCCCACGTCGTGGGGGATGATGATGCGGCTGCGGCCCTGCAGCATGTTCTGGACGGCGTGCTGCAGAAGAGGCGACTCGGCGAAGCCTCCAACTAGGAATAGGAACTTAATGTCGCTCACTTCTGGCTTCTCAAACAGATCGGCTGGAAGAGAGAAAGGAAACATGAAGGAACGAGACGACTCACTGCTGCACAAAGAGGCAGAAGCAGAAGGAATTACTTTCTCATAAACACTTTTGCTTCTTTCCATCTATCCTGGACGTGAAATCAAAATGTTCAGGACTTCAGGCAAAGCTTATTGGAAACTTAAGCATCACGTTTTCCATCAGTTCATGTTAGAGTAACGTGACCTACTTTCCTATCATGAATTATGTTGGTTGGCTTTTTTTTTAGCAAGGAACCAAAACTCCTGCAGAACAATCACATTCAGCCTGGAACACTTTCCACCAGATTAAACTGAATGTAGCTGTTCTAATATTTATAATCAATCTAATATTTTAAGCAAAATAAGGCAGCGTACTGAGGTGCTGGATGATGTGGTCTATGGTGGGCTTGAAGAGGGCGTTCATGGCATCGGGGCTCATCCTCAGCATTCCTTGGGACGACCATTTCACAAAGTCCACACTGGAGGAGAGGAGAGGAGAGGAGGGAAGGGAAGGGAAGGGAAGGGAAGGGGAGAGGAGAGGAGAGGAGAGGAGAGGAGAGGAGAGGAGAGGAGAGGAGAGGAGGGAAGGGAAGAGGAGAGGAGAGGAGAGGAGAGGAGAGGAGAGGAGGATTAAAATATGCTGTTTTGTTCCGGAAGTCTTTTATCTTTAAGTAAGACTATCTGCTTCCTATAAATATGTTTATGTTATCAACATGTGGCGCTGCTGAGCAGGGAAGCAGACATTTTGCAGACGCAGTTGCTTTGTTTCGACTCTCTTCATATCTGACATGAGCCTGCAGTCAAACGTTTCCTGGACAGTCGGTGCAAACACGATTCCCAAGCAAGATTACAGACTTCATTTTGGAAAACTCCACTCACAGACATACAGAGGGGGCGTTTGCCTGGTAAAGGAGGATAAACTCTATTCTCCTGTGTCCATTAGAAGGACGCAAAAAGCTTTCTGGTCTCAAAGCTGTGAAAAGCTCTTTTCAGGCGTTTCCGTGAGGGCGCTCGGTGTCGCCTGTGTTCCCTCGTTTTCTGATCGGGGACAAAGCCAGGGCGCACCCGCACGGTACTGCGACTGGGCGGGTGGCCTGTACGTGTGAAAAGAGGAAGAAGAGTTCACATTCCTCTTTGCACCTCTGTCTGTGTCCGCCGCTAAGCGAAGGAGCGGCAGGAGAGCAACCGAGCTCTGGATCAAAGCCTGAACAACTGCCAGTGTTAAGTTTGAACACACACTCACACACGGTTGGACATCTAGGCAGGCATATCAGATGAATGTGATGAATCGGTAAACATTTACGACTCGCCACCTGTCAAAACGTCTGAACCACATTGAAAGCAAACCTCTGCAGAGTTTAAACATGAACCACAACATCTGTCAGTACAGGAGGTATTAATGGAAATCGGGTGTGAATGAAGTATTATTTAGCTTCAAGCCTAAAATGTATTCAGAAAGTGATTTTAGTGGATATTCAACAAAAACTAACAGCGTTCCAGTACAGCTGCTTTGTTTTCCAGCTTGAAGATCAGAAACGATACGTCAGCAGGTGATGTAAGCAACAGATTTTTGGTGCTCTGCTTCTCACACACTGCAGATCCTCAGGCCAGATCTCCTGAGGCCTGCAGTGCGTCTCTCAAAGTGCTGCCATCTGTCTGTCTGATGACGAATCCTGAAAGGGTTCCATAGTCCCATTTGCTACGATCCCAAGTGTGTCATTAATGTGCAGTGTGTGCATGTAAGTGTGTGCTTGCTCATTTCTCCCTGGTCCCTTCTGATGCTTTCTGGCCGCACAATTTAAGAGACAAAGCACTGCCAGTCTGGATCAAAGGAGCCTAGGGGGGAAACCGGAGGCTCCAGTTTCAGCTGTAAAAACGTCTTCCAAGTGTCGTTAGAGGCAGGAATATGAAGACCCACGCAGACATGAGAAGGAGCCATTAAAACTAGACTCCAAGGCATCCATGTCTGGGGGCGGAAATACATTTGATCACAACTGAATGGATCTTTTGAGACTGCCTCCATGTGTGTCGTTTCGTCCCAGACACAGACAACAACAGACACCTACTCAAATACAGCACAAACACTTTAACTCCTTCGGTCTTGTGGATGTACTCACTTGCTCTTGCGCAGAGCGTGTTCCACACTGTGGCCCCTGAACTTCTTGTAGTAGTCGATGAAGGAGAAAGGCAGGTTGATGTTGAGCGGGTTGGTCCTGTCGGGGGCTGCCGCCCTCTTCCGTGACTCGAAGGCAATCATCAGGTCCACCCACGCCGCCGGCCTCTTGATCTTAAACTGGTCGATGAAATCCTGGCCAAAGATCCTACACAGGAGCTTCTCGAATTCAAAGTCGATCCCGATGGAGCCGTAGGGGCCGCCTGGAGAGAGGGACAGATTGTGGTTGGGAATTAAAAGACGAAGCGCTGTAAGAGGGAAATCTGGTTTCTCGTGTGGTGTGATGTGGCCCTACCTGACGCTTTGTAGAGCTCCTTCAGATGTCCCTCTGGGAGACGGATCTGATGGACTGTCAGGTCCACTGTCCCACCACCGCAGTCCACCACAACATAACGGTCACCTATTACAATGACACAAAGATTTAAACACAACATGCAGAGAACTCGGGCACATGGCATCTAAAATGTATCTGACGACATTCCTCAATCTACGAAACCAAACGGCAACAAAAGAAAACGACCTCTGTAACCAGGTCAGAGAGGTGACGCTGCTCTAGATGCTCTACGGCTGCAGTTTAATTGGCGAAGTTCAGCAAAGTAAAGACAGAAGAGTGATGCGATAAAGCAGTAGGGTTCAGCAGATCAGAATTAGTTCTGGCAGAGTTGAGATGATGACAGCGCTTTACATTTCTGTCAACTGTCCACTATTTTAAGTGTCTAGCCCGTTGTGTAGGTAAACGCCTTCACAGGATGACGTTATCAGAACATCCAGTTATCGATTTGTATATTAGAACATAAGGTGAGGTCACACAGGTGAAATGTTCCATTCATCCTGTAGGAATGACATTTGTATTAGTTAATTATGGATATAAATACAAGCTCATTTTGTCATTTGGATGTATGAATTTGTTAATAAAATGATATTACATCATCTCTTTTAAAGGAATGGGCTATTTTGTGTAAATCCAAATTGTCCAAGAACAGAGTTTTGATGAAAGTAGCACAAAAATCTTAACCGTTCTGTAGATTGTAAATTCACACTAAGCGCACAAGTTAACAACACTTTGTCAGTCAATCTATCTTACGTTTTATTCTCTAATAATAGTTTCTCATGTGGGGATTACTTTAATGCAACTTGGCTATGAAATTAAAAGGGAATGCCAAGGTGGACATGAACTCATCTAAAACTAATTTAGTAGGACAGTCGGGGGCACAGGAAACAGCAAGAGCAATTACCTTAGAGGAAGAGGGAAAGGGAACAGAGGGGAAACTCTACCTTCTTCCAGCTCCGACCAAAGCTCCCCTACGACATTTTCCACCAAAAAGGTGCGGCTCTGCCGGTTGCGTCGGACATGATCCTTAGCTGGTTGTTAACAGAGAGAGAATGTTGTTGTGAGTGTGATGAAGTGCTGAAGCGCTGCTGTGTGAAGCAGTGTGGGTCATTTTGTGTGTGAAGGCAAGCGGCAGGCTGACAGCTCCTGGATGCGGTGCACACACACACACATGACACTGTATCAACACTGCGAAGCGACTTAGTCAAATTTGTTTCTTCTAGAGTCCTGAAGAAACATCAAATCCCAGTTTATTCTCAAGAAAGGCTGATTTTACACAACATTGCGACGCCACCGAAGCAGCCGGAGCTTCGATCGCAGCCAACAACCCACCAACAGACGGATCCATCCATCCAATCAAGAGTGAAAGTGCAGAGAAAGTGCCGGTTTGTGAAACAGAACATCAAGATTCCAAGAGTGTTTGTGTGATAAACATGAACAGGTGTCGTTCGCTGCTCGTCCAATCATTCATCAGGAACCACACCTGTCACAGTTCCAGTCAGAAGTGAATTCCAAATACAGATTCATGTATTGCTTTATCACACTTTAGTATCACTGAAATCAGGCGTCCTTTTAACTTGTTCTTTCAGAAACCGCAGTCAACTATAGTTGAAATAACTCACACACACAGTCTCCATTTGTTCTCAGCTAGATATCTGACCTGATGACATGCGCCTACATTTCAGTGTGTGCAAGCAGGGAAACAGACGTGAGTGTCGGCTGGACGTTTCCTCCTACAAAGAGGAAACAATACAGGGGAGGAAAGATGACTTTCCGCCTCTCGTCAGCCTCACAGAGGTCATGAGAAAGGTCTGTGATTAGGATTACGTAAAATCACTCCAACAATTTCAAATAAATGTAGAAAAGGAACTTTAATTTAAAGTAAAATGCTGTATAATGATTGTGTGATAGGAAATGTTTGACACATTTTTGTACAGAATCGTATAAATGTCAGATGGAAGCAGTAAGAATGAAGACTTCTTCACTTAAACGGGCCTAAAGTTCTTAGCAGGATTTACTTATACCATCATCTTGGTACATTCTTATCATTATTATTAATAAATTCTCTCAAAAACGTGTTAAGTCATCGTCGTGTGTGAGGTGAGGACAGACAGCATAATGACATTTGCTTTAAAAGGACTTACACTGCCTGAAGCTGGACAGGGAACATGAAAGGGAGCAATTACTGGTGTGTGTGTGTGTGTTCGTGTGTGTGTGTGTGTGTGTGTGCGTGCGTGTGTGCTTTCATCTCACGTCTGCAAGGCCAAACCAGACATTTTCTTAAACAGTAAAACAAAACCTATTGGATAGTTTCTCCTAATGCGATTGACCAGATTCTTTTGCCGACTCAAAAGCTTCTCCAGCTACAGAAGGAACGAATTTTAGTGAACTCGCCATGCAATAATGAACAACCCGACCCCGTCTGAGAGAATGTCATCATCACAGCTTTCACAGTTTGGCTGTGGCTTAATGCTCTAAATGCTGAAAGAAATAAAGCTTAGTTGCCCCAAGAAGCCTTTGAGTTTATCAAAGCACACGACTGTAAATTCACATGTGAATTTCAGGCTTTAATGCCTCTTTGTGTGTTCCTGCTATTCAGGAAGCGAAGGGTCCAAACCAAGGCCCCCTCCCCTCCCCACATCTTGAATTACCCTCATGTTTCTTCTTCTTCTGATTCCAGCCTGTAGCCATTATGAGTCTTCGCCAGCCAAATGTAAAAGTGTTTTCCTGTGAAAGCTCTTTACATTTACGTCTCCCTGCTCTGTGAAAAGAGACCAGACACCGTTTCCTGTTTTTGAACCATTAACAGCTAAAGATAAAGCAGGGGGGAGAATAATGATAAACTGTCAGATACTTTTATTCACAAAGGGGAGAGATGCACTTATTGAGCTGTGCGTCATTACAGTGACTCAGATGTGAGTGGCGTTCTCTGTTACGTGTGTGGCGTCTGTGGGAGCCCGCTCGTGTAAAAGTGCTTTTTTCCGGGACTCACCTTCAAGCACCTTGATTCAACGTTCCAGGGACCGAATCGAAAATTTACCAAATGGAAATAATAGTAGGCAATGTTATACTTCTGTTTACACAACTGTCTGCTTTGGATTAATGAAAGCCAATACTTGGTGCCTCGGCGTGGAGATCCCTCTGCTTACATTTGACCTTAATACGATGAATATGAGTCGTCCTCCGATGCCATTTACTGGTGATCGTTGATGAGGAACACATTAAATCTGTCTTTTGCATGGCAGTAATTGGTACACTCAGCTACGAGTGAAGAAGAGCAGCAGTTAGAAAAGTGAGATTTCAAAAGGAAAATAGTGAGATGGGTATTTGCTGTTTGCTGCTTCACATGCTGGTTTGGCTTTGGAACAAATCCTTTTCTTTGTTTCTGCTTTGCCAACACTTTGGGGTTTCCAAAAAAGTTAAATCTGACAATGTTATGGCCGCTAATAACGCAATAAACTTCTCCAACTTTTTGGAGGCCACAGGTCTGATGAAGTAAGATCGTCTTTGGATATGACGTCAAATTCAGCGATACACTTGCACAAAGCATAGAATGTGAGGGTGAATGTGCAAGCGCCCGTGAAAAAGAAGCAAAAGCCACTGATGAATGAGATGCTTAATGAAACGATTAACCAGATGAAGTTCATTTGACCCCCTTGTGATGTCATAGAGGTCAGTTTCCGTGACTTAACACAGCAACAAAAGCTCTTATACAGATGTTTCACGTGCTCAATACGATGCTCAACAAGACAAATAAGCTTGACTACCCCTTTAAAATGGCTAACCACAGTATACACTTATAACAACTCATTAAATATCATCACTTTGCAGACTAGACACTGTCAGTCCTGTAGTTGGCTTAATCTCTTAATTAATCTCTTCATCAGTGCAGTGTTGTGCTTGGTTAGTCATCAATGGAAAATGAGGGTCAGAAAGGAATCGTGGCGGTATTTGACCTAGAAACTGGTCTGTAGTGGGGAAGCGGACTGGACTTACCTTGGGTCATCCCCGCTGCTGCGTTTTCAGTGGGGCTGAAGCCATTTTGAGTGTTGTGGGTGCCCAGGTCCACCATCTGATGGAGGCGGAGCTTACGGCAATATATGGAGGCCGCCTCCGGCTCCAAGGCGATGATCAGCTGCTCCGGATATTCGCGGGACACTAGACCGGACTAAGCAAGGACACAACACACCGGGACATTTGGTCAGAAGAAACTCAAAGTCCTAAGAACATTTTCAGCTGATTTTGACCATTAGGAAGAAGTGCAGTTCAGTCAGAGTTCAGTCTTCTCCTCACCACTAAGATTTAATAATATATGACAAGAACCACAGACAAGCGTGAAGAAAGCTGCCATTAAAGACACAGGCCACAATTCAACATTACTACATCTTCAACGGCTCATAGGAGGCTGGACAGGACAACAGAAAGGAAATGACAGCTGCTATAAATACACTCAAACTGATTTAAGAGATATTAACACATATTTTTTTAACTTTGTATCAGTTTCTGTAGACGGCCATTATTAAAGCAGGTTTCATGTTGTGAATCAGGTTCTCATAAAATAGAATTGCAAACAAATGTTACTACAAAAAGGGATAAAGAAAAGAGAGCTGCGGTTTTTGACATGGCGCCTGGGGAACCAAAAGATAATGTGATCAGAAGAGGAGGAAGAGGAAGAGGAGTGCTTACGCCCACCTGAGATCAGAAGGATCCACACACACTCCCTGCTGCTGAGTCACTGCAGGCACCGAGCATCTCTTTCTCTCTCTCTCTCTCTCCTCCCCCTCCGTCAGCTCATCCTCTGCCTCCGTGCTGACCAGACCAAATAAAAGCCCTCATTCTCTCTCTCTTTCTCTTTCTGCCATCATCTAGATTCCATTTTGTCACTTACGCTCTCTGACAGAAACATGGCTAGTCTGAGACCTCTGCATACGCCCAACAAGCCAAGACAAAAGTGTCTCAAAGTGTCTTGAAATATCCATCAAAACTGCAACCAAATCAGCATTGTAGCTGCTCTTACATGCCGGGTTAGTGCATGGTTAGAGCTCTGTTAGTTACATTCATTAATGTGTCCCCTTTCAAAGCATGTGTTTCCACAACTGGACACAAACCAAACTGGCACTTGATAGTCTAGAGTCAGACACCATGCACTGATATCTATTGGTGTATTATTCATTAAGGAAACTGACAAAATATAATCCTCTATCTGATTGGCTAATAAAAGCTGTGAATGGACAGAATAACATTACATTATATCATATTTATGGGCAAAAAGCACGTTGGACTGAGAATGAGGATGCATTGAAACAAAAACTGACATTTCTTGCTGAAAAAAGCAAGTAGATGTATTACATTCATAGATCTTTTTATAGTATTAAACTATACATGTATTTATATTTCAAAGCTTTCTGTGGATCAGCTTGCTTTGGATCTACTGAGGCATTTCCAAAAACAACAGAACGCATTAATGTTTGGCTCACGTCACTGTTAGAGGACATTTGTATAACGATCTCTGCCTTTCACTCACACAAACGCAAGACGGTTCGGGCCCATTTAAATACAATCTTTAGCTTCTGCTCGGCTTTCCTTTAATCTATTTGTGGCTGATTTCATTCAAAACTATGGAAATTTAAAAAGGAGGGAAAGGGGGAGGCGATGCAAAGTTGTTCTAATGTGGTGCAAAGGTGTGTCAGTCAAATTTGCTCTGGGTCAACTTGCTTGTACACAATCACACAAAATAGTTCATCAACTCATTAGAAACATAGAGAATTTATGAAGTTAACCTTCAAATTTTAAGATTACAATAACAAAAGGTCCTTGATGTCCAATGTTAGATTACGGAGTAGTAAGTTTAGTAGTAGTTAGTCATATTCATTGAAACAGAAACATTCTTTCAAAAAAACTCAAGAATTCAGTGTCAGGATGTATTCTACCTAAAAGTTCTGCTAAGATCTTCAAGTCAAACATAATGAAATCCCCACCCCAAGGAAAATCACATTGCTGACATACATGCACGGACACACACACACACACACACACACTGGCCCCCCTCCCCGTCACATCTGCTCTCTGTCTCTACTCTCTCTTCCTCCAGCCTCTGCAGTGAGGCAGGCAGCCACACCCAAATGACCAAAACGCAGTCACACACACACACACACACACACACACAAACACACACACACACCACACCCTCCATTGAAGCGTATCACGTGTTAAAGTGTAAATCTGAGGCTTCTCACAGCGATGGGGGATCTGCTCATGTTGTTCTGTGTGTATTCACTTTATTATTGTCCGCATGTTAATCACGGACTAACACAATGACAGCTTGTCCTTTTAATATGTCAAAGTTTCCTCCAAACACCCACCTGATTGGATTTAATGATGCGGCTCCAAGATGAATGGGATTTGGCACACACACACATCCAGCGACCATTGATCAAACTACTGTATATCTTTCTGCATGATTGAATTACACTTTGTCATCCTGGGCTTTTAAAAGACGTGTTTGCCTAAATTTCTTTATAACAGGCACTTACTGATTGGGTAATTATAATGTTTGTTCAATCCAGCAAATAAAAGTGTCACTAAACAATACATGAACTTAATCACATTTATTAACATGTGTTTATATGTTAGCTCTAAAGTTAGCAGCACTTCTTGTGAAGGATTACTAAAGCATATCTGCATCTGCAGATCCCCTTCCTTCCTCCTTCCTTATTGTCTCTCTGTCACTTTGTTTCTCTTAAAAGATGATTGTCTGCCTCCCTCTACCTGTCCTCTACCGCTGCCTGAAGGTTGGGTGTGTGTGTGAGCGTATCTGTGTGTGTGTGTGTGTGTGCTCACAAGTATGCCAGTCACGTATTGCTGTGAGGCCGATTACTGCTTGGCACTGCAGTTCTGAGCATCCCTTTGCTCTCTCTCTCACTTTCTCTCTCTCTCTCTCTCTCTCTCTCTCTCTCTCCCTCCCTCCTCCCCCATATAAAAAAGTAATATCAGTCACGAGTATTCCTTTGGTTCCAACATAAACACAAATGACGTTTTGATGCACAAAAGGCCATAGTTAAAAAAATTGCTGAGCACATTAATTCTGCTAAGAGGGTAAACCAGTTTGTTAGAATGAAATGGCCTTTAGTGTCGCAACACACTCAGGACAAACTCCAAAAAACAGCTAAGTCATCAGTATGTCGGTCTTTCCATCAAGCATTATGAAGTACTGGGGTGTAATGACAGTAGCAGCCTCTAGGAGCTCAAACACACAGTTCAAACATGGTTTAAGCGGCTCAGAAACAAACGTGTGTGAGCGTGAGAAAGTGAGTCTTCTCACCTTATACGCAGCTTCCCTCATGAACTGCTTGGCGGGCATCTTCCAAATGGCCGGCACGGTGATCACCCATCTGACATCGTTGTTGTCAAAGTCACCGGCTGTCTGGTCGCTAAGCTCCTACAGGGTGACACACACACAGCAATACACAGCAAAGGTGACAAATGAGTAAAACCTTAATCAGCGGTGCATGAACGTTCTCTACCAAAACTCTATATACTGTATAAATATATCTGTGTGGAGGAAGTACTGCTTTACCTTTAGTGCCTGCTCTTTAAAGAAGGCCAGTGCATAGGCGAAGATATCCAGAGCCTTCACCCTCTTCCCATTGGCTGCCTGGAGGTCTGTCTCAGTGGACAGATTCTGATAGCAGGACAGAAGACAGAGAAGTCACCTCACACACACTGCACAACATCAAAGACATGTGTTATATTAAGGTGTTCATGGTCCTCTGAAGATGGAATTATAATGTTTTTATGATACCTTGACCTTTCCTATGGCACTGCAATCAGACCATACTTTACTGTGCTGCACAACAAATACCACAATCTAATCCAGACAGATTGTAATGGGATCTGATCATTTTTTCCTTTTCCCTCTTGATTTCTTCCTTATGTGAGCGGAATGGTAGTATGACTGAGTTGTCTGTCTCTGTGTGTGTGAGCCCTGAAATAGAGTGGAGAGCTATCCAAGAGAATTTATATAAATAGGAAGTAGACAACATTAACATTTATTAACATTTATTTAAGAGCAGTATCAGCAGAGTACCATGTGGTTAAACCTGTGCTGATGTTTCTGGAACACAGGCGTGCTGCTGAGAGTAATAGCACCATCCAGACCATGTCGTAGAAGTGAATTATGGGCAATAAAAAAAGACCAAGAGACAACAGCCATTGTTAGATGTCTGCCACTTGGCTCAGAACAGAGAGCAGCAGTGTGCTGCAGTATCAGCGCAGGCTCGCCATGCTGCGACGCATTACGTCACAGATTAAACAATGTGAGGCCGTGAAGATGGAGTGCTTTGCGTGCACACCGTTTGCGTGTGTGTGTGTGTGTCCTTACTGCAGTGGTGTGGAGCTTCATTTTGAATTTCTCCAGGTAGAGCCACTGTTTGGACTCGCTGGGGTCCAGGTCGTGGTAGAAGTCGCGGGCCGCGTAGCCGAAACTGTGGAACTTCCTGTCTGGGGTCAGCAAGATGGTGGTGGGAGTCTTCTGATTGGACACACCGGGGTCCCCGCCCTCCCAGCGTCTGGGTGGCAGATAAAAGGCCAGTAAGCTCTCACGCAAATATCAGCTCATATCAGTGTGAAGTCGTGCGTTTCTTCTTTTGCATTAATCAAATACAAAATGTAAATATCAACAAATGCACATGTCAGTTATTTGAGTGACACAAATGAAAATGCATTTATGTATAAATCTACAGGCAAAGTGACCTGGAATGGAAATGATTTTAAACTATGACCTCAATTTTTCAGTATGGGCATTTAAAAAAAAATCATGAAATTGGTTAAATATTTTCACAAAGCAGTTACTCAGTGATCTCAGAAGATCTCAGCTACCAGGTTAATTGAGTGGCCGGTGTATTTCTAGACAAAAGCGGGTCAGCTATTATTAGGGCAAACGTTCCTTGGGAAAAGTGCATGATGGGATTAAAGTCATCTCACTAAGAACTCCTGATGTGAAGTGGACCTAAATTGGGCGGATTTGGAAACTAATGGATACAACAGCTCTTAGTGCACACGAAAACACGGTGGGATGTTTTTGTTTTGAATCTGTAATCCACAAAATATTTTCTTCTTATTGATTTTGGCAGCATCTTTGTTAAGCAGTCATGGTTGTTTAGTTTCTTCCGAGACAAAACATCTTCCTCCCTGAGACTTCTGCTGGAACAGTGTGTGTGTGTGTGTGTGTGTGTGTGTGTGTGTGTGTGTGTGTTTCTGTAAGCCCTTTTCTTAGTTTGCAATGTCACAGTGAATATCTTTGCTCACAGAAATCACATAAGGCTCTGATTTAGTACAAAAAGAAGCCTAGCCTTGTAATCACTGAACAATAAATCCCCCAAATATATAATGTTTATTTTGTGTTCTGTAGCTGTGTTGCATCATTATATTTGATATTTGGGAAAAACAAAAATCTCAAACCATCATTGACAAACCAGCCCTGCGGGTTAAAAAGGAGGTCACTGAGATGCCCGGTGACATCATGTTTACACGATACAAACACATCTCAGGAGAAAAGCAGAGGATTAACGCAACTGTAAGCAACAAGATGAAACCAGAGCAGAAAAACACAATGTTGGAAAGAGAAAGAAATATCACCTGAGGCACATTTGGATGCAAATGATGACTCAAGTGCGAATGGAAAAAGGCTTACTTGTTAGATATAAAGTGCTGACAGAGACGCAGAATCTTTAGTTTGGAGTGCACGGCAACAACAAAAAGCCTGCGTGTCCTAGTTAGGCCGGGCGGGTTTGGCCTCACGTCACCCGGGTGAGACATTAGCAGTCTGCCTCATCTGGCCCAGCAGAGAGCTGTCAATGATGAATGTCTTTTTTACAACCAGATTGTCCGACTGCAAGGTGCAAAAGGTTTGAAAACAAGCCGGCATTCAGATTCCGGCACTCCGATTCCTGCTCCATTTGTTTGTTTTACAATGAGTGAGGACAGCTGCTGAATGCTAATGTTCGGTTCTATAGGACAAACAGTGTCCCGTAGCAGAACGCAGCCTCCCTCCACCCTTTCAAACCTCCTCTGTGCTCCTTGACACAGCGCAGGCAGCCTCAGCTCATCCTTCGTGCTTATCCTGAGCAGCATATGTTTGGATAAGGATTTCAGCAGAGGGGGGCCTGATCCAAACTAAATAATCGGGGGGATCCGAGTATGTTTTCACTGCAAATCTAGTAGCACCGAGCGAAAATATCTCATTCAGTTTGATCTCTTGATGAGAGTTAATGACCCATGTGTGAGACGGGACTCCTGCAGCAGCGTCCACAGCTCCGCCAGGGTGGAACTTCAACACAATTTTCCGAGTTATTGCAAATTTTACATTACAAATTTAGCAAAACAACAATCGAATTTAACTAATACATACAAGACATACTTAAGCTCCTAAACCACTCCTACATCTAATCCAGGGTTGGTGGGAAGATTCCTGAGTTGGACAGCAACCGTTTGTTAATACTCACGTTTAGTTTGTCAGAATGTAAGTTGTGTGTTTGTGTTGCGCACATCACTTACTGTCCTTTCTATTACTTTCACGGCACTCAATGTGAATGCGAGTAAGGCTTAGTTCCTAATGTAGTCCTTAACGTTTGGGCCCCAATGGATCTACTTTGTGTCTTCAGGAAGCCATTATCTACCACCTCAGATACTGAGATTGGTTCACATGACAGCACAAATGTTTGTGTAGCTACTTTACGAGAAGTAGAAGCTGCAGTTTTTACTCTGTAAATGCTGCATACATTTCATTCCAAATTACAACAAGGGTTAAAAACTAGCACAGGCATCTTTCCTACCGAAGCTTCTCCAGCTGTAGCATCAGTGCTGTGACATCATTCATGTCAAACAGCCAAATCTTCTTTTCAAAACAAGCAGCAGGTCTTATGCTGACGTCACCCATGATACTCTGTGTGAATGTGTGTAGTGCTGGTGCGGCTCTAGAGAGTAATGCCAAGAATGTGACTACTCGCACACGAGTGGGTGAACTGAAACACCTGTCAGCCTTTGGTGGTATGGAGTCTGTTAACCCCTGCCGTGCCTGGCACTGAGGCCAGGGGCGTTGACCTGGGGGGTCATGAGATTCTCAGGGTTGGAGTCCAGCCGCGACTCTTATCTACTTCCGCACCAGAATGAGAGCCGAATCTTATCGCTATAAACACATTTCAGCTGTACACTTGTCTAAGGAATTATGTGTGATGACCTTTTTACCTCTAAAGCAAGTGTTCTCAGTGTGCACCGAGCTCAACCTCCCCGCAACCGCCAGGAGCTCACTGGATCCACAACAAACTGAGGAATACTTTGAATTTACTGTTGCGTAACTTGCTGGAAATGATCCCAAATGCTGTAACTAAGTAGGGCAACCTCACACAAGTACAATCTTCTGGGATCAGTCAAACATGTGTCTATTAGGGCAGATCTCCTGAATTGTTTCTATGTACCCTCTCTCGCACATTTCTTGGGAGCAGTGACACATCTTGCAATATATTTAACGATAAAGCGACATCGTATCACAGCAAACAAACAATTATGTTGATCGATAACAGAATGGTGCCGAGTATCTCCAAATTTCCAGCTGTTTTGTTCTCCGCTTCCATTAAAAGACAATCTGTGCTTTTATATCTCTCCTATAAAACAAATTGTTACCAGACTCAGCCCAAGTTAACTGAGTCCTAAAGAACAGACAGTGGATTATTAAACAGTTTTATCCTTAGAGGCGATATTGTGCCGGGACAGTGTGAGCCCACACTCTCCTCTCTGGCGTTTGTCTGCATTGCAGTGCTGGCCTACCTCATGGTGTGAATACATTCCGGCTCATTAGTGAAGGCGTACGCGTAGCCGCTGGACGTGGTGCCAAAGTCGATGGCGACCACGACGATGAAGGTCGGCTCCGGCGTTACCTGGTCGGCGTCGTTTTGCTGCGGAGACAAGGTACAGTTAGACAGCTTTAGGGGATAGAAAGACATGATGTATGGGGAAGCCTGCTCGATCCCCCACCCCCCACGTTCAGCACAGCTACCGTCAATATATCTTCAACGATCGATCCTTATTCTGAGTGAATGCATCTCTGCCGTGTTGCTCACCTGAGTGTGTGAAGGAGACAGCGGTGTGATTCCGGGGTCGCCCATGCTCTTGGCTGGAGACGGATTAGCCATCGCATCTGTAGGCCAAGACAGAAAACGCATTTATTAATTTATGTTGTTGTGAAACCCAACAATTGGAGCACAACTGTCACGGGCCTTTGGGAAGCTGAACATGAGCATCGCTGCAGTTTGCGCTTCCTTAATTTTGTTATGCTCGGCTTTTTTAAGCACCAGGAACTGCAGGATATTAGATGTCAACGCTGTCAGCCTGTACACAGACCCCACTGGGCTTTGATGTCACTTTATGATTACACTCCTGCAACAAAGAGAAAACGAAGGATCAAGACCTGGGCCGTTACTCATCCTTGTGCAAGCTATGGTACACACAAATACAATCAGCTGCAACAACGCTGAGTAATACAGCCTTAGGAAATTGCCAATAGTTAGAGGAAAAGGCAGGAATTATTTAAGTCACTCCGAAGCAGTTGGAGATTTTCTGAAGAGTGAAACTAGTTGGTCAAGAATGAGAATGCAGGACAGACCGTGTGGCAAACTGTCACCTGCTGGAGTCTTTTTGTGATTTATCATCATAGAACTGTTGAAAACAAACAATTCTTCCATTAAAGTGTTCTTTTGGTGAGAGGGTTTTTCTTAAAATTGCTAGGATGGACACACCGAACGCTTTAAGGTCTCTGAACCTGAACTCTGGAAAGTCTCAGACTGTAAAGGCCCCAAAAAGTGAAAAGATGTCTTCACTTCCTTTGCAGCTACAGTGTTGACAAGGCTGACAATGTGGACTCCATTCAGACAGCAGAAAATGTCTGTTGCACCAGTCTTTGAAACACACAATGACATTTCAATTGAATTTGAGATTGTCTCCCCATTTGGTGCCATCATTTTCATTAGTCCAGCTTAATGGCCTTCACACAAAGTGTTCTTTCAACATACACAATCATAATAATACTCCCTCAACGTATTGTAAGTGTCTGGCAGAATTGTCTCGCAACGGGACATCATGTTATCCATCCTATTTTTCCGCCTGGCTCACCCTTTTCTCCGGCCCACCCCTACGGAGTGGATGAGTGGTCTTAAGACCCATAATACACTTTGCCAGGCAATTACAGCGGAGAATTACAGACCACCTGTGGCTAGACTCCATCTAGCCGCCATCCTGCCCGTCTCCTCCCAGCTCTGGCAGATCCACTCCCAAAATCACCTTTACAACGCTGGGCTTTATTCGCAACAATGGCGATAAAAAAAATCAAACCGAGATTAGAGAAGTAAAGTGCTCGTGTGGTGAATAATATCTCCTACTTCTTGGCTCAATCATTTTTATTGTGCCAGCTCGGTTTGTTTACCTTCGTATAATAAAAGTTTCATACATATCTAGATTCTCAGCGGGCAGTTGTGTACTAGCGACGCGACGAATGTTAATCTCAAACTACAGATTATTAACTGAATTTGTGGTGCTGTCTGATGCGGAGGTCACTTTTATTGCACGTAGGACAATCTTGAGCCTGTGTGCTGCCTTGAATATGCAGAGCGATCCCACAACAAACAGCAGATGTAAAGTCAATGATGGTGTTCAGTTCCTACTGTGTTGCATTTGATGCGTCTACAAAGGCGAGACAGTTGTTAGTCCTCTTTACTTTCAATACCAAATGCGGAGGGGCCACTTGTTGGAGTATAAAAGCATATCTAAGGGAAACAACATTTTACACACAATCAACGTTATTATGCATTTTCGAGGAGACAACAATCTGTTAGAGTTGCAGATCTAACATATTGATTTGTTATTTGTCCTGGATTTGTCTTTCTTTAAAAGGCCTACAAAGCTGTAAATATGACTCAATCACTTCGCTTAGATTTGTTTTTTAAAGCAAAAACATAACTGTTAAGATCTTGAAGCTGCTGGCTGTGTTCTTAAACAGTAAATGTGTTTAATCCCAGCATGTTCAAAGGCTGCAGTCCATCTCTAAACCCCCTGACACATTCAAGGTCACACGCCCACCTGCACATCTGTCTAATGGTGACCGGGTCACTATGATCAATGGCGTGACAGTAGACTGAGGTTAAAACCCCCGCCTGCCTTGTTGTGTGGCCTTTGCTTAGTCTGAAGGGTTGCAGCTGGATCGATGTGAGCACGTGGAGGGTTCAGACGAGCTGCGGCACAGCGTGTTTGACACACTCGAGACTGATTAGTCGAATTAAACCCGGAAATTTATGACATCTTTAAATAGCCTGCTGAACTGGTGTTGACACTGAGGCGTCGAGTCTGCAGCTGAAAAGGATGTGAAGATCCTTATTTTCTCTCCTCTCAGCGGGAGTGCTGACTTCCTGTCGGCCTTACATTCCATCTTCTTCCCCCCCTCCCCACCCCAAACGACTGTTATTGGGGGCCAGAGCCAGGGGAGTGTGTTTGTAAAATGATCAGGCACTTCTGAACAGCCAAGATAAAAATCAATTAGTCTGAGTACTGCTGGTTTCATGGATTTAAAAGGCTCACATCGATAAACGAGAGGGAAAGTGGGAAAGTCTTCAATTTTCTGACGACATTGCTGTGTCCTTTCTGGAACCACTCTCACCCTCACTCGGGGTCTGGGTGAGGGGAGACCAGTTGATCTAATACAATGCTTTTAACCTGTGCTGAGAGGACAGATTACATCATGACTAACTCACAACTCAGCCTTTATGACCCAGAATAGTATAGAGAAGGAACACGACTGTAAAGTGCCTGCTTCAATAAAGACCTGAAGGGGATTAAAAGTATCACATCATAGAAGCGTAGAGTTAAAAGCTTACTGACCTCTCAACATTACACTTTTAGCTGTTATACTTACAGGCTGGACTCAAGGAATCTAACCCTAACACACTTTCCCCTTGGTGTCTCTCAGTGGAGTACAGTGGAATACAACTCTAAGTTCCTTGGACAGTATTATTCATCTTTGTCTTTTCATCATTCAAATCTGCAATTGGAAAACAAATCTACAAGTGGATTTAAATGGCTCCAGAGCGACAAAAATTGGCTATGTTGTGTAGAAATGTTGATTCAGACTCTAGTTTAAATGTTTTAACTGTTGCCGACTTGTTAATGACGCTACAGCGAATCCCGGGAGATCTTCATAGACTCTAACAAAGGCAGCTTGTTTCAGGAGACAGTGGAGGCTTAAGACCGCCATGAAACGGAGACAGACACAAAGCAAAGCGCCAACTGTTACCTACAATAGCAAAAAGAGGAGCCTCATTAAATTCTGAGTGGCACAAACACACGTACACACACACACGCACACACAAAATCAACTATCAAAGAGTGACATTCATAAGGCCGAAGGCAAAATGAGTTCGGGGGCAGAATGTGATGTTTCTTCCTCCCATCTGAGGTCCCATTCATTCACCAGGGAGAGGGAGAGAGAGAGAGAGAGAGAGAGAGAGAGAGAGAGAGAGACACACAGACTCTACCTCGCCCCCTGCCCCCCTTTCTCCTCTTTCCCTGGCTGACTGCATCCATTGGCTGTCAGCCCAGGCACACAGGGCAGAGAAACAGCCTGACAACAGCTGCAGCCACTACACAAGCACACACACACACGCAAACACACAGAAAAGTGCAGAGATCAGAGATGTGCTATAACATACAGGCTGTTCAGACTGTTGTAGGTTTCACAGGATTGGTTTCGGTAGTATTTTAAGGGATTTTTATGTCAAATAACAGTTTTCTTCATGCAGTATTTAAACTAACGCATAGAGAGAACATGTTTCTGCCAGGTTCAGGTTCAGAAGAATCTGTGTTGATGGTGAGTCTTGAGTAAAATCCTCTCTGCTGCACTGCAATGCTTTACTGCTCAGACACACAATATAAAATATTAATCCTATCAGGGACAGACGTATCTGACTGTCTACGTTAGACCAGCACCACCCTCAAGTCAGTCTAGTCTTGAAGCGTGTGTGTTCTCTCAAGCTGCACGCCAACACACACTCTCAGGATCTTACAGCATCTTCCCTCCCACAGCCCTCATTTCAATGGACTATACAGGAGCCTGGCAGAGGTGGTGAGTGCAGTAAAAGTGCAATGTCATGCTGTATTACTTCCAGCAGAACGTCTCCCAAAACAAAAAAGGCTCAGAGGAGGAAGTTAAAAGCGCGTTTGAATTTGCTTTCCGTGTCCTCAAGTCTCACTGCCGCTATTCACCAGGTAACCAAGGGTAATTACAGAACGTTTAAAGATTCATGCTGCTGTACTTTCTTTTGACGATTAAGTTTCTGAAATGAATGACCTGCGTTTTGTCTTTGCTACCTCTGATACCCCCCTCCCTCCCTGAGTTATTGATCCAAATCTCACATATCTGGTTGCAGTTGAGGAGCCAGCAAGTCGGTATGTTCACCGTGCCCTCTGCTGTCGGAGGAAGGCGTCCAGACGTCTTCACCTGTCAACTAAACAGAAGGTCAACGTGTTCGTTCTACTTCTGATTCAGAAGCTGGGCGTTAACATTTCGGTCTCCCGTCTTTCTTTGCATCTGTGCCCCCAACTGGCATTAAAAAGAACATCAACCGTTCAACGCCCCAAGATTTCTAGTATGGATCGCCGAGTACGAAATTATTAAGGTCTATAAATGATCCTTACTATTGTTATTATGTGGTGGTCAATATGCTTTAATTTCTCCTGCCTGCTCACACTGGCTGCCTGATGGACCGGAAATGATCCGTCAAATCCTTCCTGCTGGGCGTGCAGACTTCCCTCTGGACTGCTGCGAACGCGAGGCTAGCAGGAATAAATCAAAGCAGCAGGATGTCAGTCGCCGGAGGAGGCTTTCAAACATATGCCAAGGAGTGTGGATATGTGTTCGCTCATAACATCCATTTGTAGAAATTACATCATGTTTTATAAGGCCTCTCCATTCCATCAAGGCTCCAAACGATCAAACAGTGACCACGTGCCATTTCAATCAGCGTAATAGATTATCCAGCCCATTGGTTGATTGTGACTTGGCGTGACACTTCTGGATCCGAAGCCTCGGTTGTGGCTCGCTGCTCGCCGCCATCTTAATGGAGTTCAGGAATCAAAATGTATTCAAAGGAAGGATGAGTACGCGATGAGTACCCGCACAAGCAGACTGCAACGGGACAAGGAATCTTTCAATCTAGTACGCATCCATCCATTTTCTTCCACTTTTTCAGGTGGCAGTTCAGACACAGGCTCTTCTACACTCCATCAGTGTGTGTGTTACTTCTCCAGTGTGTTTCACTTCTGCTATGTGGTCGTCTCCCAGGTGCAAAGGCCTGAAATATATCTAAAGGGCTGCCATCCTAATCACATGCCTACTGGCCTTTAAATCACTTATGTCCTTACACCAACCAATTCTGAACTTTGGCCCAAATGGAAAGAGAAACATGTTTGATGGATTCCGCAACAAAGATGTTTACATGAACCAATGAACAGAGATGTGTGACTGAAAGGAAGAGTGGGGCAGGATCTTTGAGAGGGCAGAGCGTTTGGTTCACGCACGGAGGAAATGCCTCCAACCTCTCAGCGTAACAATGGCTTTCCTTCCTGTCTGTCTAATGGACAAAATCTGATTACACAGGACAATTCTAAGCCAGACGAGACAAAAATAGATCACCATTGTGTTGACATCCACGTCAACGCATCACGTTCGCGCGTATCCTTTGACAACATGCGCTTAGGTGCTTCGCAACTCGGGCTCGACGGACCAACCTGAGCCATTGAGGGACACGTCAACATCAACGTGTGAACCATGTTGAGAAACGCGATACAGCCATTAAGACGCAAAATGCTTCACTGTCAAAGAGAAGAAGAGCCCCGAGTTCCAACGCCTGCAGGAGAGGAAAGAGACGTCTCTGCTGCAGTATCATTAGAGGTTATGAGCGAGGGGTGTGTGCATTTTAATGAGGCTATGCGGTGTTTAAGAAAGAACCTCTGCACTGATCCTATCAGTGTAGCATCCTAGAGTTTCAAAGGCAAAAATTTGAAGCATTCACTGTATCCGTTATACCAGCATGTTTCAGTTACAGCAGCATAATATGGAGACTCAGGTCTGCATGTGTTTGTGTGTTAAGGCATCATTACCCTCTGCCTTGTTATGGGAATTCCACAGGTGTGTATGTGTATGCTTGTGCGCAGAGTGGAAACACATTTGGCCTTTTCCGGAACTGGACATACACATGAATGGAGATGCATCCTCTCGCCTTCAACACAACATTAAACACTCCTGCCCTCTCTCATGGTTTTAACCTTAATCAAAGATCATTCAATTCAAACCACGATATAACAAATTGAGCCATAAAGGGAAGCTAAAGCTCGAGTTCGACTCTAACCTAGAAATATGACAGCACTCTGGACGAGAGCGGTGACTAAACCAGGACCAACACCTGCACAAACCAATCTCACCTGATAACTAAGAGCAAAACAAAACAACTAAAGGAGTTTCTTACTACCAGTGTGTAAATGTATCTGCGCGGCCTCGTCACCTTCGTCATCCAACTAAATAGTGTGTGGGAGTGACTAATCTATTCATAAAAATGGTTCTTTACAAATATCTCTTCAATTGCTCGTAGTGCTGAAGGCGCAGAAACAGAAAGCAGTGAAACGGTCTGAAGTACGATTCTGGGATCAGAAACTGGAACAGCTCTCTAAGCGCGACATGGAGTCTGCCGGGTTGTGGGGCACATGTGAAGTGATGGAGAGTGATTGAGCTTCTCTGCAGCAGCAAATACAAAAATATCCATGCGTACAAAAACAAACACTGTGTTCATTTACATACTTGACATACCAGAGCAACATTTGAAACCAATTACCAACTAACTGAACGTTCACAATTTGGGAAAGAGGAAGAGTGTTTCGTTTTTCCCAGTGAATCCTGTTTCCTCCCTCCTTCCGCTTCGCTCCTCTCTGACGCACCTCCCCTATCCTGTAGCTCGCACTCCTTCACGTACAGCCAGCAGCTCCTCCGCGCGGCTTCGTGTCTCGCTCGTGTCATGATGTTCTTCGGGGATCAGTCCAAAGTCGTTGTAATGTTCTAGGGCCGTCGTGACATATTGTGCTTTCTCAAACACCATAAGTGGCGCTGCGGGCTATGATGAGATCTTTCCAGTTTCCAGCAACTTCTCCTGACTCCGTTTGCCAAACAGCCTCCAAAAAGTTAAATGAATCCTTGTGTCCTTTACACAATTGAACCTCACCACACATACAACAGCAGATATGTTTGGTCTTTTGGTTGGGCCTCATTGCTAAATTTGCTTAAATTGCACAATAAGCATCATTGTCAATATTCACATCTAACAATGTTGTGTCAGTATCGGTCAACATGACTTTCCTAACCTGGCTCTATCGCTTTGTGCTCAACTGACTGAACAGGGATTACTAGACTAAGAAGAATGACTCCCATAATGCGAAAGTCCCTCTCTCTCTCCATCTAAATCATTTTAATTTAAAAAACAATGACCCCGCAAATCACCCAGGAATGCTTTTAACAATATTTGAATGCACTTTATCCAAACTCTGCCACATTGGTTTGACAGCTCATTCCATTTTCATGACAGGATTCTCAGTGAATGGTGACAAACAGAGATTGATCGGTAGAAAGAATGTTCTCATCCATTTGTGTAAATAAATGGGAAAGTATGGGCCAATCTTACAGTAGATAGGGGCAGAGGGCATTTAACCTACAGCCCACCCAACCCCCTTATAACACCCACGACCAACCAGACCCCAGTATGACACTCTGACCCACCCCCGACGATTCACAGAGAGACGTCAATAACACGCAACTGAGGCAATCTGCTGGAACACAGTTAAGCAAATTAAGTACCTTTTGGTTTTCTACCAAAGTCATTCAGAGATCAAACCACCACCTCCTGGAAAACCCTTATCTATTGGATGTGCGAGCGTCTCTAACCATTCGCAGTCGAGGAGATTTCAGACGGGATTGCAAATTTAAGGAATCACCGAGTTAAGGTGGACTAACAGACACAACAAGACTATGTGTGTCCCACATTGAGGTCAAACTGTCCCAATACACATCCCAGCAGGTCTCCTCACAGCCTCGTTACAAGACAATGGGCTGCTGTTCTTGTGTGCTGCAGATGCTTCACCTTCTCATCTTACTCGTCACCCACAGAATTTGATTTAATCAGTGAGTGAGTCAGAAAAAAAAGATCTAATTATCTCTCATAATGTGACGTAATCTCTGCCATCTCCTTTCGTCTCACTGGTACATTACATGTTCCCAATTATGATGCTAATTCTGATGTAAAGGACAATTTATTCTTTCTGTGTCAGTTCTAATGGATGGTGAGGTTTGCTAACAATATTTGCAAATTCAAAAAACTTGATGTGCATCGAGATAGAGTTTGTGCCTGGGACATTTAATCAATATACTCATTACAGCGCTTGATTAGCCCATGATTACATCCTACCTAGTACCTAATAACAAACTGACACATGTTTTTAAGGGCCAGGTGGTAACTTCAGTGATGTTCCGACCAACATATGGTTGCCACAAATACACACAACTGCAATGCCCCAAACTACCACACCTCTCAGTTACAGCCACACCTTACACATTATCAGGCCAGTGCCAAGCTTCTGGATACTAGTCAAATTAGAGGCACAGCTCTCTCATCACTCTCCACAAAAGCTGGGATGTTGTATATATATTTTTAGACCTTTGCAGCATTAAGGACAAAAGAGAGAGATTAATAAGCAGCGTGATGGTAGGTAACCTCTGCCACATGAAGAAAGGCTGCTGACATATCGGAAATGACAACAATCTGCTATCCTTAAGTAATAAAGGGGTGACTTTGGCCTGTGACACATTCTTTGTGACAGAGCAATCAACTATGACTTGCAACCGGAATATATATCGACTTTGCATTCTTTCCTTAGCGAGACCACACCCAAATGTGTCCAGCAACTCAGCTAAAATATGAAGTATAAAGTAGGAGAGATAAATCAGTAGGCATCAGTGTTACTAACATTCACCAGATGATCCATGAGGTTCTTGTTATTCTGCATCACATATTAGAAAAATGCAAGATTTTGTTCCTAAAACCAAAGTAGGCACGATATGGTTTCAAATACAAATGTCTCCACCTCATAAATGGAGGGTGAGATATGATTAAAGTTGTGGTATTTCACCATTTGTATGTCTGTGTATGTGTATGTCTGCAGTCTGAGAGTGAGACAGGACTCAACTGTCCTGTGTAACACAAACAAATCATGCACAAATGGCCCTTTTGTCAGTAACTTCCAATTATTACCATTACAAATGATGTTGCTGATTTACTCAGTGCATCAGCCTTTATCAGATACAGACACTTTGCCATACTGTCATATTTAACGATGGATACTTTATGTGAAATGCTTGCATGCTAAAATGGGATGAAAATGAACAGAAACCTTTAATCAGCCAAGTTCACAGGCACGCCCCAATACACATGACATCTGGGTGTGTGTGTGTGAGTCTTCCTTCAACTAATTTGTGCAACATCATGCACCACTTCAATGCAGTTTGGTGTGACTGCTGCAGCAGGGGGATCGGCAGGATGATGCTGCATTTTTGTTGTGGGAATAATCATTATTCAATTTGAGGGTCAAACAAATGCTATCAAGTAACCAAAGAAATATGTCAACAAAAAGTTTAATTTAAAACTCCTGGTTGGTTACAGGTAGGACACAACATGAGCTTGCTGCCCATCAGATGTCAGTGTTTACCTTTCAACATCATAACTATAACACACAACCATAACATATTCAACTAGAAACAGCCTTTTCTTCTAAATGTAGCTGTTCAGTTCACCCATATGGCTTCCTATCAGATGCATTACATAACACTGATGTCTTGCCAAAGCCGAGGGCAGCTCAGCAAAAAGCCATTTCAGCAGCAAAACTTCCCACCAAACAATTAAATGTCTCACTATTATAACGCCACTTCATATCTGCTGACATTACAGAGCTCCTACTCGTTAATCTTTAATAGTTCATCAAAAACTACCAGCTACTGAGAAGATCGGCAAAGAAATCGATCTCATTTGCAGTACTTGGTAATTATTTTGAACAATATTTGCTCACGCCCTCTGCTGTGGGTTAACAATGTCTAAAAGTGGAAATAACACTGAAATTAAGACTGTTTGATGTGTTTAAGGTTAACGGTATTGACCTCCAAGACGTAAATATATGTAAATAACCCGCAATACTAGTCAAGAAAGTTTGTGCCTTTCAGGAAAGCGAGAAATTATAAAAGTGACTGAATTTCCAATGGAGTTTGGTGTGACGCCACTTCCATAAGCTGCAGCTCTTAACTCGTCAAAATAAGGGGCAATAAAGTTTAAACCGCCTTTAAATACTATAAACTAATACAAGATGAAGATGCTAATATGGCTGCGTGTGTGCATTCTGCTGGCCAGGCCGCAGCACTGCGCCGGTACCGGGCGTAGGCGGTGATGAGCGCTGCGTTACCTGAGGAGATGGTGCAGACTTTTTTTTTTGCTGCATTGAGTCACAACTCCGGTGGGACGGACCATGTGACTAAACTGCACCGTTATGGAGGACCGACCGGACTGAGCTCGCTCGGGTCGGTTCACCCTCCGCCTCCACACCCCGAGCCACTGCTCTTCCCCCGGCCGAGCTCACACAGCTCAACACCGGCGGGGACAAACCAGCGGCTGCAGCCGAGTCAAGTGAAATTCGGCTGCGGTGCGTTCATGGCGGGGCGGTTGGCTGACTGCAGGGCGGGAGGCGAGGTCCTCCACACTGCGGCTGTCCTTGGGCAGCTAATACAGCAGTGCCGCAGCACAGCAGAGGACACCATAACACTTTATTTGAGGCGAAATAACACGCCATAACGCAAATAAGCATCATTACATCGACTGTTATCGTCAAACCCGAACACGCTAAAGTGCTCGTGAACGCGGCCGAGCTAAAAACACGCTGTCTTCGTGCGCGCGCATTAATTGGTATCCGAGCTTATCAGCGTGGAAATTCCCAAACAAGACGGGTAAAGAAGGACAAAATGGGCGATATTTACCTGATATTAGCTTCTCTGTCGCCGTGTCTTTCTCGGTCATAATATCCCGCAGTGTCACCTCCTCCCTAGCCTTCTCTCCGACACAGCCACACCAAGCAATTTTCCTTGGTTTACCGGGAACACCGGGCCACTGGAGGAGAATCAAAAAGTCGAGTACCCTCCTCTCTCTCTCTCTGTTTATTCAGCGACCCCCTGCGACTTCTGCTCGCCTCCGCCGCTTCCCTCTTTACGCCAATGTGTTAAAAAAAAGAAAGGGAGAAGAAGAAACACATGGAGAGAGAAAAAAAAGGTTTGGGGTCCGGGGAGGTTTTCAGAGTAGGTGGTGGAGGGGGGGGGCCGGAGTGTGAGCCTCACTCAGCGCCGCGGAGGAGGATGTTGGACCCCACCAGACTGTCCGCCCCTCCCATCACATTCACGGCTGTCCTGCCAGGAATGCTGCCCGCTCCTCTCCAGGACAGGAGGGATGCGGTGCTGCCTGCAACAAGATCCTCCATGGAGGAAACTGTCCTCATAACACATCTTTCAAAAACATATACAATAAATAGACATATACAATACATATTTAGTGTTGTTGTTGTTATTGTTGTTGTGGTTACTAGTAGTAATAGTAGTATTAGTAGTGGTAGTGGTAGTATTCAGATATGACAGGTTGGTGGGGGGGGGGCTACAGTCATATCTGAGGCATAATCCAAGTTTAATCACGCTTGAAGACACTAACCAAAAACATACAAGTAAATATACCACATCATTTTGTTTAGTTTTAGGCCATGGACACTCTGGACACACTCCCCACTCCACATCCACAAGTTGTCTGAGGGTAGTTGCTATTTAAGAAAGAGTAGAGACTCAGATCCAAAAGCATAACGATCACACCCCACACCCTGGACACTAACACTTCTCCACAGTTGATGTACCCACACAATAATTAGTTTGCCTATTTTGAAACCTTTTTTTCAACTTTTGCCGTTATTACCCAATTTGTTTAGATTGCCACCCTTACAGTCACGAGAAACAAATCTCTGATGGTTAAAAGGCAGTGACTTTATTTATCAATTTAACTCTATTGCACTTCATCACAGCACCGCATGCCATCAGTAGTAAGACATAGAAACAAGCCTCGTCTGAGATGCAGAAAATGGAACCATGTCAGTGATGAGGGGTAATTTCCTCTGGTATTTGCATGGCCTCAATATTTCTAATGCAAGGGGAAGTTTTCACATAACTACAAAAACAAGGTGTGTTTCAGATTTTGTCAAGGGGCCAAAACACTTTGTTATTGGAGCAGATTTGGTGATCTGTACATTACAGCAATGAACACAATAAGACAAACAGCAGACCCTTAGAGACGCAGACCCTTAGAGACGAAGAGCAAAGTAAGATTCAAAGAGGAATGTTCCCCCAGGATGTCTGAGCATCAAGTCAGTGTTATTACAGGCAAATTAAAAAAATTACGAAGAGAAACATCAGGAGATGTTCATTAGAAGGAATATCAGGTAAGTCAGGTCACTGCTGGCATCAAGACCACTGCAGCCCCCTATGCAGTCATGTGATCAGAAGTGGGTGTTCCAACAGGTTGAATATGATTGGCTGGCTGGATTAGGAATGGTTGGGGTCCGTAAATACCTCCCTCAAGCCCCACACTGGGCACATTCCATTACCTCTAAATGCTTCCTCCATTCATTGCCTGCCTCCTCGTTTCCTTTCAGATCCGGAAAACAATTTAGCGCTTTCCTCGACTGAAAGAAGTGCACTTAGAATGCTACCTCTACGCCCCGAGGAAACATGAAAACAGGAAAAAACGGATTACTACGCTGCAATGAAAAAAACGCAAATGTCAACTTTTGCCTCATTTTCTACATGTGAGATAAGTGCTGAGTGAGTGAAGAGAGGAAATGAGCAGGGACCAAAGACAAACAAGACACACCCTCTGAACCGCACTCACACATGTGGCAAACCCAGGGCGGCACTCAAAACACTGGGAGTGATACACATCTGGGATCGAGCAGATTGTGTCTGTAAGGAGAGGAAAGAAGATGCACCGTGACCCTTCTTTCAAGGAAACATTGGCAAGATGTAAGAGTTTTGCTGTGGCAGAACCTGGATCTTTCAGAACGCTTGATTTTTTATGTTTTTTTGGCAACTGGTGAGGATGTATGAGGTCATTGTTTATGCTTTCCACTCTCCTGCCTGTGCAGATGAGAAGTATCTGACCCCATCTAGTGGCCACATTGTGTACCTGACCTTTTCTGTGTTTTTTGGTCTAACGACTTCATACAATATTAGCCCTTTGTGGACAATATTATGTAATAAGGTGAAATTGATCTACTGTAGTGAAGGTTTGTGCATTTATACAACTTGAGTTTAACACCCTGATTATAACCATTAGACTAAATGAGAATATCATTTAGATATTAGAACATTTATCTCTAAAATCTACACGCCTAATCTCAACAGGCTCACAAGTTTTTCATTTTGATTAAAAAAGAAAAAAAAAGAAAAGCTAACCCGGCGTTTTAAGCTTGTTTTGAATAAAATTGCTGCCCCCTAAAGGACATTATTCTTATAATAATTTTTTAAGAAATGTTACGTGATGTCCTCAGAATTAACGTTTTAAAGGATGCAATTACATTTATCTATTTATTTACCAGCACAACTGGCTCAGGGGGCTGGCGAGGGTCTTCTCAGTGCCCGATATTCCACAGTATAAGTCCCCTGTTACGTGTGTTTTCTTCTTCTCATTCCTGTATCATCATAATCATAATCATAAACATTTCCGGTCAGTTAATTTTGAAAATGAAATCAAAATTTGCTGAGTTTGTTACTGCTTCTACCAGAAGTGACATCTTTGACATACATTGCCTTAATGAAAATCATCTGTATAGATTTTAAAGTTCTTCAAACCTATTGTTTTTGTATTGGTGTCTGACATTTGCCAAACAAGCTGCAGTACTCCGCGTGTGCCACTAGAGAGCAGTGTATGCGCACAAACTGCTGCCTCGTGCCGGTGGAGGCGCTCAGTTTTCAAGTTTGACGTTCCAGCGTGAACACAAAGCGCCGCACTGACCGAACGAGCCGCTTATTAGGATGGTTACGTTGATAAATACAATAGAAATAGAGAAATCGTCTTGATTGAACTAAACAGAAAAACAATAGCTTTTATTTGTATCGTTTAACAACCACTTAATGTTTAGGACTTAAGTTTTTAGCTCCAAACTCCAAACTCCATTAGCTGACTTTCAGCAAATTAAAAATCCATGAAACGAGAACCTGTAATGTCATAAATAAAATAATTTATTTATGGTTTCATATTATTTCAGTATTTTAATCATTATATCCTTGATCATTCAGTTATGTCAAAGTTCTACATTATAATATCCCATATAAGTCAAACCGCAATTTATGTTATGCTCATTTCTGGTAAAAACAAAGAAATAACCCCCAAAAAATTATTTATATAAATCACATTACAATTGCTTTTGCAATTTTTTTTTGGATTAAATGTTTCCAATATGTCAAACAAAATCGATTGATCCACAATCACTTTATGTGTTTATATATTATTCTATATGTTTTACTTATCAGCTGAGACTAAACTGAATAATTTTTCAAGTGAGGTCGTAAAAGCCATGTAATATTTTTTCTCACCAATACATTGATGTTTTAATTTCTAGATCATTTTTTTTTTTTTTTTTAAAGAATGCTAAATTAAATGTTCACTGAAGGAGCTCTGACCATCTTCATTCAGTCGTTCTCCTTTTAAGCAGGATGGGAAATGGTTCATGCACAGGTCGACCACCTCTTCAGCTCAAACAAAGGAGTCCAAACGCTACAAGCCCACCTTAACATCTGTGCAGAATATATCCACAGCTGAGCTGCTGTCTGCGCCTTCCTCACTTTCCAAGGAAACAACAGCAAAAATGTGCCTTGAACGAGCAGATTTATAAAACAAGGCAGACGGAACACCGATAAATGCAGAACAGGATCTAACAATCGGTTTATACTAAATAAAAACAAACTTGATGCTTGTTGTAATTACAGGTAGAAGAATACTAATACAAACATGACAGTGATATAAATTGATTTAGGTTATTTTGTTGTATTCATTGCATTTCTAATCATAGCTGTAGTTTAAACCTCTGTAGGGACTTGATACAGAATAATAATATTTGGTGTTGTAATAAGAGCTACAGATTAAGTGAACGAAGCCGGGAATACTAGTGTAAATGTTTTTATATGTAACCTTATAGCATACATAAACAGATTTATCAGCATTGAACCGATGAAGAAGATGGGGACAACAAGGACAAACATCTTTCAGAGAAAATTGACAACAAAGTAATTAAACATTGTGAATGAATTTTTAAATAAATAGGTTTTTCGCCTTTGTGTGTTCGTCTGTGTGTGTGTGTGTGTGTGTGTGTGTGTGCGCGCGTGTGTGCAGGAGATCATAGTTTGTCCTTTTCCTCACTAGTATATTACTGCTAATGTTTAGTGATTCAAAAGTTAATTAATGCCTCTGAAGAGCCACAAACCTCTCTCTCTCTCTCACACACACTCACAGACACACACACATGCACTATGCAGTATTTGGGAGAACAGCCTGCACCATATACTCCCCCCCCCTCATCCCCAAATGCAACACCTCAGCCTCTATATCACAGTCAGAACCAATTCTTCTCCAGATAGCAGTCTGAAACGAGCCCACCAATGCTCCCATTCAAACCACACCTGGTCAAGTTTGAAAACATGACTAGGGGATTTTAATTAGATGCAATTAGAGATGGCGGCCATGCGAGGAGCTGGATGCGCTCCTTTGCTTTTAAGACGGGAGAAAAGACGTGCTAATTAGGGCCCGGGGGCTACTTTTCTTTTGCGTGACCTTTGGGGGACCTAGTGCAAGCTGTTTAACGTCACCGGTTCAACAATTAAAACACGGTGATTCGTTTGAATGAGCTGTGTGTGTGTTGACATAAACAGAAAGCAACACATTCACTGTGGCAGGATGAGTCGCTTATGAGCCTTTTAATGGCAGAATTGCAGAAGCGAGGCCCTGAGTGTGAATAGAGGAAGAGCAACAGGTGACCAGCAGAGGAGGAGGAGGAGGAGGAGGTGCACCATAAACACCCCCCCCCCCCCCGCTCCCCTCTCCCCCGTGCAGCCATGTTCCTTTAAACCCCACGAGCAGACACACTTATAGAGACACAAAATCAAGCGCAATGCAATCAAGTGCATAAAAGCAGCGAGCGATTGAGTCTTTAGACGGAGAAAAACAGAATCCAAATATTGCAAAACACGTTATTTAACATCCCTCAGTCTTTCATTTCATCAATGTTTCACACCAGTTGGGCCTTTTTGTTTTTTAAAACACGCAACCCCCTAAACAAAGCAGCCATCCTCGCACATAATAATTGTTCAGGCGAATAAAGTTGCAAAATGAAACGATTTCCCCCGCATTTTACACATGAAGCCACTCTGAGAATCACCCCCCACACACACTCCGCCTTGAAAGCCCCACAAGGATGCTGAGATGACCCCCCCCCCACAATGGGCACCACTGCTTTAAAACACATTCAGAGTTCTTCTTCCCTGTGGCAAATTAGCTAAAGACACTTTTCATACAGCCCAATTTCATATGCCATTTGTGTCATTTAGACAAAAACTGGTCATCACACGTGAATCATTTTCTTAAAAGCCTGTAGGCACCCTGCTGGTGCGGGCGACCATCCTCTGGTGTAAATAAAAAAAAAAAAAAAAAAAAAAAAGACGAGAAAGAAATGATGGCCCTATTATAGGCTCAGATGTGAAGGGAGAGTGTCCAGGAGGAGGCTGGGGCTCCGATTCATTGGTTGCAAGCTGAACCTTTTAGGATTTAGCTTCTTAAAATGTGTCCCTCTTTGTCGGCCCTGAATAGGGTTTTTACTCTCTCCTACCATATTGCCTTAAAGCTTGAGCCCAAACAGTTTTTTTTGCAGGCCTGCTTAATCCTGCTCTTGCATCTCTCATAGGTAAGGCTGTTTGATTTTAGAGGGTTAAAGGGATTACAGATTCTCAATTTTTCATTTAAATTGTTTTGTTTTGATTCATTCTTGGGTTTTTAGGAGGTTAAACCGAAGAGAAAGTGCTTTTGCTGTCTGAAAGTATAGCTGGGTTTGACCTGCAGCCTGTAGGGCTTCAATCCTCCAGCAGGTGGCAGCAGCAAATCCCACAGTGTGATAATGAACCTGACGTAACCTAATAGGGATGTGGATGTAAACATCAGATTACACATTCAAGGATAAATATTTAAAGGATATGATGAAAGAAATGAGATATATGTTTCTCAAGAGGAAGAGAGAAAGCCTCATTCCTCTCTTCCTTTATTAACTCACTTCATTAATCTGGTGCATATTTGGCCGTTATTTGACTAAATTTGAGACAAACATCGATCAGTGTGTAGAATTACATTGTGGCGTGGAAGTACAGGACATGAACATTTGAATAAAGCTGTTTATCTATGTTACTTTGTATAAATCACGTGTTTTAGAGCAAATCTTGCGTTTGATGGAGGTTTGGTGATCGCCTTTATTTACCAATTTAGAAATACGTGAATAATAAATAGTGAATAATCTTGGGTAGTTTGGGCATTTATACAGTTTGCCTACAGAAACAAATATTCATAGGAACACATTTCTGCTTTATTAATCATATGATTTTATAACCTGATGATATGTGCCGACATCAAACCTGGCCGTGAACCCTACACACACACACACACACACACAAACACACACACACACACACACACTGTACCCATAATGCTCATTTTCAGAAACCATTTGGATCACGACCCCGTGGATCCGCGCTGGATTCGAGACAGTGGACGCGCTCGGTTGCGTGACGTAGCCCGTCGCGGTGGCCCTCACGGTGGATTAACGCGACCCCCGGGTGACCCCTGGTAACCCCCCCCCCCCCCCCCCCCCCCCCACACGCCCCCGGAGCCGCCACAGGAGGATTCTAACGAAACACACACACACACATTTTGACAAAACAATGAAGTATTATTATTATTATTATTAACAGCAGCACACAGACACATCAAGCCTATAATACAGCCAAACTCCGGGAATATTCTGAATATTACACGCATTCTTATTTGTGTTTATATATTTGCTTTTTATGACAAGACAACAATTAATTTACCCTGCGATTGTCTGCATGTGTGGCGGAACATAGCTAATAATACTAATTTAAAACGAAAACAAACGTAAACACACAAAGTTTGTGTTTACATACATTTGAATAGTTCGAGTCTTTAAATTGGAAAATCAATCGCGGTGAGATAATATTCTTCATTTTAACTTAACGCCGCAAAAAAAAAAAGTTGTAATAGTCCCAAATCGGATGGAAACTAGCGTAAAATCTATCTATAATCTATCACTTCTTCCTCTGTATAGTATTGAAAAGGGTAAGTGATGAAATAAATCGTATTAGTTTGCTGCTCACGGTTGAAATTGTTAATGCGCTGCGAAGCGTGTGTGTGTGTGTGTGTGTGTGTGTGAGGCAGACAGAGGAGTGTGTTTTATGATTAAATTTAAACTCTAACCCTTATTATGTTCCCATGAAGGAGCCCTTGACTCCTCGATCCTTCATTATTTATGTGAAAATTGATCCGCGCAAGCTCCCGTAGATTCACTCATAGTCACTGTACATTATTGTGTGTCTGTGTGTCTGTATACGCGCTGGATATTTTTTTATATGCGCCTTTTGCATTTGATTATGTCCTCCATCTTTATTGTGTTTTATTCATTTTACACGTGTATTATGCTGCATTTAGCCACAGTGGCCCCGAGAGACGCGTCACTCCGTGTGTACACCACGTGGACCAGTGTGCTTGGATGAGCTACGAGAGAAACCTTGAAAGGTGACAAATGAAGCACTTTCAATCCTCCCTGCTTGCCTTGTGTCATCCAAGACAAAGACACACATGGGAAAAGCAAAATCCCCCCCCAAAAAAAGTCGTAATATGAACAGATTATTCCAAATCATTTACCTTTATTTGTATTTTACTTTTATTTTGGAGGGGTAGATTTACAGTTGTACATGTTATATAAATATAAATATCAATACATTAAATTGTTGTGTGATCTATACTGTCTACGCAAACAAAAATGTCCATTATCCCCCCCAACAGGATTTGAAAGTCAAGAGTTCACCATGGGTAACGGTCTCCCTCGGGTGATTAAGGTCACCGACTCATTCACAGGCTCAAGTGATGCATTGACAAAAGATAAATATCAGCCAAACAATGGATAGGAGTGCATTTCATGTGGTTTTGGAAACTGTATGTTTAAATTTGCTTTTTTTAATGTAGCAGTTTGTCCTTGTGACTCTTTTCTATGGCTTATGGGGCAAACAGTTCAGTCACATGATGTCTTGGAAACGTCTCCCATCATGTGACAGATGGAAACAAAGTGGCCTTCGATTTACAGGAAGGTCACATTGTTTATTGCTTCATATTATAATCAAAGCTATTATTATCCTCATCCTGTTAATATATTTAATAAATAAAAAATCAGCGATAACGTTATTATATTAGAATGACAATTTTTTTTTTTTATCAAATTCCTAAAAACAACAGGAACAATGAAAGAGTTGCATATTTGTTTTTGTTGACAAAGTCTTACAGTAAGGAATCCATCCTTACTATGGCCCTATATGGCCTTGTACCACTTCTGCAGAGTGAAGTTCAATTCCCATCCTGGAAATAACTTGACACTCGCTATAATGAAACTGCAGCGGGGGTTAAGGCCTCTCAGATATCTTTTCTATGGCTTTTGGTTCAAACTGTTCAGTCAAATCATCGTCTATAGTCATTTGGAAGCGTCTCCTATTGTGTGACAGATGGAGACAGAGCGTAGCCACAGTGGCCTTCTGCAAGACCAAAACAAGCTCCTTTCATTTACAGGAAGGACACATTGAGTATTGCTTGATAATATAATATAATAATACTTATCATGATAAATAAAGGACAAAATTAGTTTATTTAAATGAAGGATAATTGAATAAACAAAACAGGAACAACAACAAAGTTTCATCTTCATATTTGTTCTTGTGTTCTTGTATTTCTGTTGACAAATACTCACAGAATTATGCTTTCCACAGAATGAATGTTTGTGAGCTCAATTCACATCCTTTAAATCATTTATGACTTACTTTAATGGCATTGCCTAAAGGTTACGGCCTTCCAGATAATGCACCGCACGGACTAGAACCTGACAGGTGTGTATGTGTGTAAGGGGGGGTTTGCCTGCCATTGATTTGTTTCAGAATGATACTGATATTATTGTTTTCCACTAAAGCTGCTGGCCGCTGATTTGGAGTGTCTTTACCTGACAATGTTTCGCAATAACATACACAATTTCTACTGGAGATTTGTGCTTTTCACAGTGACTGGGCCTCTGAAGGAACACAGGCAGTCACAGGACCCAAAACAACACAAAACCTGTGCAGGAAGAATTAAAAAGGTCAAGCAAGCAACAGTGAAAGGAGCAACTTATTAGCAGACTTGTTCACATGGTATGAAAACAGGAAGATTTCAAAACTTTAACCATATTCATTCTTTAAGAGAAGAAACCTGAGATGTTGTGATCTTCGGGTTCTTATTTTATTCATTATTGTTCAGCGATGAGTCCTTTTAATTAATATTTTGAGTGTCAAAGTCCATCATTGGAGCTGTGGGTGCTGCAGGGGTTAAGTAAGGTTTTAAGTGATATTGAATAATCTGATGAAGTGGGATTGTTTCCACTTGTAGGTTTCTGTGACATAGAAGATTGTCCTTGGTTTATACTCCAAGACTCTATATCTCAAGAAGCACTTAACTTATAAACTTATAATGTGCAGTAAAATCCTGGCTGATGAAAGCAGGTTTTTATTAAAGTTTAAAATATCATGTTTAGTTCTCAAACTGATACTTTTGGTGTTACGTCAGTCTGCACATAGCGTGATTTATATTCTGTTTTCAGGATCGTAACTAGCAGCACCTTTAACCCCCAAATCAATCAGCATCTGAGCTCCCACGTGTTTTCTGAGCCCCAAGGTTCTAACAAGGAACACAACATCTTTTTACTTGATGTATCTTCCATACACATTTAAATCTGCTACATTCTATTTAACACTGTTTACCTGTATGCTTCCGGTTAAACTAAACTAAAAACATGTTACAGAAACCACTAAATAACAGCTTTCTATGTACTTTTAGCTCACTGTGGCCCAACATTAGAGGTTTGGCTGCCAGTGAGTGTATTCTTAGGCATTAAGTCTCTCACTATTACATAAGGGTGACAGTTTAAAGGCCCCCCTAACATTTGTGCAACTATTATATTAAATAATTATCATAAAATAAAATAAAATTGAAAGAAGAAGCAACAGTGTCCAATCACGCTCAGAAGTGTGAGAAACAAAAGAGAGCGTGTTTTTAAATGCAGCGTGCCCCCTGTGGGCGGATGCAAAAACGGAATTAACGTGTCTTTTTGTAGCAAATCAACATCTTCTTGATTTGCCTTTTTATCCATTAATTCCATGTCCTGTTGAGTACATTAGCAAACATGTCTGAAGGACAAGAGGAGAAACACAAGGCACAGAGCCGCCGCCCGTACGGGCCGCAAAGAGAAAAAAAACGAACTCACCGCTTCGATCGTTTCTAGGGAAACAGCCGAACACTGACTGTAGCAGACAGGCTCGGGATCACCTGTGAAGGAGGCAAAGACGTTACAAACCCTATTAGTGTGGATGACATCAATGTTGTAACTTAATTAGATTGGTGACATCACTGAGAAGTATTTAAGTATCTGTAGAGTCAGACACTGTGGGAAGAAACACAGATGTTGACCGTGCGTTTGTGTTTTGGCAATTAAACATTTAAAGCTAAGTTTAACAAGAAGTGGTGCGTTTACGGCGAAGAGGAAACACCGCAGAGTCCCACTACAGCCTGGATAATTATGTCATACAAAGGCTTTATTCATCACAAGAAAGGCGAGCAGGACTTCTACGAATTGAAGAATAAAGCTGCCGAGTTTTACCGGGGAAGCAGTGTCCCGGAGGAGTTGGAGAGAGCTCTGAACGTGCTGTTCCTTCAGCAGCCCGACGACCTGTACGGCTACCTGGTACGGGACGCTCACCACCTACGGCCATGACGCATTAGTTAGCTCGTGTTAGCAAACAGGCCAAATATCAGTCTGTCGATACCGCATTAGGCCGTGTGGGGGCGCACCGCTCGTTTCCTCTCCACCCTATCAGTGGGTTCTCAAGCTGTGTAGTGCCACCCCGAAAACTGCAGTACAAGAGGAACTTAAAACTTGAATGAATTTGTTTTCACGTGGGAGTAATAAACAAACTGTGTTGTCACATTAGAGTTGGCTTTAATCGCATCTCTCTCAAGGTGACATTCAAAGTAGAAAATAGATAGTATGCACTGAGTTATTAACACACACGTACACGCTGACATGATGGAGGTAAACAAACAGCTGCTGGAGATACTCTCTAGTGTACACACTCCATTTCATATTTCATAGTTGTTTGGGGGTACAAACCTAGAATGAACAATGGCTGTCAGCTACATTAATACATTACTAGGAATGGACGTCCTGCTACATTGTGATTGAATATTGTGCTTACTACTCAAACACACAATAGATACACTGTATTATACTACACAATTGTGGTAAGTGATAATAGTAATGTGGTGCAAGCCCCCTAGAATTTTACACACACTCAACCCTCAACATAGTATTTGACCTTGTAGCATTAAAGGCAACCATGTGCTTAAGCTGTAGGCATGCATAGATCAATAAGATTCGTCTGTTTACAAGACATGTTAATTGCTTGTTAACTGCGTAATTGTAGTATGAGGCGAGTCTGCCGGCTGAGGTATGCGCTTGGAGGCGTTTACATGCCTCAATGAATCGATTGGCAATCAAATAATCGCCCTTCACATAGGAATTGTGCCATAAGAGTAAAGAATATACATGATGTTTAAAAAGGCCAGTTTATCTTTGTTGTGATGTAATCGGAAGTGCGTGTAAGTCTTGTCAGTAAGTCAAAGGTACAAGTCTTAGAAACACACTCCAGTTAAAACTAAACACCAGACGGCTGTTTCTTCATAGTCAGTTGTCAGTTTTGGGCTGTTGGCTTCAGATGCTTTTATGCGAGAGGCGCACATCTCTTCAGTGGGAGCTCCACAAAGCTTAGGGGTACAGTTGTGGTTGCCATGGAAACCCCAGCACTTGATAGTAAAAGATTTTCCTCCTCAAGTGATGGATTGAAATATTAACAACAAGTGACGTTACAGCTACAGGCTAAACATTCCCCCCACCCCAGTCCAACTAATCGTATCGGCTGCTTGTTTACGTTGGACAAAACTCTTCGGGGGTCTAATTCAGGACGGGTAAAGTATCAACAATGGGTAAATTAAAATGTATTTCATAATGAATCATTAATTTTGGAATTTAACCATTTGATTTCTAGCTCCTTTATTAGATTTGGATTTGTGATGAATGTAACATTCACCTCTCCTGTTGCATGAGTCTAAATGAACCATTGATTGACTTGATCTTTCATCATTGGCATTCATGAGCCTTATTTAGCCTGAACATGTGTGTATTGATACGGTGGATTTTCTTTCTTATCTTTTTATTCTACAAGCTTCTGAATGCAGCCTTGGCTCAACCTTGTCCATCACTGACTGTCATTTTAGGCGAATTACTTCGCAAAACTTTCGGCCCCACCAAGGATAAGCAGACTGAATGGAAAAGAGATTTACGACGCAGGAGGACAGCTATCCGTCGAGACAGAGGTCTTCTGCATCGTCAACAATGAGGAAACGGTAAAAGCTCACCAAAGTCACATTTCTATCTTAGTTCACATCACGTTACAGACAATATTGTTCTTCTTCTTTTTTTGAAAACGGAGCCAGAATATTCATCACATTGTACGGCGCATGATGACTAACTGCTGAAATTATAGCCTTCAAAACTGCATGGACTGTGGCTGACAATTGCTCATCTGGCAAATTGCAGATATTCAGTTCAGCGTATGCGTTCAGAGTGAGGATTATACAAATATCGTTTTAACAAAGGCGATGTGATTCATTAGTGGCGCGCGGATGGTTTGAAGTGACAGCGAGGGGCCTCCCCTAACATGCAGAACGCTGGGATGTGAAGAGGCAGCCAAAGGCAAGAGGCGAGCAAAGAAGGTTGCAATCAGCCCGTGACCTTTGACCCTTTTTTTTTTTTTTTTACTATATCAAAATGAGATGTGACACGGTGGGGGGCATCCCGAGGGCTGCAAAGCAAACATTTGTACACCACCACATCAGTTACACCTTGCTGGGCAGGTTGAACACCACACATCCATGCAGGAAGCCGGTAGAGTTTGGTACCGGTCGGCCTGTTGGTGGCGCTGTATGGCTGTTTTAACGCTTTGGCCTGTCACTTTGGAAGCGTTGACTCATACATATTCATCCGTTTGTTACTACATCTCCTGCTTATTATGAATATTTTCCAAAACAAACAAAATGTAGAATGTTTGTCTAATCCACCTAAATCACAAATGATCTGAATTTTGTCATGTGACTGAAATTATTTGACACGTTTCCGTTTTGAAACATAAAGTGAAAAGCAACATACATTTAATTCTGTACTGAAACAATAGAAATGACTTTAAAGCATCTGAATAAGTCATGCAGCCATGTTCAGACTTAATGTGTAGTGACAGGAAGCAATAATGGTCGTGGACTGAGAGAATGGAGAGTGCAAGGTCTGGTGGGAGAGGAGATAGCAGATCTGAGTTCATGTCCTCCCCCTTCTAAGTCAGGAGGAGGTTACTGTGTCAGTGGAGCAGCAGCAACAGAAGAGGATTCAGATCATCACCGTCTGGGCCTCGGCTTTATTTTGGCAGAGTAACTATGTTAGACGCAAACAAGTCTCTGTCCGCTGTCCCTTCCTTGTCATTAGACTTGATCCACACATGGAGCCATTAGTTTTACATCCAAACTCATTAACTTTCGTCGCATTCATACTAACTGATCACTTTGTCTCCCCTCTGCTGTTTTCAGAGGATTTCCTCCGCGACCGTCTCCACTAACTTCGGCCTGGAGACGTCAGAGGACTGGAAAGCGACGGTGAAGGAGAGAGCCGAACACGTGACGGCCGCTCTGCAGTGGATCGCCAACCCGCTGAACAAAATGTTGAAAGGTCTAAACCCCTGTGACCAGACACAAGTCGACCACATCCTCAGGTCCTCACAATGGCACCAATTCCATACTATGAAATAGAGAATTTTGTCTTTAGGTCTATTGCTGCAAACTTATTTTAATGTAAGTACTTTATGATTGTATGGGTTTTTAATTGAGCTTTATTCGGATATAATTGCGGATTAGAGTTCATGTATGATAGGAGGACTCTAGCACCAGCACTCAGATGATTCACTATTAATCTCCTTTGACACATTTTCCTTTGCTATACAAACAGTACAGTATACATACAGGAATTTATTAATTAATGAGCTTGGCTTTAAATTGCAGCTTCCCTGTTTTGTGCATTAAGATCCATCGGGGTCATATGCAGCTTGCTGTGTTTTGACCTTCTGGAATTGGGTCAGTGAGGGGTTAATGGTTTGCACTTGTTTGCCCATTGTCACAGCTTATCATATCATCACGATGCACCGGACTCCTCTTATTGGCTGCTTTTGCGTCGTCTGTTATGACTCAATAGAGAAGCTTAATGAGATTGTCTATATTACATTACTACAGCTTGAGGGCGCTTGTGTTTGAAAAAGAAACAGTGGGAATATTTGAGGTACATTTAAACTACATTAGTGTCTCATAAGGGCTATTTGGTGGAGTTTTGGGATCTTGAAATATGTTCAAATCCAGAAATATTAACATTTGGCACAGAGTCATCAGACATCTCCACACTCACACTTTTACACACCGTCCCCTGCAGCAAATTCCTCGCGGATCGCTGGCAGGATGAGAAAGACTTCCAGACAGAGAGGATGGAAGGTGAGTCGACCAAGATGACCGAGGAGCAGAAAAGTGAGGCAGTAACTCACTTTCTCCATCTACACCACAGCATTAAACTTGAACAACTTTAAGTGTGTTTAGAGATTTATGTCGGCTCGTTGTGCTCAGATTAAGCACAAATATCCATTATTTTTCTTCTGAGGGACAAACAACTCAATGTAAAGACTTTGAAATGGTTAAAGGCCCAATCCATCATTTTAAAACCTTATAATTTACAGCTGCATTTGCATATATTGGACTTCTATATAAAAAATAAGTTGTGAGCTTTGCATAATTGAAATATCAGCATGTTTTACTCCTGTGTTAACAATGATTTGACAGTGTGAGAAAATATGAATGTAGTACTTGTCCAGGCCTGAATCTGTCCTACCTGTTTAGGTTTTGGTTACACCTTGATTGTGATGCAACGTGTCATATTCTCACCCTGTGCGTTTGTGTCTGTGGCAGGCTCAAAGGGAATCGGTTCAGATAAGCTTCCTCCACAGGAAGAGCCGGTGCTGCCGGGGTGCTGGGCCATCGGCACAGCGTCCCTGGCTGTAGCCAAAGCCGGGGCCCAGATACACCACGTCCCTCTGTACAAATACATAGCAGCACTGAGGAGCCAAGAGGTTACGCACAAACACAAAAACATTGAAGACAATTAGGAGGAGGGTGATGAAGAGATAAGATTTTGTTCCAGTTTGAAAGAACAGCATGATGGAGTTATTACCCATTTGAGATTCATTATTGTAAGACATACGATTGCAATTTTTAAATATTAACACAATATACAATGTTGATTCCAGCTCTGGCTTGCATTCACACACACTACTTTCCCTCATTTTGCAGAGACTGTAGCTTAAAGTGAAGTAGGCTTGGGTTTGCGGCCCAAACAATAGAGTACAGTCGAGTTAACTACAGTAGAGTGTCACCTGCATACATGTTAACACTGTTTTATATAATTCCTTTCAGGCTCAAACATATTTCCATATTCCACTGCCCTTGGTGACTCTGCTGAGCTGCGGGAATAAGTCTCCAGGAAAACTGAATTTACCAGAGGAAGTGATCTTCATCCCCAAAGCAGGACAAAGAGTCAAACAAGTATTTCATTTTCTTCTACCAGTGTTTTTGTGTTCCACTTAGTTGATAGTTGTAGTTGACGTCTCTCTTCGGCTGAGTTTTAGAGTAAGTACTTGTTATTGGTTTGTTCTTTGTGTAAATGTCCTTTGTGCACATTCCTTTGCTTCCTCTGTAGTTGGTCTAAGTATGAGAAGACATCTTATTTCTTCTATATTGAATTCTACCCATAGCATTTAGAAAACAAACTGAACTGTGAACTTCTTCAACAGATCATCACAATGGCCCTTGAAATACAAAAGGAGATGATGAGAATAATGAACTCTTCTTCAAAGGCCGGGGTGAGGGACGCTGCCGTGTAAGAATTGAAACTGAGTTCACTCAGACTCGATGAGAGCACATGTTGAAAAGAAGGAGCAGAATTCAAAGCTTTTCCGGAGCGTTCCTAAAAGATATATACAAAAAAGGACATTTCATTTTGATTTTCATGGCTAAACTTCAAATAGGCCAAAGTATACAGGCACACAGATATGTTGAAATTATTAATAAAGCATTGAATACTGCTCCTTTTCACCTATTCTTTCATGGAGCATTTGTACTGTATACACAGTTATAAACTGCATTGTTCAGTGACCCCCTAGCACTTACATTTATAACGTGAACAGTACAGACGGTGGGTGAGTGGGACACACTTGTGTTCTAATAACCTTGCAGCACTGCGTTATTCAAACCTATGAATAAATATTCTTGCTTTCTTACTTACACAGAGCAGAGAGAAACATTTTCACCCGGAAATTCCCAAAACATTGTAATGTCTTTATTATAAATACTGTAAATCAAACGCCCCACAAAGATGTTGCTGCTGAGGAAATATCTTTGCTCCCAGGCTGGATCCACAATCCTGTCTGCCACGGGTGCTCCGGTCGCCAGCTTCGATCGACCGGAGCAGCCTCTGGATCTGATTGCTGAAGCTTGCCACAGCCTTGGATTGGTGTTGGGAGCAGAGGTTCATTTGGCTCTAAACTGTGCCGCCTCTGAGCTAATGGATTACGTAAGTTGACAGCTCTCTCTGCATGTGAATCATTGTGTTTGGAGTCTTTGCGTAGGAGACCTTGTGTAAATCAGACCAATTATATAGATATCTATATGTATACATATAGATATATATATATATATATCTGAGAGGGAAGTTCACTTTGCAAAAAAAGAGATAACAAGCAGTTTTTTTTCTCTTTTCCTCATAGACTAAAGGAAAATATGAGGTTGCAGCCGGAGGTCTCAAGTCTCCTGATGAATTAGTTGATTTGTATCAGGGGCTAATAAGCAAATTTCCAGCTATTGTGGCGTTAATCGATCCACTGAGGAGAGAGGTAAGTTCAAAATCACTTCTACTCAGCTTTCAAATTCAAATGTATAAACACATTGAGGATAATATTCAGAAGCATTAATGTATAGGAGACTTACACACTCAAAAGGCTGGTATAGAGTGTGTGTCAGGGTATGCAGGTTAATACAAAGGTACAAGCAGATTTAAAAGGAATTTCAAGATTTTTTAACAAATGAAGAACATTGATATATATAATGCAAAGTTATTTATCTTAGCTGCTCTCACTTATGGGTCTTGGTATTCTTCCACAACACAGTACGGTCTCATGTGTTGGATCACATTTAAAGCGTTCCATTGAAATCAACTTACTAAGCAACTAAGTAGGTTTGAATATCCCAATTAGCCAAATACAGTTTAAAACATATCTTAGAGTCGTAATGAGTCTTTCAAGGCAAATGATAAAAGAGGCCGGTAAACAGGCCTTTATGGCTGAGGGAACGTGGCTAAGTGACTCTGTTTTCACTCATAAACACTTTAGAACTGCCACTGTGTTTTACTGGCTCCATGTCTATGTGTGTCTGTGTGTGTGTGTCTGTCTGTGTGTGTGTTTTATAAGGATGTGGACCAGTGGGAGAAGCTGAGCAATGTGATTGGAGACTCCTGCGCTCTGCTCACTTTCACCCCCAATCTACAGGCCCCGCCCATACCAGGGGTCACAGGTCACATCTTACAGCAAATCAATGAGACAACAGTCAGCGCCCTCATCAGCTTTACAGCAGAGTATCAAGGTAACAGATCTGCTGGTGGTGAGGCAGAGAAATTGATGTGGCTTTAATTCCACGTGGGAGAGTTACTTCATGTCACCTCATAACATTTTAGAATAGTTCCCTTTAGTCTGTAAGTGAAGCCAGCTTCAGCAGTGCGCTTTCAGCCCCTCAGTCATTTTCAAGATCGAGCTGTTTCGGGAGGTCGTTGATAGTGTGCAAATGTCCGTAATGGACCGTCTGAATATCAAACTGAGAGTAATGTGCTGTCAAAGCGCCCGTATGAGTGATCGGCTATACTTGCACACTTTCTGTCTTTGCTGGTTGTGCCATCATCCGCCCGCCCCCCCTCACAAACTCATTCCATGTCTGGTTCCATATAACGTTGATATCCTGCAAACAGACAAACAGGTAAACAAACAAACATGACCAAAAACATAACCTCCTTGGCAGAGTTAATAATGATACAACAGGAAGTGCATCAGAACACACTCACACTCATAATGACTTTAATTGATTTTCCGATTTCTATGGTGGAATACTGGTCGAGTTAATTTTCTCCCTGTCTCTCTCTTTCGCTGTGTCTCTATCCTCTGGACTGCCAGGTGCTGTGTTAATGGGAACAACATGCAGGGAGCCCTGCAGTGATGACTCCCTGTCAGATGTGGTGAGCCTCATTCACCTCATTCATTCTGTGTTTCAGTGTTGTTTGTTCTCATAGAGACGAGTTCTGCATCTCCTCACAATACTGTGTATTTAGCAGTTTGTTCCAAAGTGACAGCTGTCTGCAGTCATGATGCATCATGGCATTAAACACACACACAGAATCCACTGCAGTGCCAATTTGTAAGTACACTTTAACAAAAGAAAGGCCAAGGATAAATGTCACACTAAAGGCCATGTGCCGTTTGAAGCACAAAGATGGATGCATACCACAGTGAACACGCTACACGTGTCAAAGAGCTGCATGTTACGTACACAGTGGCGTGACTTGAATTCCAAACCCAGCTGAGACAAGGTTTAAGAGAGGAATGGAATCAGTGGATTTAGCAGCAGGGAGATGGAGGTTTCACCAACCAAACCACGGCTGAAAGTAAAGCAGCTGAGCCAAATCCTCATATTCTGTTCCACTCACGGTGAACCAGATGAGCTGCAAGATGTGGAAACACTGATAGGCTGGATAATTTTTATAGGATTAAAACCTCACAGTTCAAGCTTCACATACCAGGTGAGTGTTGTGAGTTGATCACAGAAACATGAATCACAGTATGTAGGTACATTGTGCTGCATGCATGAGATAAAATAAGACACTGCAGAATGTCTTATTCCATCTTTATAACCCACAGGAAACTACTGTATTTCATTGCATGCAACAATAAAGGTCAGCTGGTAACTGCAGCTGGCAGGTTCAAGATACTATATATTAGTTTAAATGAAATAAAAGTCAATGAAGAAAACAATCCCCAGCACAGTGGAGGATCAAAGGCAGACAGCGAGTGTGAACAGTGAGGGGACACGTCCCAAGTTACGCCACAAACTTCTGTCCTTTGCACAGCTATTCTGCCTCCGTCTCACTGTCTGCTGCTCCTCTCCTTCCCCCCGCCAGGCTGTTGGTCTGGGCCTGGACTATGTCCTACTGGGAGGTCTGAGCGCTGGAGAGAGGATGACTAAATACAACCGTCTGATTTCAATAGAGGAGGAACTGGACCAACAGAATATGCTGGGTATGTGTTTTATAGCCCTGCTTTGTCTTCTTTTTTTTGTAGCTGGACAGAAAAAGGAGGTCAGACAAAGAGAGTGTGTGTGTGTGTGAGAGAGAGAGAGAGAGAGAGAGAGAGAGAGAGAGAGAGAGAGAGAGAGAGAGAGAGAGAGAGAGAGAGAGAGAGAGAGAGAGAGAGAGAGAGAGAGAGAGAGAGAGAGAGAGAGAGAGAGAGAGAGAGAGAGAGAGAGAGAGAGAGAGAGAGAGAGAGAGAGAGAGTATGCCTGATCTCACCCTCTCTCTCTCTCTGCGTCGGATGTGAAAGGACACTGTGTAAGGAATCCTACAAGTGTGTGTTTTTGTGTATTGGAGGCGAATGAATACCAAAAAAACTACCTTGGATGTGTTAATTGGCCAGCTAATTACACGCCAAAATGCATATTTTCCCATGAGGCATTTCCAAAAGGAAGGTGTGAATATGTAAACTCAATTGCTATCACAGAAACATTTATGAATCGGTTTTATTGGAGTTTGTTTGCACTGTTGCTTCCTATAGTCCAGCTTTGGTCCTTTCAGTGTGTTGTATCATTTCGTCTTGTCCGTCCACAGCATCCTGGGAGAAACACCGTCCTCCACTCTTCACCACTAGAGAACCAGACGACAGTGTTCCCCCAGATGCGGAGTGAGGGAATACAGCTGACATGTTCTGTTCCAATTAAAGATGCCACCTCTTAAAAGCCTCAGTGATACCATGTTGGCTTACAGGAAACTCCACTTGTTACTCATTTGTGTTTCATTCATTCAGTAAAAATCAATATGGAGCTGTTCAGTAAGCAGCTAAGTGGGGGCTTTCACCTCAAATGAACTTGTTTTTAAAACCACCATGTTGCAGGACAAGAGGACACACAGACACAACAGACACAGTGTGAGATCCACTGGTGCGGGTGGAAAGGTTCATGCTCATTATTATGGGATATTTATATATTATTGTATTGTCTGAACCTGCATTTTTTGAATATCATGGGGCGTAAAAACCCTCCAATAAATATTCTGCGATCAGATTAGTGATGGATGACACCTGATGTTTACTATATAAAGGGCAATATGAGAGCAGTGGTTCTCAATCTGTGTGGTTTGTGTACCTTCAGGTTGTTGAAGTCCCCCTGGTGGTACACTGGGGTGATTTCTATACAAAGTCTGTTATTGTGGCGAACACTCAATATAAAATGGGTTTCATCAAGACAGAAAGAGAGAATATAAGAGTTAGTCACAATGTTGTAGTATGATGAGTAGAGTTAGATCATTGAAAATGGTCCAATTCGCTGTGTGTGTGTGTGTGAGTGTGTGTGTGTGTGTGTGTGCGCGTGTGTGCGCGCGTACACTTATCCACTTCCTTTCAAGGTGGGACATCACTGCGTCTTCAAGGTCATCCTGTTAAAATTTCAGCCCAGCACACAAGGTTTGCCTGTAACGTTGACTTGGTGTGTTCATTTTGTGAAAAGGGACTTCCCTGCTTGAAAAGTGGCATATCTAAGAAACTGGGGGGGGGCGGGGGGGTAAATGCCATAGAACACACACGAACACACACACACACACACACACACACAAACACCGCCGCCCCAATGTTGGCCCACAAAGCCTGCCTCCTCCCGGTGTGGCTGTGTGAAGAAAGGCCCCTTCATAACTGGTCAGCACCCTATGCGACCCTTCTCATTCCTCCTCAGTTGGTGGAGGAAATGAGTATGTGAGTTTGTAAAACAGGCTGAGAGGTCCACTGAAGCATCCGCCTGGTCAGCCGCACAGAATAGCCTGCTTGTATCCAGTGGGAAGTGGAGGAGCTTCACAAGTGCTTTGTGTACCGGCCACATACAGCTGCATCAATGGGCCTATCAAGTGAGTTATCCCTTATTCACGGCTCCTTTCTGCTAAACACACAACACACACAATCTGCCTGACAATAATCAGGCTCGCTTAACTTTTAAGGCCATGAACTGAAAATAAAACTTTTCACTAAAGTGTGACAATAAAAGGTTCAGTCAATATACGACTGAATGATGAGTTGCATTTTTTTTAGTTTTTTAACAGCAAGCACGATTGTCAATTTCATTTTAGTAAAATGTATGTCGTCATTTACCTCCGAATTCCAAGCGATTTCAAAACAATACATTTCCTTCAACTTGCTTTTTTCTCATTTATATTATTAAATTAACCGGTTCTGAATGGACACCGATTGCTCGTGCAATTCCAGCTATACATTATAACGGTTGTTTTTCGCGCCGCGCACACGCAGGTTCGCCGTAAATGCTGGCGAGCGCAGACAACCTTTAATCAATGAAACGCAATCGAAGCCCGACAGATAGCAGTGTCTCGGAGCACGAGCCCCGAGCAAGTGAGGCTCCCCGGCAGGCAATTACTGTGTTTGGAAAATAAATGAAATGACTACCCAAAATAGGTCAAATTAAGTGTTTCCCAGACACACTAAAAGGACCTCCCTAATTGCTGGCCCCCGAAGGGACAAAAATACAAAAACAACAAAACATTATATTGTATTGGCCGATGACGAGGAAAAGACAGAGCGCTAAGAATGGGTTGTGTTAGGAGACGAGGGGCTGAGAGAAGAAAAGGACACAGCGTGGTTTGTGTAATTACATGTTTTGCCTCGATCGGCAGTGTGTGTACCATCCGTCAATCAACGTCAGCGAGCGCGGCAGCTGGAGCAGATGGTGGAGGAAGGAACCGAAGCTGGTCATTGACTTTGTTTCTGCCAGAGGAAGGAAGAGGGAGACAGCACGTCCGAAAAGAGACGCCAGCAGCATCACTAGTCTGAATGAAAGGCGAGTTTGTACTCGGATGCTATTGAGTAGTGCGGGGACGGCCTCTGTCACAGCACCACCAAGATATGAGGAAGGACAGATGTAGATCAATACATGGGCCTTCCCTTTCTTTGTTTCCCTCCCTCCAGTGTATTTAGCATCTAAGTTTCCTCAAGCAGGTCTGCCACTCACCGACACTCTATCCTGTAAGATGTTAGCGAGACAACCTGTTATCTGAGATCATCCTCCCTTTGTCACCACAAAATGAACAACCAAACGCAAACATGTCACGCTGGAATAAATGCTCCTTCCACAACTGAATGGCTTGTGGTGAATCTCTTAACCGTCTACTTCCTGTGCGTACGAAGGCCATTGTCACGACTAATTCCGCTGGTAAATTAAATTAGAGAGCGACTTCCTCTGCTGTGTTTGAGTCGCCTGAGCGAGGAATGAATATGCTGAACGTGTGGACGACGTCTGAAGCCTGTTGACACAGTGAATCTGTTTAAGCAAAAAGGTGAGAGAAGGGACTTTAAGGTACAATTACATTTCCTCCATGCTCTGTTAAGGGGATTCGGACTCTTTCTCTGGGGGTGGAAATTGCACCTTAGTGCCAAATGAGGCCTGAAGCTTTAATTAAGGACGGCACACAAAAGCAGACGGACAACGCTCCCAGTTCACAGCTCTCACATTTCAATCCCTCAGTCAAGAAACTGGGAAATTTGAACAGGTGCCGAAGGGAAACGAAACAAAATGAGACGAGCCCACCACTGTGGCTAAGTCACATTCGCAGTCATTGTACTTGTCAAAGAGCACAGGCGTACCCTCCACTAAATACCTCACTAACACCCATCTTTGACTGTGGCTTTAGAGGAAAATCCACCCTAAGACCTTTAAATAGTGTCACAAAGCAGCTACTGGTGAAGTAGCTTCTATTTCTGGATCCATTTGAATCTCTGTTGGTTTTTATTCCTGTCAATGAAAGAACCAAACACAGACGATGTGATGTCATGTGGAGTAACAAGGTGGTGATAAGCACATCCAGCCCAAGTTGGGATCAGGCGCTCCACAAACAAAGCTCACAGCAGCACAAATGAGTTAGATGAGGACCTTGCTGGTCCAAACGCTGCATTAATTGAAAAATAATTATTTGGCAGCAGTGTGCAGACTACCTCTAATTGCATAAATATGGCGTATGACATATACATTGATGGAATTAATTGCGCCGCATTCCATTCTGCTGAATATACATTACAACGTGCAGCTGGTGACAGAACGTGTGCGTATCGCTCATGTTGCATTTTCAGTAAGGAGCTAAATTATTCCAGCAGACAAGAAACAAAGATGGAGTCAGAGAAAGCAGTATCCAATCTAGTCACACTCCTATCGCATCAAAACTTCCGATAACAACACGGCACAGCTGGAAGAATAAAAACAAGACACAGAGCTGAAGCTTTGAGTCGTATCTGGACATTTTTGCCTGTTAATCATAGAAATAAACCACAAGATCAAAAGAATGTTTGGCTATAATGGGAACAAATCCAATTATTTACACAGTTCCACCTCTCCATATAAAAATAATCCCTTCTGAAAATGTCTTTCATCACAAATTAAGCCCTGGAATGAAGATGACATCACATACTGACATCTAACAGTGTGGGCATATCTGAGGGTGGACTTCTCCTTTATTCCTTGGAGTGACACGTTAAACACTGTAATGTATCAATGGATGCATGAAGAGGAGATGCAGCCGAGAGGAGGCGACCCAGTGCCCTAAAAGATGGTGGCGGGGGCTTCGGAATGAGTTGAACAGAGGAAACATAATCTGCCACGGTGCCCTTTAATTGCTCGCTGGGAGGCTACAAGGTTAATACTGGTCTAGACTGAACAATACGCAGACGTACTTTGCTGTGGAAGAAAGCTGCAGGCAACAAAAGCCGACCAACTGTTCCTTGTTGTGCAAATAATAAACTGGGCTGTACCGGAAAATACTGGGTGGAAAAAGGAAAAAGGTGCTATTAACCTTTAAATGGTGGTTTGAGAAATAAGTCTTTTCATTTTAGCAAAAGCGAATGGGGTTGATTGTTAGTTATGGCCATTATCTTAGTCCAACGCCAAGACAAATCCCATCTGAATGTATTGGTGACGAAGACATGTCGTTGGACTGTAAACACAGTGTTGGCCAATCATCCGTGTCCAGTGTGTGTAGGTGGATGGTAATGTCAGGGCCTCAGCCTTTACAGTGCTTTGGTGGGGACGGGGTTGAGACCTGCACAAAGAGACGGACAAGCAGCTCAAACAATCTGTGTGTGTCGTGCAGGTTTTAAGTCTAAACTAAGTTATGATGTGTTGAGCAAATCTCATGCATCACTTTGAACTTCACATTTACAGAATTTCATCTAATTTAAACATGCAGGGAATGCAGAATGAGGGCATTTTAGGTCTGAATATTTTTTGTAAATATGTACTACATTTCATATACTTTATCGATAGTTTGATAGTAATGAGTCCAGATTGGATTTAGGACTTTTTAGAAATGGTTATATTCACTCTTGAACATGAAACTCCACACACTAACGGATATTTTACAGTTCTACTGGTCAGAGTGTCAAGATTCGGGGCTGCACGTCTTTATCTGGCTAATGAATGAGACCAGACTCTGATCTGCTGGGGGAAAGTTACAGTCTGATGACAGCAGAGTCTAATATAAACCATAGAACTCTTCAGGATCAACGAATGAGCTGGACTGAAGTCTCTTTCTCTGTCTTATGCAGAGCTGACCCGTGCAATAGATACATTATTGCCACCGAAGCAAAATGCACAAAGCAAATGAGATGAAACTTACTGGTGTTGTGTTCAGGCTCCAGTGCGCCCCGCCGTCTCAGCAGGATCCTCTGCAGCTCCTCGTCTCTGCTTGTAGTCGGAGATTGTGCCCTGGGCTTGGGGGAGGTTCTATTAAAATTCTCCTGGATGGTTTCAACAAAAACATGTTTGTACTGTTAGTCTACGCTAAGATGAGGCTTTTATGCATCGTGTTATCGAAACAACAAAACAACTTCTGCTTGTATCTTACGTAAATAGAGGTGTAAGAATAGTAAACAGTAAAATGCATTCATACACACTTTACTGATGAATGACTTTTAATTACATACTGTTCTTGACTCTTATTCTGAAAAAATGAGACAAGCAACACAGACATTTGCTGTTGTTAAGGTATCTTATGGTATAAAAATAAAACACACTTTACATATAAAAACACTTTCTAGCTTTAACACATCCGTGTACAGTACATGTACAGCAAAACAAAGTCTCTCCCCAGACCAAAACACATTGAAAGTTTGGCAAGTAAAATATAGGCTGTTGGGACATTTGATTGCTTTAAAGTCCCATTACCATGATTCCTTTGAGTTCCCCGATGGCAGATTTAGAGGGCAGCCTCTCCATCTGATAGAAGAAAAATAAAAGGGAAAAGATGGGTTTGGCAAATAAACAGCAGTTTGACACATTATAGTTATTTTTCCTCATTCAGCACTCAGATGCTTATCTGCACCTCTTTACCACACATCCGTATGAGACACTGAGGCCAGGCAGGGGGATATATGCTTTCTACAAGAAGTAAATGTGTCAACACATAATCATTTTGAGTCAATTTTCCCATCCTCATTATTTATAATTACCTTGTAGAGCAGGTCCTAATGCTATCTAATTTTGCGGAGTTATTGTGGTGAAAGAAGACAGACTAAAAGATGTCTTGGTCATGTCATGTTTTATCAAAACAAGCTACTCTTCAACAATCCCACACTTATGGATTTAAGAGCTCTGAAACCTATATGCTCAGACACATACGGTGAGCCACCAGCGTAACTCTGATAGATCCAATGTAATACACTGATGAAAACACATCTTTTGTCACAATCACAGCAACACTGATTCAGGTCCAGTGGTTCTCCATCCTCCAGCTTTCTCTAGTCTAGACTACCTTATGTTTCAGTTCTCACTTCACTGTAAAGAGCTGGTGGTGCTTTTTTTTATTCTGCCTAATTCTTCAGTTTTATTCCGTGTAAAGTGTGCATGTAACAAGGTGTGCAAGAGGATTTGGACCAGGAAAGAGTTACCAGACGCAGATTGATTCATACAGCAAAAAGCTTTCATGTTTTGCCAGGGTAACACACTGGTTAAAGAGATTACCTTAGGTCTCTGCCTGCTTCTGGTAGGCGACTGGCCAACAGGTCGAAGCTGAACTCCTTTCTTGATCCTTTGCATCATTTCATCCACTGCCTGCTGTCTGACGTCAACTTCTGCAAGAGAGCCAGAGAACGCACACAATAAGCATCACAAGGTTTTGAAATTTGTGTTATTTTAGTAAAAATTATGTATTTAGCAGCTGCTCCACAAGCAGTGAATGGGAGGCTGCCTCACAGAGACAAACAAAACGAGTTTAAATGATTTTGAGAGGATATGAGGCCCAATTTGTAATTCATAAGCATAACCACAGAAGTAAAGCTTAATCAAATATTAATTGGAAAGCTCTTATTTATGACATACTCATTATACTTGATTTTTGTGTGATTGTGACTTTTATTTTAGGGTGAAAAGCAGACATACAAAGATAAGATGCTGTCGCCTCTAATTTGTTCAGAAGCCAAATTAGCACCGTATTGCTTGTGAAAAAGCATAGCTGTACAGTTCAAAGCTTTTCAGGTTGAGGTTATGAAAATCACAGTGGAATAAATTGTTCTTTGTTTGTATAAACATAAAAACTAGTCAGTAATATTCAATTCAAAAGTTCACCAAGGAAAAGAGAGTTTCTCAAGTTCACAAAGATGTGAACAGAAAAATCAAATTCTGGAGCATTGCAGGCCATTGGCAAAGCGATGGTAATTCTTAATTTTCTAACATAGAACATTCAATGACATATACACAATGGTCCTGTTGCCAGTTAGATGTCTTTAAAATGTCATACAAAAGCCATTTTTGTGAAAGTAATAGTAAAATATTTTCCTCCAAAGTGCTGAGAAAGAGTCTATTATTCAAGTGTCAGAGTTGAAGATCCTTGGTTGGCACCTATTCAGCTCTGCATGTAATTTCAACAAATACCCAGTGCGTAGCGCCCAATTCAGACCTCACAAATTAGAAAACTATTTAACAAAATGAGGACATATAGCCTGTTCAGTCAGCACAGACGTCCTACCTGTTCCAAAAAGTCAAGGTTTCCCATTTGTTTGCACAAATTAAAGAATTTAACACGGTGACCTAATCGGCCAATAATGGAGGATTCAGTTTTAATTCTTCATACGCCACTTGCTACAATATTTGTTCCTCTATGCAACACGTGACTGAGGTTTGAAAGGGAAAAAGCAAAAAGGATGAGCGAAGCTCCTGCATTAAGCGATACAGAGCAGAACATGAGCAGAACATAGAAAATGAGCTCTGATGAAGGTCTGAATAGTGTAATGGATGAAATACATAATGGTTAAATGAATACACAGTCTCATTAAGTGTCCGTGTAGAAAATCATTACATTCAATTAATTTAAATACTAAACCATACCCACTTAAAAGTCTTTATGTAGTCTTTCTTTACGATGATAAAGATTTAGCTACCACGTCAACCAGCATGGCCTACTTCACAATAATGTCCATGTGTGTTCATATTACCTAGTACCTCACGGCATTGTTATTACACACCAACGACAACAAGGCCAAACTCGGGGTGGAATCCAGACAAGGCTTCATTTTCCATCAATGAGATGTGCACACTTCAGACAAAAGTGCTCTCTGAATACTATCTGTGCATATCCATGTTCCATGCATTTCACTCACTCAACTTCTTCCCCTGAGTTTTCTTTTTTTCAGGTTTAACAGTGGCATATGGGGTTTAATGCTGGTTTGGACATGTTTGATCTGTACCTGCTTCCTTGGCTGAGTCCTGGACCACAAGTGGGATGTCGCCACTGACCTCTCTTCTCTTTCGGATCATGGACAAGAGGGAGCTGCAGGCAAAAGATGAGCAGAAATGAAAATGTATTCCAGCAGCTACTGTGTCACTGTGATCAGCCTTACCACCTGTAAGACTGGAAACTAGAGAATAAGACATATTTGTGTAAGCGTCTAGCAATTCCCTGGCATTCTTCTTTAATTATTCTTTTCAAAAGGGTTTATAACAATAGAACAATAGATCCTCACATAGAACATATACAATAAAACAATAATAATTACAAAACTCTAAATAAAGATGTTGTACCTGCATTAAAACTTATATATTATACATTTCTTAATATGAATTTGTAGACTGTGTGGGCAGATACCAGACTGTATATACTCCGAATATACTGTTTGTGTTAATTAGAGTCTGTATTCACAAATCACATGTAAAACTAAAGCTAACTAAATTAAAGATTCTAACAAACCTGAGTGGGTTGGAGGCCTGCATTTGGGGAGGTGGAGGTGGTGGGGGAGGTGGAGGTGGAGGTGGAGGTGGAGGAGCAGGCAGTGGATTGGTAGCTGCCTGTAGCTTCTTCTGGAGTTCTTCCACTGGTCAATCACAAACATCCAATTACACATCCAACATCAAGCCAAGAGCAGAAAAGTAAAGTGTCAATATTCACAATTGTTATATAGTGAGAAACAATCATCCGTCACACAGGCTCATGGCTCCTCCTTTTCTCAAATGGGGTCTATAAGGACTGTTGTAGTCCACATACTATATGTTTGTAGCCATGAGGAAATTCCATACTGTTCTCTATAATGTACAGTGCCTTGCCACGCAGTGGGGTGGCAAGGCACTGTACATTAGGGAGGCAGTGGCTCAGTGGGTAGTGCTTCCGCTTGGGAACCAGAGGGTCGCCGGTTCGAGCCCCTACCGAGGTGCCCCTGAGCAAGGCACCGAACCCTCAAGTGCTCCCCCCTCTGCGAAGGGTGGTAATGTAATGTAAGTCGCTTTGGATAAAAGCGCCTGCCAAATGATCGTAATGTAATGTAATGTAATGGGGTCTTCAGCTTGTAAAGAGTTCCTCACCGTTACATCTCAGGTCTTTGACCTGCACCTCAGCCTTGGAACACTTCTCACTGTACTCCTTCCTTTCCTCCTCCATGAGCTCCAGTTTGCGCCTCAAAGCCATCAGCTCCTTTTCAGCCTCACAGCTGCTTAACCTCTCGTCCATCTGCTTTATCTTCGGATAGATGAACGCCAAAACACACACACACAAATATACAAAAATATTATGAGCTGCTTGGTTTTGCCACATATGTTCTGAATTTGATTTAAACAAACTCATGCTTAACCTATAAAACCTAAGCATGGACCACCTGTATGGATTCGCCCAGAAATTGACTGTTTTGTTTTAAATGTAATCCTTACAACTCAATGTCATCATTGCACTTACGCAGTGACAAATTCAATGTCTTCTACTTGTCAAGGAAAATAATAACCACTATGCATCTATATTGTATTTGATGTGTTTCCTAAAGCACGGCTCCTGTGGGGATAATTGCTGAAAAGTAACATTAGGTAGCCACCAATTCATTCCATCATCTGCTCCCCAACACTTGTTCCTTAACTAGTGGTTTAATTGTTCTGATGATGGATATGGCTCAACTCCACCCCAGCAGTACCAGAGTTCACTGATCTCACTCAGACATAATTGTTTTTTATCTGTACCAGAGAAACTGGGAGAGAACTAGATGCTTGTCATTATCTGGCAGGTCATAGCCATAGGTTTTCTGTCGAGGCCTGGGATAATTCATCAGGCATTTCCTGCTATGTAATTAACCAGCTAAATGATTCTTGGATTTGATTCATATGAATTATGGAAGTGTTATGGGAAATCTTTTTTTAAAATGTTTAATGGTACTAATTTAGTGTTTTTAGTTTCATAGTTAAACATGAATGAATAGTTCTACACATGGTTTTGTCACCGACAGCATTATGCTCATGTTACATTTCCATCACAGAACTTTGATTTTTCTTTTCATTAACTAAGACATTTCAAGGCAACCAGAATATTACTTTTTCTGTGTAGTTATATAGTTGTCGATTTGCACAAATAGAAAGTCTCAGATCAAACAAAAAAATAACTTGTTGTTGGTAGATGCTCAACTGACACTTCAGGGTTGAAATGAACCAGAATCAAGAAACGGTTGTTCATTGCTTACTCAATGTTGTGAAAGCACCTAAGACAAGAGGGAGAACATGAAGACAGGGATAATTTCCTTCTAAAATATGTAAACTGTGGAGAAAACTGCAAGCCTAAATTGCGGGTGCTTGTGGCTTTTAGGAGGCACCTGAGGACATCTGATTGTCTTCCTTATACTTGGAAAGTACGCAGCCAGTACCAATGTTTATATTCAGCTATCTCTTCTCTGGCTATGGTATATAATACAGGGAACAGCTGGTGACAGCCCATCATGCATACCCAAATATGAATGAAATCCAAGTGTAGGTGTGACTACATCCTAACTGGTGTCTAGTTTGTCAACCAGTTTGGGAACAGACCTGGTGCTGGTACTCTAGTCTCTGTGACTCGAGGTCCTGGGTGAGTGTGGAAACGTGGCTGAGGGCTTCCTGCAGGGCTTGGCTGGGTGAAGAGCTCTGCATCAGGATCTGACTCTGTCTTTTCAGCTTCTTTTGCTCTACCATCATCTGTGGATCACAAGGAAACACATATTCCACATAAAAAGACAGCACACAATCAGCAGAGTGTTTAATGTCAAATTACAAAGTCACATTTCTAATACACGATACTAATTTAACTGTAAAATTAGTTGCAGCAATTATAACAGAGGAGCTTATGTTTTTACTCACATCTGTGTTTGCTTATTTATAGGCTTACTCTTCTTCTTCTTCATGCTGAGCCCTTTTTTCCCCCTGTATTATGTCAATTCTATTCAAAAAGATGATTTTCTCACAGTTTATGGGCTGAAAAATAGTGGGAATTATTTATATTGAAGATACTATGCATCTCTTTTAGTATGGCACTAAGACACACATTATCTGAATGACAAATTTCAGGAAGTGCCTTCAAGTTAAATAGGCACTTGAATGCAGGGATGTTACTATGTTACTTTTATCTACCTTTGTTGAACGCACTTATTGTAAGTCGCTTTGGATAAAAGCGTCTGCTAAATTACCGTAATGTAATGTAATGTAATGTAATGTAATGAATCTTGTATAAGCAATCATCTGCAACTTCTCCAGTAATTATTGTCAACAAGCAATCGATCATAGAAAAACAGAGTAAGAGAGATTCTGGACGTTGAGAGTTCACCTCTCTGGCAAAGTTTTCGGCCTCAGTCCTCAGGTCCCGCTCCAGGTTTAGGTCGTCTTGTAAGACTTCATATTCTGTCACAGCAAACTGCGACACTGGAAAACGATTGAATAGTTAATTTGAAAAGTGTATTTTGACCATGCACTCTCTGTATTTCCAGCCTTCAAGTCATTTTGGACCATTAAAAGATCACTGTCAAATTAATTATGAAACCTTAGAATTTCTGTAAACAAATAAGAATGTGGTCATCACGACATGTAGTCACAGTTAAATTAGAGTATCTGATCATTAGGAGCATATTTCCCACATGTGCACCTTCTAACCTCGATTATATTTCCCCAAGAGCTTCTTTTGCCGCAGCGTCTCGCCAATCAAAACAGTGTTATCGTGTTTCTCTTTCAGCAGCTGCAAATGTAAGGAAGGACAGAGAAGAAAAAATGTACAAAGAGGAAATACACAGCTTGCTCAATTGAAGTACCCTAAGTACCAATTAATAATCATTAGTAAGTGACTTTCAGAATGGAGGAATGGACAATTTTTCCAATTATTAATTCTAATTAGAGTAAAGCATCCGAAGGGACCTTTGGGCGCTTTTCTCTTCAATGAAAACCTTCATGCTGCTGGCTCTCTTTCCGCTGGAGAAGGCTGTGTATACTGGCCATGAGTGAACACAGGCCGAGGCAGGTAGATGCCAACTCACTCACTGGCTTGACCCTGACCCTGGTTGGTCAGGGTAGTTGGACCCTGACCTTAAATGATTACTGTAAAAGCCAGCTACTTTTACATTGTCATTCTCATTCACATTCTTTCTACATTCTAAGAACATCTTCCTTCCTAATATTTCACCCCCTTCACCCCAACCCTACTCAGCACCCTTAACCGTAATCTCCCCTGACTCTCCTTCCTCCCTCCTGAAGCAGCGTTTACGTTAGCCAGTTCCCTGCACAATGGTTTAGCAAAGTTTTGAGGCGACTGGACGAATGGTGTGCATATTATTGATGTACAAATACATACACCCGTACACGCGGTCCAATAACAGTAGCAATCCAGACATTAGTGTCATTCCAATGGGTATACTGTGCCTATAACTGCTCTATTAGTTTTTTAGACTATGGTTGATCGCTGGAGTCAGATGTGCAAAATGTAAAATGCTCACTTCTTCCTTGGTTTCCCTCAGTTGAGATCTTGTTGTCTCAAGTTCAGTCAGTGCTTGATTTTTCTCCTTCACTGTCGCATCCAATTTATCCTGCAACTCTGAAGCAAATGTTGATATTTAACATGTATACAAGTAGTGGTGAAAGAACTTGTTGATGAAGAATCTATCGCTGTACAGTATAATTAAAGCCATGTATTAATTTATATGTCATATATGACATTTACATAATACAGAAATGTGCCAGACAGTTCACAATAAAGAGGTCAGGTCACACATCTGTTTCATGTATTAATGGCATACGACCTAGGAATGTCTGTGCCTGAGAAACCTGGGAAACAACTTTCTGCTGAAATTGTAAATTACAGACAGATAATGTGAAGAGAGTTTACACAAAGCAGCTCACAGCAGGACCAAGCAGAGACATTTAGGAGGGTACTTAAGCTGAAAAAGGTCGCTGACACCTAAAAGTGTTTTTTTAGGAGGATGGAATGCCCTTTGTTAAGTAGGACAAGTATTCTTAGGAAAATGCTTCTCACATTAAGTGAAAATGTTAAACAATTGCTTAACAGAGGAACAATTTGTCAGTGGCAAGACCCTTTTTGGACTTGACCTGTAATGTGTTCAGCTCACACTCCACAGCAGATACGCTTTAACAGTTAATTTGATCACATTTAATGTAAATCCTATATATAGTAAAAGGAAAAGTAAATACACATGAGGTGAAAATAGTCCTTGTTTCCTTATGGCAAGTACAGCTAGAGTTAACTAGAAAGGCGTTGACGAGTTGTCCATTAACACACCTCGATGAATTTTCAACATAATAAGCCTGCAAACTTTGAGCAAGTCGGGACGCAACCTATTCCCAGATTCAATCATCTTCTGCATAAGAGAATCTCCTTTTCAAATGACATGATTATCCCTCTCTTTTAATGCCTTTTCACGGTCTTGAATCACCGCCATGGACTATGAATCCAATCCATTATCAACCTTGGTCTAATTACTGGTTGACTAAAAGAAGTGAACATGACATTTATCTAGGACAGCTAGACAGTCAGGAGCGGTTACTCATGGATTGGCACTTTCCCGAATCATAAACATCTGTAGTTAACTGGTTAGTGATGTCATTCATGGATTCACAGATCAACAGGTTATATATTTATACATTCTTAACATTCTGAAATTTCCCACATCACTATAGCGCTTCTGTAAAAAAAACATTTTTCTTACCTGTAACGCCTGTCTGGCATTGGGACGAGAGGCAGACTTTGCTATCTGTATGAAGCTCTTCAATCTCCTCCTCATCATCCTCAAGGTTGATCTCAGCAATAGCATCTGGGCTGAAATGGGACAGCAGCAGCATGCTCTTCCTCTTCAGCGAGCGGTTCTGACGGTTCAGCTGCCAAAGGACAGAAAGGTGAGGATAACAGATCAAATTAAAGAAAAACTGCTGATGCTACAATGTTAATGGAAATAAGAGACATTCTGAATATGGCACATTTCAAACAGTGAGCAGTGATCTCATCGATTCATGGTAATAATACAAACTTAATTTAGCAGAATGCCAACATGGAACAAAATGCCAATGTTGTTATGATTTTAGAATGCTGAAACGATGCATGTAGCACCTTCGGAAAGCATTTACTCTACTCAAAATAGCCCTTTCAGACCCATGAGCTTCATCACGTCTATATTGAAATCAGCTGGCGGTTTTCAATTACAACTATAGTATGCCTAGCTGATTTACAGTATATATGATTCCTGTGGCTGGGCGAAGCAGTATAAAGGCCTCTTTATAGAAACTCATCATTTGTAAGATGAGTAATTCTCTTTCTTTAGATGACACATTTGTATCCAAAGAGCACCCAACATTCCCACATCCTCTAAAAGCATCACAGACTGAGAAGCGGCCTCTTATCCATTTCCCTTCATTGAAGTGTGCTGTATTGCTAATTTGCCTTTGTGACTACAGGAAAGCAAGGAGCGATCACATACAGTATACCACAAGCTGGATGCACTGAAGCAATATGACAGTGGCGACTCACAGCTAAGCTTAGTACTTTATTCTTTATTCATCATATGTATTTTTCTACAATTATCCAGCTAAAATGGTCAAACAAGACAAGAGTGAATTCTTTTAATAGGCCAATCTAAACTCCGATGGAGACGAGTGAGCTGCAGGAGTGGCGCAGCTCTTTTACAAGCTGGAAGATTAAATTTTGCAAAAAGAAAAATAATTTTACATTTCATCCAGTAGTTTGTCCTGTGACAAGTACCTCTTCAGCCTAAATAATTCCACGCAGATGAATACACACACATACACACACACACACCATAATTCAATACAAGATTACACTTTGCTGCCAAAAGAAATAGCGCTTGAATATGGAATCTTAGCATGTATTGCCTGACAGATGAAATTAATCCAGCGAACCCTGATAGAGCTTCACATTAAGCATCTTCATTTTAAAAATCTGCACGGAGCCAGGAAGGTGCTTTGTATTAAACTAGTGGAGAAAGGCGAGGAAATAAGGCAGAGGAGCGACAGAAAGGTTAGATGAGATGTTCTGATTTTCTCTTTTTTTTTTGGCCCTGCAATCAGTCATAATGGCAGAATGCACGCAAAAGCAATGGTAAGGTGTGAAAAAAAAACAGACAACATTAGGAGACGGAGGAAATACAAACTACCTCACCTGATTGTTGAGATCACAGTTTTCGATGTGACATGTATTTGCATGTTGATTTTCTGTGATTTGTGCTCCGTATGTGTGTGTTCTGTTCAGAATTTTTATGTCAGGTTCGCGGCAATTTGATCAGATTTACATGAAGCATACATACTAAACTGCCACAATGGACATTCCATTTCTAAAGGCTCAATCATCAGGACAGCCATGTGTCAAATTAGGAGACCGTTGCAAAGTAAAACACGAATAGCGCCTATGTGAAGAAGAATTATGCAAATTTATTGGTGTCATCTCAAGGGGAAAAGTGCCCAGAGAAGAAAAAAGAGAAATAGAAAAGGCAAGACATAAAAGAAACATTTATTAATGGCATCCTGCTGGGGCAGATTGCAGCAATTCTATCTTCCCCTTCAAAGTGCATCCCTTTCTCTGAAACGCAATCAATACATAACATGGAATCACATTCTTTTCATAATAATCTACAATTGGTGTGAGATGTACAGATAAAATTACATACTCAAGGCAGAATCAAGGCAGACGTAGCATCGAGCTAGCGCTCTCCGAAGGTCACCATTACCAAGTTATGACAGCGTTCTGATTTGCCTGATTACAAAGAGCTCACATCCTGCTGCTGCTTTTTAATTCCAAATGTCTAGGAGTTAAGGAATCACTCTCCAACTTTGCCTCCTTTAATCCTGGCCTTGTGAATATTTGTTATGTGAAATTACCATCATTTGACGCAGGGGAATTAATACAGTTCAATTTCTCTGTGCTCCTTTGATAACCCATTTCAGAGTATTTTGGGGCTGATTTAAATGCAAATTAGTGATAAACAGATGCTGGCATTTTAGAGTTTGGTGGAAGTGACTATACAGTCAACATTCCGCCAAAACACATCATGTCTCCTATTCCAGACTTATTTCACCTCAGTCCTCAGAAATGAATGGTGAACAAATGTGTCGCTTTTAAAAGCCTGGGAAGTTAATAGTTGATGTATGGCTGTTCTTCGATATGGTTAATCAAGGCCAATCACGTTGGTGTCTGCACCCATTAAAGCCACTATAGTAAGTGCTAATATGTAGCACTGAGATACAGTATATTAGAAAGGCTGGCACAGGGAGTGTCAGTTATAGACACTGTTTCTTAATCTAATAAGCTCATCAAAGAAGACGTAGGAAAAAACACTCTGGAGGAGGGAATATAGACTTCAAATGAAGCTTGACACAGAAGTCACTTAGAATGTAAAGAAGCAAGCTTTCAGCCCATATACTCTAAAGAACAGATTAATTTCAATAGAAAGACCTGGAGTGTGACCGATTACTGCTGCCTCTTGGCGGTTGCTGTTTAGCGAACATGGCCTGATACATTACGTCTTACCACCTTAACGATGGCCAATTCTTGCGATGTTCAGCAGGAAAAAACTCTATGGCTGGAGTAAGATGGGGTGTAATATTATGTTCAAGAAGAAAACAGGGGTAAGTCATTATATTATAACTTATCATTGAATCTGCCAGCTCTCCTGTTGGTGAAAGTAAAATCCTGTTATGGTCTTTCTGTCCAAACAACGTAAGCAGCTTTTGTTGGAGATTCAGGCTTTTTCGTTTGCTCCCAATATGATTATGATGATTATGATTTCTAATTCTGACACTGTGGTCATGCCTCAGTTGGTCCTGACATCACACAGGCGGTTGAGTCACCAGTGAGGGTCAACCTTAGTTTTACTACACGTACTACACCTGAAAATATACTAAGAAATTTAAAAACTGGAATAAAAATACCTTTGTTTGCTTTGTTGGCCTTGTGTTTTAAATATGTTGTGGTACTGGTGGGTAACTTGTAGCCACATCCTCCATAACTCAACAGTAGAAGTCGATTGCGATGGCACAGATTGAGACTGTTCTAAAATTCAAATGAGTAGAGGTTTTTCAACCGTCTGCCAGGAAAATGAGTATTGAAAGCCAGAACTCTCAGCAGCTAGCCAAGTAATTGTTGACTTGCCAGTATTGATCCACAACCCAATCAACACTCACAGATATATAATGAAGAAGTGCCATGGGGCAGTAAAAACCTTACTTGTCCCCCCTTTAAAATGAGAATGGCACAGAAGATAAAAAAGCAGGCAAATTGAAGGCCAGAAATGGCAAAAAAAAAGAAAAAAAAAAGAAAAGTCCTTCGCCATAATTCTCCCTCTCCCTGATGCCCAAAATCTGGTCCTACCAGGTGGACTGTGAGGGCTTTTGTCCAGAAATTGAATGAGAAATGATTACAGTGATAAGCACAACACCAGTGGGCTACAAAATCACTATGTGGCAGGCTCCCCACTCTCAATCACAACTCACATCTTAGCAAGGACTCCAAAAAAAGTGTTGTGAATCAAAAGAATCCAATGCAATTTTAGACACTAAAAATATGGGGAAAGCTCCAGAATTGGTGAAGCAGGGAGTGCTACTGATTGCAACATACAAATTGTATGTGTCAAAGTGACAGTGACTTGAATACACCGACCAGAATACCATTGTTGATCTTTGATTTGATGCAGTAGTATTTCTTTTACTAAACATATTCTATCTCTACACACTCTAAACACTGTGATAAAATTTTCTGTTGCTTCTCTCATTTTAGTTTGAGGCTGTTGTTTTTTTTTGTATTTGCTGCTGGACTTGTAGTTCAAATCCAAACATTCTGTATTATTCAGGTACTGTTGGTATCATAAGAAATTCAGAATTAATTGTATTTGAGCACTTTTGTAGACATCAAAAATGAAGTGTACCTTGGAGGCCAGAGCTTCAGCGCTTGTTCTGCACGTCCTCTCGATCTCCAGGTTCTCCTGAATGACGTCCACTTCTTCAATGACCATCTGAGACACTACAAACAAGGAACAGGTACAGTAGTCAGAATTAAAGACAAAGAAAGAGAATAGGCACATTACATTGCATCTATCTGGATGCAGACTTGCAGCCTTGATAGTCACAATGTTCAGAATTTTAGGAAGGAGAAAGGAGTGGCAAACATTAGCTTACATGGCAATAGTGAGCTCAAGTACAAATGAGAATGTGATCTGTGGATAACTGTACAGGTGGAGGTAGGTCATTACTTTTCCTGCTCTCTTTCTCACTCTGGATATATAAATGCCAGTGAGAGAAGGACATTTGCTGCCGATACACTTCTCTGCACATCTCCCAATACATTGCAGAATTTATTTTTAGTGCGATGTTGAAGAGCTAAACAAAAGCGAAATGGATGAGGTCATGACCGAATCAATTATTGCAGTATAGAACTGAACCAACAGCGCTTTTGACAGCCTGAACCTCTTGTAGTTGTAGTGTTGTGTAAGTGCTTCTGGGCTTTCTTAGTGACTCTGACTCAGCTCTGCACACACAGTGTCAGGTCAGTAGTGAGTAGTTAGTATATTGCACATTCCAAATGGACAAACGAGGTGTCGCCATCCTTAGGCCAATCAGTGTAATTGCAAACATGAGAAGGTCATCAGTGTGTTGCACCAGCTTCTAACATCATATCTGTTGAACTATTATCAGATTTTTCATCAGAAATCTGATAATCTGGTGATCTGATAATCTGGTGGGCGGCGTAATGTTTCACTTACGACGCCCCCTTTAGCCAACCAGGATAACAACTCAATGATGAGATCCATTCGGGACATCCAAACTTTATGGTTGACATTCTTTGTGATTGCCAAACCCAATTAACCAATCAAAAGACAAACCACTAAATTAACAGTGTGATGCAAACATGTACAAAGACCTGATAATATGTGATCCCTGGCACATAAGGCAGCCTTCATCGAGGTAATAGTGTTGCTGAAGCACTAAGAGCAACATATAGAATTCCAGCTAACGACTACATACATGTGCATACAAACTTACAAAGTCGACTCATGGCCATTCAATCTGATCAAAATGCCAGAATAGACAGAAAATTCCTTTAATTCTTTATCAAAGCACCACGTACAATAGCAACACCTTTAGTATAGAAAAGTAAGATAAATGCTGAGGACAGGGAATGTTTTTATTTGATGGTAGAGTGCAGGGAATACCTAAGCAAATAAAAGCATTCAGTTTATATCTACAATGGCATATTTGGTGCAGGTAGCAGTTAGATTGTCATTGACAGTTTGATATCAAACATTTTCAAAGCAGAAGCAACATGCTGAAAGTGAATCCTAACCCCAAACTTCTGCAATATTTGAGTTCTTGATATTCTGTGTAGCTCTGATAATGAGCATCAAGGTAGTCGAAAAAAACCAGGTACAATTCAAAATACAACACTTAATGTTGTTCAATCTGCAATCACACCTCAGCACAATGAAGATGCCCTTCGTGCCACTTAACTAATTAAGCTTTTTGGTTGAGCGAGAGAGAAATTACGAATTAGTGCCTTTGCTTTGGCCGATTTTTTCCCTCCAGTGACACCTAATTAAGAACTTGATGAGCAGCCTTGCCAGGCGATATCCAAGTTCCTCCAGTGCCCTCCACAGCTGTCATTCAATGGCACTTAGCTGCCAGTTTTCATCACTGGCCTCTTCTTGATTCTTCTCCCGCAGTCGCCGTAATGTCGTGGCCACACTCGGCAACCAATAAAAGGACGCCTTGAACTAAATGACATGTTAATTATAATTACTGGTAGCCATGGTAAATAAACAGCAGTGGAAGTGTTGAAAGTGTATGAGCGCGAGTCAACGGGGGCTCTGACACGTCAGAATTGGCAGTCTTAATTGTAAGTTTCGGCCTCCCCATCATCATCACTCTATCTTTTTTCTCTCCTGTTTTTTGTGGCTGTCTTTTTTCATCCTCCTCTCAGGAAAGACAGTGATTACCCCTGTGCCGACGTGCTGCATAATGGTATCAGCGCCGCCAATGGAGCAGTGAATTAAATTGTATCTGCAGCCGCTGTGAAGCCTTGATGAGGGGGGCAGATGCCTTTGTGGTGTTATCATTATAACACAATGGTCATGTTGTCATCAACCTTGCCATCGCCAATTGAAAAGACATGATTGTGTGTTGGGGGCTTTTTCTACCGTCCTCCCACTCCCCCCCCCGCACCCCACCCTGCCACCCCACCCCCAGCCGTTTCGTTGTGAATAGGAGCAATTTTCTAAGAGCTATGAAATCACGTAATAGGTCCTAATATGCAGCTGCTTGGCACAGTGAGGCAGCCTCTATTAATGCGGAAGTCAAACACAATATGTGTTTTGGCTGCAAAATCGCTGAATACACGAGCACAGGCCAGATTTATTCAGATGAAAAGCAACACAACTGCCATGGTTACAAAGACAAACTATTTGCTCCATCTTTTGACATGTGTTGCCCTAATTCAAAATTCTGTCTTCACTAAAGCGATCATAGCAAAGCATTCAACCTGTGAGGAAAATCATTTTGGAAAATTAAATGGTGCGCCAAAACATCTGAAACGTATTTGTAGTGTCTGGTAACATATTCATCATAAAGGCTGGAGCAGCCGCACTGCTTTTCAATGCCTTTATCTCTTGTTTAGTTCCTGATGCAAACGTCCAGCGAGTACAACCTTCAAAAGATAAATCCTTTTCAAAACATGCATGCATCCACTGTGTGTAGGACACAATTTTATAGAGCTGTGACCTTTTTCAATGCAGCATATTGTATATTCATAACAGAAACATATGCTGTTTTCAAAAAGATGAAAGATGAAATTGGAATGCTTTTCTTAAAAGTTCTTGACCTTCTGTAGTGTCATGGAATACTGCATATGACATCAAAGGTGGGGATTAGGATTATAAATTGGATTTGGAAATATCTGCCTCATATAATAATGATGATGATGACGATGATAATAGGACACAATGCCAAACAACTGGACAGGTCATTCACTCACTAAGTTGATTTTAAGCTGCAAGTGAAGCAGACTTAATGTTTCCTCTCAGTTCCTCTCTGTCCACACAGCAGTTCCAGCTGTTTTTGGAATGAAAACCAATCTGCCTTAATCTAACTGTGTGTTGGCACATAGGAGTAAATCTCACCTTGTTGGAACTCGTTGAGCCTCTTGACTGCCTCGTCTCTCTCCTCCTCCAGCCGCTTGCACTAATTGAGGAATTGATGGAGAAACAATGAGACAAACAGGACAGGTGTATCACTTCATAACCTGTCTGTCGAATTGCAACATCAATATGTTAAAAAGCAGAGGGTCACAAGAGGAAATGGGAGCTTTGTCCAAGAGAGATTCAATTATACAGGTTTAAATCTATATTTTTCCATATGCACATAACAGGAAATCTTAAATAAAGAGCTAATTCCGTTTTGTCTCTTTACCACCAAACAACTGTGTATTACCTTAATATTGTTGTTATTATAAGACAGCCTATCTGGGTATGTTCATTTTAAATTCAAACTCCGTCATGTACAAAGCAATTTTGCCCTGTGATAAAATATTGTTATTCAACATTCAGTACACCTCTTTGTTTATTTATCCTTGTATGTCTTCAAGTGTTGCTCTCAATGCTCAAGGTTTTCACTAAATATTATCTCCTTCACAATTAAGACAACAAGTATTACGAGTTAGAGGAAGATTGAAAAAAAATCAGATTACACAAACAACAGTTAGACAATTATTTATATTTTAAGTTTCAAATGAATATGAGTGATGGCCTTGGACTTAAAGAAGTTCTCATTCTGAATTTAGTGGCAACAATAATGTGCACATCCGACCCATGTTGGGATCAGGTGCAGGACAAATTCAGCTCATTACAGTAGGAAACGGGGGGGGGGGGGGGGGGGGGGCCTGAACAATGACCGGAGCTTATAAAACTCTAGAAAGAACTCTGTTCTCGACTGAAACATTATTTTTATTATTTAATTATTTATCACACGGCTTCTGTTAATATTACACCTGTTACTGCTCGGACAAGCAGTGATAGTACAACTGTTACTGTCCATATTACTACACAGTCAAAAAATCAGAGCTAGTCAACAGTTAATCACACGAGAAATCCATGCAATTTATTTGTTATCAGTCAAACTCTGAGTGACACTGAAACTGACCTCCATGCTTGCTCTTTCATGTTTCCTCTGCAGGCCATTGTACTCCTGTAGAGCTGTGGGGAGCAAAGGGTGCCAGTAAGCCATCTTCAGAAGAAAATCACAGAAAGACAAATGGCAGCCAAGAACACGGAACTCAGCACTTCCTGTTTTACAAAAAAAAACAGGTCAAGCGGCGAGAAGGGAACTCCAGCATGTGATCACGTCTCATCCAGTGACCACTGAAACTTGTGTGTCCTGTGTCACCTGCCTGTTACTGTATGAGCTCCTGAAAATAGTTACTACTACTGTATGAATATTCGCATATGGTTGGGAATACAATAAAATGGGGAACTGCCAGATAACCTCACAAAGTTGCGTGGTTCTTGGAGGAAAGCCAAAGAACAATACAATTATATTTACATTATCTGAGAGATAAAATCAGTTTGACTCAATTTTACAGGGCAAAAACCTCTACTATCTACTGTGATGATTGTTTAATCCAGACAGACTGTTATTCAATTCACAGTTAAATGGTGATTAGGTAAAGGGCAGAAACAAATCCAGCTGATTTTAGCTTGGGAGTGAAAGTGTGAGTGTTTTCTGTCTGCACAAAGAGCCCAAAAAACACACACGGCACAGTGGAGATGCAAAAAAATGATAGCATAATGCAAAGTGTACATGTGGAGCTATTTTCTCCTTTCTCTTCTCACCTTATGCCATCGCAGCTCTACACTATTATGTATGACTCACAATGGCACTTGACCAAATCCTTGCTCTTTCCTCTGTGTCTGTACTGTATGTGCAGTTGAGCCACTAGAGGAGAAGGCAAATATCAATCTCCACCAGAGCTCAGCAGAAAGATTAGAGAGCTTCTACACTTGTGAAAAAAGGGGAAAATACAATTTCTACCACTACAAAACTGTCTTGCATGTTGAATCTTGTTTGTCATCACGCAACACAATCACAAGTTAGTCCAGAATTGTATAGCAAAGCTGAGGACATGTTTGTAATCTTAAAACGTCTAAAACATCAACATAAATCAAGAACGCGACTGAGACAAATATATTACTAGTTCATGAGTGTGAACTCTATCTGAACTTTTAGAGCACAGGTTCATATGTTATTGCACAGCTGCACCACGGAGAAGCTTAGTGTGTGTGTTTGTTCCTCAAATTCATGTGTATAAAAGCTAAAGGTGTAAAAGCCTCTTTGCACTTCAGTGTGGCCTTTGTTCTTGATAAGAAACCATTAGATAACCATGTTTACATTGTAGACATACATGACTTGTTGAGTGAAAAGCTAAGATGTAACTTGACTATGGAGCCACTTTAAGGCTTATTAAGTAGTTCCAATGTACACTTATTTGTTTGCTGCTTTTCTATATTTTAGTTAATATAATTTTCGAAATATCCCTCTTAGTCTAATTTGTGTTTTTATTGATTACATTTGCACCAGCATATCTCCACGAGCATGCCAATCACTTCACTGCTTGTATGTTTGCAAGTATCTGTCAGATAAACAGCTTGAATCTTGAGTGTACAACACAAACTGCTGCATACAGAGAATTATGAGAAACATTTATGACGTTCGGTTCAACCTAGCAACTCTACGTATATGTTTGTGTGAAATAAGGGAGTAATGCACGAAAAATCCTACATTGAGGGAAAACCAGCTTCCTGTCAACCTAAGAGCAGTATAAGGAACTATGAAAGTACTGTGTAGCGTAACTGTACTGCGTGACGACACAACTCTCGTCGAGCAAACGCGCAAAAACCGTCACGCCATGGCCGCGAAACAAACCTTACCTGTATTCGACAGGTCTGTAATTACTTTGACTTTATTGAGGTCTTCTGTCGCCATTGTGGACAAATCTTTCCCCCCCGACACTGACAACAGGAAGTGACAGATTTGTCTCGTGCGCTCTGCCGCACCTGCACAGGGAGCCAGAGTCAGACAGCACACGCTACAGGTGGATACAACAAAGTTAGGGTTACACCATTTATGCTAATGAACCAGTGAACGCATCATGTGTCCGTCTATATACGCTTAGTAATGACAGTAAATATAAACAGAACCGTAGCAACAATCCATATACAGGAGTAAACTCTATCGCACTGTGAGAGCGTATACCTCCTACAAGACCGATTAGCTATACAATTCACTTCGACTTCATCTGTTAAGGATGAGATTTAACAGGTTACAGTAGTTATTTTTATAAAATGAGCCATACCGACTCAACTTTAGCCAATTCTATTGAAAAGGTAAGGTTAACACAACACAAAATAGATTTTGTCCAGCTCTGCACACACCTTCGGCATGTAAATATCGTGTGACAGTTGACCCAAACTTGTTACCAAAAAGATAGATACCAAAAAATGTTTTGAAAGAGATTGAAAATCTCTTTAGAAGGAATCCAGGAAACCAAGGAATTATGGTTTTGTGGCTTACTGTTCAAAAGGGCAAACTGTGAACATTGTTATTACAGGCTCATCAGTACCAAGTATTAAATGAATTCTTCAAATATATTGAAATCCACCACAGCATGTTTTTTTTCTAGATGTTCTGGTCAAAAATGACCAATAAAACATAACCTTGGTGGTGGTAATTGTGCCACTACAAGGCTGGTAGTGCTTCAGAAAAGAACCTGTGTGCTACAAAATGCTACACTTCACTATCAAAGAAGATTATCAAGGTTGTATGTCCTTTGATATGCCACAATACCATATATGACCGACATAAGGCCACACAAATGGGGTCATTCTTTGGATGTACGGTAGATTTACAGCAATACACATCGGGCATTTTGTGTACAAGTCACCTAAACTAACAGTAAACAAAGCAAAATGAGGAGGATTCACTTGAATTTATGCATAAATTGTGAATTGGGCCCATGTATTGATGCTTGGTGGGGTGACCTCGTTCCCACCAACCACTAATTTTGCAAGATAAATTGTGCACCAAGTATATTCGTTTGGAAAACCCATGTGCGTCAGTTCGGATAAAAATACATTGAGATTTTCGGAGTGTAATGCCCTTGATGTATTTTGTAGGCGGTGATCTGTTTCTGGCATTCTGAGTGAAGAATGAAACAAAATCCAGGGACCCACGCCAAAAGACGCATTCAGATGGACCCGTACAGATGAACTATTGATAAATGTCAGGCAATGTTTTCTGTTGATACATATTTTCTTAAGCTCCTTGATGAAACAGACATTCAAATACAAAGACGAATGCTATATTGAAATTCAGACCATGATTTTGTGAGGAAATTCTGCATCAAAAAAAATTTTTGGGGCACAAAATATGAAAAAAAGGTTCACGTTAGATATCAGACCATCAATGTTGGGAGATACAGAACTATGACAAACAATTCCAATATAATTTAATTTATTCATGGACACAAACTCACAAATCCATATCAGCGTACAACAAATAATTCATTTCTGCAGAGATGGGAATGTTTAATATATTCTTTTACAGTATACTTATATTTTTTCAACACAAATCAAACAACAAAACACGAAATGTAAACATCCAGTTTTCTTGCCAGAGAAGATTGAAGAAGCAAGAGGGGCCAACAGCATTAAGGAAATGCAACATACAGTAAACATCTGAAATCTCAACGTGGCCCAAGTTTGCCCAGTGCTTGAGCTCATTACTAAACCAAAGTAACAGATCTGAGAACAAATGCTATGGCTGCTTCAATGCCTGTTTACGGGTTGAACTATTTTCTGCATGATGCTTTTATTGTAAAGATGACGTGAGAGAATCCAAGCACTGGAAAACATCAAGCCAATGACGCAGAAAAGAATAAAACAGTCGATTTCAATAGTACACAAGGGATAATAAAGAGGGGAATGGCCAACACATTTGTAAATACTAATTTGATGACATTCATGATATTCAGTTACTTTAAGTACTTAAAAGGTTGGTTTTAGCTGTGATATCTGAAGCTGTATTGTTCACCAAATATCACTTAAAAGTGTTTTCAGTATGATAATCAAGTTGAGTCAACACCTCTGACATTTTCAGCACATCTGTATTCTTGGGAATTTGTTCATTTGTCAATTCCCTGTAACCTTCTGAGGTCCTTCATTTGGAAAATTCTTGGTTTTTGTTGCAATGGATACATTGTTCCTTGACTTAAAAAAAAAAAAACAGAGGGAAATTCGGAAGTTCCCCCTCAATAAATAAAGACTGTTCCATACTTTTCCGGATATGTTTTTTTCTCCAATAAAAGGACAGCTATTACAACCACAAACACTTTCCGTACAACACCTCTGGACACAGAAGCTACACTCTACGATACATCTACAATAGGGGGGGGAGAAGGGATTATTGCCCTGTTCTCACTCGGGGTGTGGGGACGGGTTTGGGGTGTGAGGATGTGACATGATGGGAAAGAGATTTGCAAGTGGGGAGAACAGCGAGAAAACAGACGAGGAGCAGATTTCGGTCGGGTCGAGGTTCGCCAATAACCAAACCCAGAGCTCGCCCGAGGTCGAGGGGCTGTACGGTGAGGTGGACAACAGGCAAGATCAAAAGGAGAGAGGGAGGGTGGAACAAGAGCGTCCCTTATTACACCTCAGTGACGGGCGGCAGATTCCCTGGGGTAAAACTCGGCCAGGGTGCTCTGGGGAATCCTCTTCAGCATCTCCTTGGGGAAGATACGCAGCAGCTGCCAGCCGATGTCCAGAGTTTCGTACACTGTTCTGTTGTCGTAGGGGCCTGAGGAAGACGGTGATGAGCATCAAACAGACTGACAACTGTAGCTGTGCCGCGCACACACATACTTCACATGGTTGGAATAAGTGCTTTTAAATCTAATCAAGCTAAACAAAAAAACATTTCCCTCACGATTCACCTTAAACAAAGCCCAACGGAAGAGAGCTAAATACACTTTAACTGCTAAGTGGAAGTGAATTTGAAAGGAAAGACCTTTGCTTGCTGCATGTCAGATCTTATTCCTTGAAGACGACACTTGTAAAACTGCAGTTATTAACAGCAACAGCATATTTTCAGACCGTCCGATAACATTATGCAGAGCACAGCCCAACCCGAGTTAAATACCTTATAGCTTTTTAGCGAACTAATGTGTGACCACTATGGTGCAAACACATTTTCAGTGGCTGTGTGTGGCAGCAGAAAGCTAAAGGTCACATAGACTCCATATAGGAACAGCGAGTCACACACACGGGATGCAGAAGTAGCACAACAGTGTCAGTTAAAAGCTATTGCCTCCCACTTTTCGGTGTGAAAAGCCTGCTGACACTCACATTAATTTGCTTTCAAAGTTTTACAGAGCCCTGGTGCACCGACCCCATTTTGAGTTACGTTACATATTGAGTCTTAGCTTTTATCGCTATCCATCACTGTAAATATTCCATACGTCTCCCTTTCTCCTCGGGGTGAACCAGGCTGACAGATTTAAAGGAAATTTTAAAAGCTTTAATGGTTGTAGGAAGATTAATTGATTTGGTACTCGGACACGAACTGAGTTTAGCAAATTTTGACGATAAATCACACCGATACAAAACCTTTCATTGGAACAAAGGTGAAAGTCCTGCAGTTTCCATTAAGCTGTATCACATCCTTTGCTGGATTGTTACAGCCAAGGATGTAATTTTAGCGCAGTATAGGCCCTTTGAGAGTCTTTTGCTCTCTGTTCCTGTTGGTGCCGGCTGTTGTGGAGACACTTTCAAAATCCTCAATGTCAGCCCACTTCCTCTGCACCGTTATAGGCAACACTATTTGTCCACTGTTAAACACACGGCGACAGATTTATCAATTTTGGCTGGGGTCAGCGAGCAACTGGATCACAAATATTACCACCTGGCACAACTTGTTGGCTTCAAGCGGCTATTTCATCCATAGCTCTGACAAGTGCTGCTGCTACCTAAGCAGACAACTACATAAGCCAGGCTGGCTGCTTGCCTGGTGGAATTAATATCATTGGCAGCCTGAGCTTCTAGCGTTTCTCAGCGGTGGAACACAGCTGATACAAATCTCCTGCTTATATCCTTGAATGACAAGTCGGAACCTATTCTGTCAAACCTATGTTTGTAGTTGTTGTGGATGGAAAGATGTGTCACCCTTCTTGACTCATTTTTCTGAACTGGTTATGTTAAATTTCAATTGCATGTGGACACGAGAAATAAAGTATCGTATCTTGTTCATTTCGCAAACTCTTACCCTGAGCAATGAAGTTCTTCTCAAACTTCTGCAGGAACTCAAGGTAGAGCAGATCATCAGAGGTGAGGGCCTCTTCTCCCACCACAGCCTTCATGGCCTGGACGTCTTTGCCAATAGCGTAGCAGGCGTACTAGCAGAGAGCAGAAAGACACAATCAACACTCACGCCAAAAACATCACCAGCTATAATAATGCACAAGCTAGTGGTTAAAATAATCAAAAAGCTGCCGCAGAAGTAATGGTTATTATTTATGAGTGAACATGAATTAAGAGGAAAAAAAAGAACAGGTTTCAGGAATCATTGAGGTACAAAAGATGAGAGCTCTTACCAGTTGGTTAGAGACATCAGCATGGTCCTTCCTGGTCATTCCTTCACCAATGGCAGACTTCATCAATCGAGACAGTGAGGGCAAGACGTTGATGGGTGGGTAGATCTGAATGAAATGTAAAGGTTTTTGTTATGTCTGGCCTTACCCCTTATGAGCTGACCTTGGTGGTACAGGAGAGTGGGAAAAACGTGGATTGGATCAGATCAAAACAACATCGGATTACCAACAAAGATCCCTCCCATCTGTTGACAAACTTTTGAACCAGTGTCCGTCTCTAACTCCAAGTATGAGGAATTAGAAACAAAAATAATTAAAAAAGACTTGAGAGGAATACCTGTCTGTTGTGCAGTTGCCTGTCAACGTAGACCTGACCCTCTGTGATGTACCCAGTTAGATCAGGAATAGGATGGGTAATATCTGTTAGACGACAAGAACAGCAACAGCAGAAATCACCCATACCGCTATCAATCATCCAATCACAACGTACGCAACAAATAAACGTATTTCTTACACTGCCACCAAGCTTCCACATTTATATAGCATAATATACTCTCATATATTAAACCTTTCAGTCACAGTGAAGGACATCTACGGTTACGCTATTGAAATATATACATTGTACATTTTTCATTGTCCAGATGTTTTTTTTGAGACCTTCACGCTATCTCAACAGATCAGAAGCCCTTGGAAACACAATAAGTGTTTAGTAAAAACCGACACAATTGCCTCCCCGGGATGCTGTTATGGGGGGGTTCCTGTTCAACAAGATGGGAGGAGGGTCTTCATACATGTTGCCATGGTAACAGCAGGCATCAAAAATGTCTGCTGTAGCCCAATGCAGTAATGATAACAGTCGTAGTAATAGGTGTAATAATGACTTTGCCAGAGATTTAAGTATTTAGGACAGATAATACAAAAAGTATAAAATCTAATGAAGTGACTGGGTTTGATGAAGGGCTGCACTGATTAGATTATAACAAGAAATGCTGTAGAAGTTTGGCAAGTGAGCACAAAATATGAGTTGTTATGTTAATGTAGAAGACGTGAATGCAACCGACACGTCTAACATTGATAAACAAAGTTCTTTCTTTGATCGGCACAGTTAGATTAGCCAGCTTTATTCTATGGTTGCTCCTCTAACCGTCATTGGGCATGGTGAGAATGGGGATCTGGGTGATGGAGCCATTTCTGCCTTCCACACGGCCAGCACGCTCATAGATGGTGGCCAGATCGGTGTACATGTAACCGGGAAAGCCTCGACGACCTGGCACCTCCTCTCTGGCAGCAGAGACCTAAAGATGGGTTGGCAGTAAAGAGAACATAGCAGAGAAAAATTTTGTTTCAAAAGATTTCAAAGTATAATCAATGTTTTCTCCAATCTGCCTCTTTGCCTCGTTTAAAAAAATTTTTTCGCTATGCTTTCTTGCAAGTCTCAACAGTAAGAAATGCCATTAATCTGTTCAAACTCATCGTGTGTGTTCCAGGTGTGGTAAAAGCCACCTTGGACATGTTGCCATCCTGTGCACAGGCTGTTTACTAAAACGACCAAAAGCAAGTCCTTTTTTCGGAGAGTCAGGTGCATTCAGAGCAAGAGAGAAAATGCACTCCATTTATCCTGGGGTTCAAAGGTTGATGGGCGGGCTTAACACTCGTAACCTGCAGATTCAATGCTAAACTCAACCTTTGAACATGTGAATGGGAGCAGAAGTTAAATGTCCTCCTGATTCCTTGTAAGTGGTGAAATACCGATCAAGTTGCCGGGGTCTTAGCCAAGTATTGGTGCAGCGTGTGCGTACCAAGGTTATGGACAGCTAACACAAGGAGGAAAATGCACATGCGCCATTTAAAAACCTGCATTGTGTTGCCAGCATATTGAGACAGCAAACGGTACAACATAAAAGGATTAATGCAGAGGCACAAAAGACAGAGTGGAGAGGGCCTGACTCCTCAGTATGAGGTGAAAGGAGGGGAGTGGGGGGAGGGTGGGGGGACCTTTTCCTTTTAGAACCAACCTGAAGAGAATGATGAAGTTAAAGCATTTCCTACGAGGCTGAAGGACACATTATACCCCCATTCAGCAAATAACACAGGACTAACAAGACTTTAGCAAGTATATCACCTATTTGTTAATGCTTACAGAGCTTTTGCATTCATCTGCTATGTTTATAAATTTAAAGATGTTGTTGCAAACTGCTGCTGGATACATCTGAGGTAAATCGAGTAATGAAATGTGTCCTACTGAAAATACAACAAGACACACTGGTTATGTCTCAACTAATATTTGCTTAATTATAATTCCCACAACACTCAAACAGGAAGAATAATAATAAGAAGAAGAGTTGCAAGCACACAACATCATTTTGTACCTCTCTCAGGGCTTCAGCATAGGAGCTCATGTCGGTCAAAATGACCAGGACGTGTTTCTCACACTGGTAGGCCAGGTACTCCGCTGTGGTCAGGGCCAGGCGTGGGGTGATGATACGCTCGATCCTTACAAGAGAGACACACAAGCCCGTCACTCTACCATACCCATCGAGTTCTTGAGTCCATTAAACAGCATCATGTTAGACTGCATCCTACATTGTCTCCACATAAAGCCGCAGCCACACAAAGTATAACCCTGTACATAAGACAGAACAGAATCTTACGTGGGATCATTGGCCAGGTTTAAAAATAGGCAGACGTTGTCCATAGAGCCATTTTCCTCAAAGTCGGATTTGAAAAAACGAGCAGTTTCCATGTTAACCTGAGGGGCAATAAAATACAAGTTAGAATACTCAGGCACAACAAATAAAAAGGTCCAACCACTGACAATAAGGCTACACATACAGAGACTAGAGAAACCCAAGGTCATCAGTATACTTTCAAAAACTCCATGTATCTAAACATGTTCTTATACAGTACATCCCTTACTATGGTACAACATATAGCCTTTACATTAGCCTGACATTATTTTCTGATCTATTTTCCTTTACAGACATGTCTCAGACAAATCTGTGCTGCTCTCCTTATGTTCTGTCCAATTCAGCTCTCCAGCCAAACCCGGCACAATGAGATGTAAATTGGCAAGGAAGTGGAAGAAGGAAGGATTAGGGTTTTAGCAAGTGAAGCAAGTGTGTGTGTGAGTGTCTGGTACAGGTCAAGCTGTCACTATTGGGCATCGGAACAGAGAGGCAGAGCAGCTGAGAAAGGGAAAATTTGATACTGCTGGGCTGATTGTGTTTAAGGGCTTGTTGAATTAGTAACCCGTCTACATGGCCGGGGGATATGCTCAGAGGTGCAGAAGTAACAAGAGGGACTTAAAGGTTAAATCACCTGGTGAATAAAAGACACAAAAAAGGGCGGAGGAAAGGGTACAGGGTGTCACGTCAGGGTTAAGAGGGGGATTAGCGTCGGAATACGGAGGGGGTGGGTGGGAGTTTTGTGTTTTGCTCCCTTACCCCCATGGCTGCGAAGACGATGGCAAAGTTTTCAGCACTGTAGTCCATGACATCTTTGGACTTCTGCACCAGACCAGCCTGGCGACAGATCTGTGCAGCAATCTGAAAAGATGGAAAAATAAACAACACATATGCTGAGTTGAATTCAAATAAATACTAGAAAAACTGATTTTTGAAAAATATAACTGACCAGCTCCACTTGAGACATTCATCCATTTTTATGCCAATATAACCTATAACTACCCAGTTGTTTCTATTTAAGTATTCAACATTGACTGGTAAACTCTTTTTACTAAGACACGTAAGCTGAGTGAACAGTTGACAGTTAAATGTATGACAGGAGAGGAATTTCACGCCTATCACTTAATTTAATGGCCACCGTGTGTTGATCCGGCCTGACCTCTCCATGCACCCCGAGAGGAGGCACCTGGCCCATAGAGGCAACTGCCACATGGATGACCTCCATGACATGTGGTTAATGAAACAACAAGCTGGGTTTTCTCACCGTCCTGGTGGCACGGCAAGTGGGCGGCCATTATTAAGCGGTCAACACTTGCTGTGCTTTGCTGCTTTTACATGAGACTACACAGCAATGTGTTGTGCTCCTATTGATCACGCATTGTCAAAGTGGGGAAAAGGTGTGAGGTTTCATGGACATTTACAGCCAGTGTTGTTTGTGACCGTAGAAAGTGATACTAAACACCTTGAGAATTTTTTGGAACAAAGCAATAAGTATTTATCTCACCTGAACTAATCCCAACATGGCCCTAATTTAAGTTTGGTGAAGTAGTTGCAGGCAGTTTAACGCCTAGAAAGTCATCACAAAGCTGTCTGCTCGTGCTGATGGCTGCGAGAGGACAGCTGCCTTAGGCTTTGAGAACCTTGTAGTAACTACCCCTCATCTTATTAAATCAATCAGGGCATTCACATTCACTTTAAAACTCAATATATTGGTGACACTGAGTTTTCCATCAGTTACATTTTTATACTCACTTAGTTTCTTTCTAGATGCATTCTCTTTGCATTCCCTTTAATTCTCTTTTCAAGATCAAAGACTCGGGACAACACTTGCAAGCATATATGTACATTGAAAATACTGCAATTAAGGCAATAAATCATCTTTTTCATAACATTCAGATAACTGTCGACATCCCCATTTGCCAACACCTTCCACCACGCTTCCCTATGATTTATATTATCTCCGTCTCCATCTTCCTCATTTTTTCCTGGGCACGTCACATGAATCTCACACAGACCAATTCAAAAGAGGAAGGACATCTTTGAGCACATCAACACAATGCAAATTAATTTTTATACATTTATATGGAGCTTCTGGAAAGCTTCTTTTATGCTTTTTATACAGCTGAAAACATACGAAATTCCTCCAAACTACAGAACTCAAAACAGGATAGAACTCATTATTCCTAACAGCAATGGCTGATATGTTTTGTATTTGACAGCTTCAAATGACCTACAGTACATGGAGCCACATAGATCCAGTCATTCATATAAATACACCCACATCAACTTAATTAAATGAAGCCACATTCACAAAATGTGTGGGGCAAGTTATTGAGACCTGGACAGAATATATAAGAGAAAATAATTTGTGTGTGGTTTTGGGCCTGGACACCGACTTAAAATGCAACAAAAAATTTAAATTAAATTATAGTCTTGTTCTGTTTTTAAAGGTGTTTTGATTTTACCAATCACAAGAACTTAAAATGGTTTTAGTAAGTATCGAAAAGTCTGCAAATATACGGAAAATACAGAGCTGTTTCATGTCTGACAATGGTTTTCCATTGTGAATCCGTAACAGTGTTTGTCCCTGAGCACTGCAGTGTAACATACAGAATGGGTGGAGAGAAGGATACAAGGGTCAATCATTCTCTCCAAATTCTTGTTTTACCTGAAGAGCATCAAGAATGGCAATGGTCTGTCTCTTTAGAAATCTCTATTGTGTTTTGAGTGCAGCAGCAGATTGAATCAATATTGTTTCCACCATTCTGTATTCTCTGCCTTGGGACCGTTTCCAAAGCCGCCCTACTGAAACTGTTATATTGTTAAAACATCCATCCAGATGGAAATAAATCAGTGTCAGTTGAGGGTATGACCTGATCTTGTTGGTCTTGTTAATTTCTACTCTTGCCAAAAAAAAAGTGTCTAGTGCAATTGTGTGTCAGAATATACTGTATGGATTCCCTGTATGGTCCCCTACAATGACCCAACATTATTTTGGTGATAACTTGACCTCTCTTCTTGTGCCACCACAAGGTCAGAACCCGGCCTTGGTGCATTTGGCCAATAACAAGGTATTGATGCTGTCCAAAACAATAAATTCTTAATAATGTATATAGTTTGTTGCAAGAACACATTTGCATTACAAGGTGTAATTAACATTGCAGCTTCTACAGGCTATGAATGTGACTTTTGAGTTTTAGATGTATAGAAAGGACAACTGATCCCATAACAGGGAAGCAGGGAAGCAAAGTGTCAAAGCCGGGCGATAACAAACACATTGAGCATGCTACTGTTGGCTGTAAACTAAAGGCAAATCAGAGAGAGAAAAAAAATCTGGACAACTGAGTCACTGTCATTTTGATGTGGGAAAATCCCCAAAAAAGGAAGTATAACTGAGACTGTGGTCAGCTGACACTGCCGACTTAACTCATCAATATCACATTTCCATTGTGAATTCACTACAAATATAAACACAAAAACATGTTCTTAAACTCTGTATTGATTTTACAGTGAAATTATCCTGTCAGACTGCTCAAGCGTTACTTAGCAGACACTCAATTAGAAATGATCAGTGTAATAATAAAAAAGCTAAATTGCTCACTGGAGACCATTACAGAAAAATACAAGAATGGACTAATATCACTTTATCACTGATGAATACTGCACTCGACGGTTCAATTGGAGCCACTACTTTTAGTCTGAACTATTAACTATTCATTGTGGTTGATTAGAGCTGAGACAAAACCCAATTTTTGGTACATTAATCTAATGTCAAAAAGAATGGGATATAGACAAAACCAAAATGATAAAAGAGTGTTTTGCTGCTTGTGAGTGCATTTGGAATTGTATGAGATTACAATTTCTCTTTTATTTTGGTCCCGCTATGTCCACTGTCAAAATCGTGTTACACAAAAAAGGAACAGAATATTTAGCCAGTATGTGGGTGGTTTGGGTTTAACATGTGTATTATGTTTGGTTTGCAGTGTCACAACAAATATACTGGTATGAAGTATTTTCGGTCCAAAATAGGTCAAATTACTCGTGTCTGGTAGTCTCACCTCATTGTGGGGCAGACCAGCAGCAGAAAAGATGGGGATCTTCTGTCCTCTCGCAATGCTGTTCATGCCATCAATGGCTGAGATACCAGTCTGGATCATCTCCTCAGGGTAGATACGGCACTGAGGGTTGATGGGCTGGCCTGTGAGGGACAGAAGCACAGATTGAGCACCTGCACCTCGTTTAGGGGAACGTCTATATAACAAAGAAACCCAAAAAGTAAATATACTGAGTAAACTGTGTACATTGTGTAAAGAGTGATTGATTCCAGTCGAAGAAGTTTAATTTGACAATTGAAACAAAACTAGTTCATATTGTGGTGTCATGTCTTACCCATGATGTCCAGGTAGTCCTCAGCCAGAACACTGGGTCCACGGTCAATGGGCTTCCCTGAGCCATTAAAAACACGACCTGAAAAGAGAGAAACACTTTCTCGTTTAAACAAAGAAGACATCAAGTCTGTCGTTTGATTAAAAAACAGTGTATATATTATATGTATGACACTTGGACCACATGTGATTTATTATGTACTGTGTCAGAGTCTGCATGGATAAAATTGCCTCTGATGGCTCTTGTAGAGTCTACAATTGACATTTCATGGACATGATTAATGATACTTCAAAAACAAAAGCAGGTTTACACTCTACTGCCATTCAAATATATGTAACCTTGTGCTCTACTGAGATAATCGCCCTGACTGAGACATTCAAGAACATTAGGGAAAAAAGTGAGGCATTGAGCTCAAAGGTTGCATTCAGTGTTTTTGCTTTCAACATTTATTGAAGCAGACTGAAAATCTCACTGAAATAAGGATATCAAAAACTGTATAAGAATTAAGACATAATTGAGCATTCTTTCTTACTCCTTTTTTTAGTGATCCATTACAAAATGTGGATCAACCTTGCAATGAGAAATCATGTTCCTATTACCCAGCATGTCCTCCGAAACTGGGGTGCGCAGGATATCGCCGGTGAACTCGCACGCCGTCTTCTTGGCATCAATACCTGATGTTCCCTCAAATACCTGAATGAAAACAGACACAAGAAGCCACAAAAATGACTAAATAGAGCATCCCTGCCTCGCTTAAGGGGCTAAAATTGAACCTTAATTTTTTTTAAGTCATTCTGACACAAATTTCTAATTGAGCAATGCTGCACAAATCACGACTCCTGTGTTGACTTCAATAGGTGCTGCTTCTCACCTGGACAACCGCCTTACTTCCTATGACCTCCAGGACCTGCCCACTCCTCCTGGTGCCATCCGGCAGGGTCAGGTGGACAATCTCAGCGTACCTTGGGAACTGATTCAAAACAATTCAACAAACCAATAGGTGCCGTGTCTATAACCTCAGAATACTGTCCTCTGTTAACAAGAGAGACAGGCAGTAGCTTCATATGCCATTTTGAGTGTAGACCTTTTGAGATTAATGAAAAGCCAAAGCCAAAGTTAACATTAGTGTGTTTATAATGATGCACATTATGTTTCTTTGTTAACCATTCTAACGGTTTGCATGTGGGTTGTAAGCAAAATGTGAATAAGCAGAGGTAGTGGTGGTTTCTAAAACTATAGGTGGTGTATAAAGCGTGTCAGTCTCACCTTCACATTGTCCAGAATCACCAAAGGTCCATTGACACCCGAAACAGTGGAGTAAGCTGGAAAAGAGGAGAGTGTTTTTATTCATCCCTTTATTTTGACAAATCACAAGACAGTAAGGTAATGATTGCAATTCTGCCAAAAGCTCCTTCTGGAACTGAAAGCCATCAATCAATTGAGATGGGAAGTAGACCTTCTTGCAGACAATGTTCATAATCACATCTTGACCTTTTGCTTTGGGATGAAAATCAGCTTTCATGCAACTCCTGGCACAAATGTCAGGGGAAAACAATGCATGAGATGCACTCAGCACATAGGCCTTATGCATTACAATTGCAAAGGTCCACGGTTGCATGCAAGCCCTGTAATAACATGACAAAATCAAGAGTCGTCACAGATGAAGCTGAGCAGAATTAGCCTGTGGCCTTTTCCAACATTAAACCATCATCACTGTCCGGCAGATAATATATACAAAAGAACACTCAAGATCAATCAAAATTGCGACAAATGTCACCATAAAATGACATGTTACTATTTCAGTAACTTACAGTCCTGTGGAGTGTTTTTTCTACTCATTTTTTATTGTAACATTTGATTTGCAGTGTCTGTTTCTCAAATGGCATAATTTATAGTATTCAGACGATATTAATATGTAAAAAAGAATTCAATAGAGCATTTACATTCCAATAAATGAGTAAAATCAATCCATTCCATGATTAAATCAATCCATTCAAATTTCATAACTCTGACTTACAGATACAATATTGCCAGTGGAGATTCCAGTTGTTGGCAAAATGCTAAAGAAACCTCTAACATTTAACCATAAGAAACCTAATAACCTCAGTGAAGACGACAGATATGTTGACTATAACTGGAATTAGTTGAGTGTGGAGGTTGACAACAGGTACAACGCATATGCTGACCTAATTAGTGGCCGATACAACCTGTGACAGCAGAGGAGACGGTGAAGTCGAATTCATTTCCAAACAGGTGACACACACACAACTCTGTAATTGGAGAATACCATTCACTCTGCTCTCATGAAAGCCAAGTTAGGTCGAGTGTGAGGAATTCACCATCTTCCTGAACATCTGCAGAGATGGGGGGGGGGGGGTAAAATGGAAAGACACGAGACTGAAAGAGTAATGGGTGGTCTAAAGGCGATGGGCAGAGGACGCCATTGTGACCACTAGGTTGGTGACCACTATCATGGTCTGCTGTGTCTTTTTATGTGTGAACCATCAATCTCAGGGCTGATATCAAAGGCACAAGAAAATTAGGGCACACTGGTGCTAACATAAAGCACTAAGGCTTAGCGGGGTGCATCCACTACTCCTCTAATTAGGCGGAGGCCAACAAAATAACCTGTCAATGCACTACAGTATTGCAGCCATTTCCCACACACCTGCATTTCACCCTCTATTAGCCAGACAGTGTGTGTGTGTGTGTGTGTGTGTGTGTGTGTGTGTGTGTGTGTGTGTGTGTGTGTGTGTGTGTCTTTGTGTGGTGGGGTGTGTGTGTGTGTGCATGCGTTGTTGAGGGTGGAGTGGGTGGTGGAGGGTGGAAGGAGGTTGCTGAAAAAAAGCAAGACAAAAGACGGAAAAGATGGCTCAAGTGTGATGATAAAAACCAAGGGCAGTGCACAGCCACACAAATTAACATTTTCCTCTCTGAATGAAATGAATCTCACACCCCTGACACATTGAGCCGACTGTCAGCGCGCAGTTGGGGTGTCGGTAGGGCTGTCATTAGGAATGGTACCGTTTAGGTACCACTGTAGTTTGCCGTTCAGTGGCTGCCCGGCACATTGGACGTGCTGTATTGGTGGAATTATTGGCTTTTCAGGGATGTGAGGGACAAATTTGGTCAAATGTCTTCTAATTTTTTCACTCACCAAATTGGGAATGAGATTGCGTGGCTCAAAATATAGCCAGTCTAATCTCCCGCAACTCTCCAACACGACCCACCGTTAAGGCGTTGGCTATGCTGTCATTCAAACACGTTCCAGCATTGACCAGCAATGTTACTAGGATCCCATTCTGGACGAAACATCTCCTGTTTTCAGACTCTGGCTTGCATTCACATCAATTTACAGAAGAAAACTCTGTGAATAAGTCAACACGAAGGCAGTAGGGTGAGAGCAACATTGCTCACTACTTAATACCACTTAACAAAAAAAACTGGTAAGATGAATTAAGAGGCTTAATGAATTCATGCACGTTGCGATGCACAGAAAAAAATGTTCAATGTGATTTAAAAAAAAAAAGGACATCTTCTTAAAATGAAGATCAGGCCACACCTTCAAACCTGCTGAAATATTACTAAGAATTATTTTGACTTGCATATTAGACAGTACCACCACAGCACCACACAACTCCCCATATCAAACATGAAAAAAAAAGCTTTTATGAAAATTCCATCAAATTTACAAGAGTATGTTTTTTTCACAGCCAGACCTTTTTCTCCAGAAACTGCAGATTGTCAATGTTTATAAAAAGACCTTAATAGCTACACTTACCCTACAAATTGCCCACATGTCTCAAAAGAGATACATATGGCTATTTACTGAAGGGTGATAATAATGATGCAGAGAAAATTGGGCTACATAATTATACAGCAACCTCTTAGAAAGCCTCCAAGTCTACTGCGCCTTACTGGCAGATATTTGGTAATGGAACAAGGTAAACATAATTTTAAGGAAATCTATGTAACCATACTTTCCCTGATTCGCAGATGGGCTTGAAATAATTGCCAAGCAATTTTGACGACGTCACATCACCCTATATGCGTATGCAATAACAGCTAAAGATTACAAATGAAGAAAATAAGACTTAAGGAAATCGCATTATGTGACATACTATTTTGTTGTTACTTTCCCCTCAATGCCTTTCGAGCCTTATACATATTCAATGATAACTTGCTTTCTAGTCTACATTAGGCTACTCTAAGTGGAAAAACTTTCTTGCATCTCCTCGATTTCCCAAAAACAAACAAGTTTGGGAAACAAATCTGGTGACATTTATGGAATACCCTACCCTACTCAATAAGTAAATAGCAGTGATTGTTTAGCAATTCTATTTGGCTTACTGTCTAGAGAATTGAAGAAATAACACAAAATGGAACCAACAAATGAAAAAAAAGCTACAAAAAGTTACACTGCAATTGTGTTGTTGGATAAGATAGATTTTATGTGCATTCGAGGACATGAATCTCAAGAGCTCACACGTTTAGCTTGAGTATCCCCAGTAGGATTAAAGGTCCTCACCCTGCCCCTACAGAGGACGCCATCATCATTTAAAAAAACAGTTTGGGGCTGTGGTACCCTCTTACGTACCACCACAATGAAAAAATGTGGTTTGCTCACTCATTTCACAAGATAACGATTGCTCAATAGACTATATGTTCACGAGGTGTGAAGTAGCAACATTTCCCACTAGGTTTGGAAAACTTTCTCCACCCCTCTTTTGCTACTTCATCTCAAGTGCAGCAGTCCCCAAGCTTGGCATGCAACGACCGTATGGGTCACCCTGCAGCCTGTTCAGCTGCCAGAGGCCTTTGTGTACAAAGATGTTAATTGGTCCTAATCCGCCACTAGAAGCTGTTTTGGTAGCCTGACCTCACACCCTGAAGGACACCTTGGTGTGAAATACTAAAGAGCCCATTCAAGTGCCAGAGAAAAGAGGCACAGAGCATTCCAACACAATTCAATTTCCCAGTTAAAAGAGGGGGAACTGGAGGGGAGGGGTCGGTGCTGGGACGGAGATGGGGGCGCATCATCATTCTGACAGTGAATGAGCGCTACAAAGCAGTGGCTGCTGTGATGTGCAGCCTCACAATCACGTCTTAGCCCCTACTTCAAGGGATTCCCACAGCCCCACTGGACATGGGAATGCTAATTGCTTCAAAACTACAACGAACCCTCAAACTCAAAAAACATGCAACAGTGACTATCAGACTATCAGGAGCAGGTTACAGCAAGGAACCAGACCACGCATGTTTCCATGCACTAAAGAGACAAAATTACTCCAAAGCACTATTTCAAATAAAGCAGTTCAGTAATGAGGTTTCTCCTTGTACCCAGAGTACGTCTGAGCAAAGACGTTGTCACCTAAAACGGAACCACTTCCTATCATTGATTGGTACAACTCAAAGCTTATGGACTTGAGCTATCAAGGGAAAAATAGAAGTTTAAAGAATGCCACTTTAATCATTTTATGACATCATCCATGCAGCCAAGTATGCATGCATATTCCCTATGTTGATGTATTACAGAGGGACAAATGTCCAACCACTATTCAAGGCTTCCTTTGCACAGCCATGCACCTGTCCCTTTAAGACTCAAAGGGGGCAGGTGCAGGGCTGCCGCATCCCATTTCCTTTTAAATCGAGACAAACGCAATATTTAAAGTTTACGTGACCTTATCTAAATGTTATCTGCAATCATTTCTGATGGCCTTTTAGGGCAAATCTTAAAATCTGAGAGTTTTGAGTACCAACAGGTCATTCTACAAACTTGAGACTTTTTCAGGATTTGTCTATTGGATGAACTACATTTATTGTATAAATGAGGCTAGGGGTGTTTCACCTTTGAGACGTTTTTTAAAAAAAAAAGCAGTGGATAACAAGAGAGATCATACCGAGCAAAGACAAAAACAATGGTGATCCTCTTAGTGGCCTTGGGGGGAAAAAAATCCTCATCAGACTTAATGAAGCACACATTTAATTTTTATTGACTGTATTCAGAACGCTGCACACTTAACCATGAACAGACTCCAACTCCATCATCGCTGCCAATGTAAAAATTAATTTAATTTTAAACCATGACTGATATGGTGTCATTTCATTGATTTGTGCCAAGGTTAAGAGTGAATTCAGCAACACAAGGAAATTCCTTCATTTCGAAATGCACTTGGGTCTCGAAAAGACCAATTCTTAAGATCAAGGATGTCATCAAAGTAATGACGGTCAGCAAAACAATCGTACCGTTCACTTGGATAGGTTTCTCTTCATGCAAATGCCGAAATGGTGTCAAATTCTTGGCCTATTTTTTTATGTTCTTTCATGAAAACAATGGCAAACGCCCACGGGAGAATCTTTCCACTGACAAGCTAGCTGCTTAAGCCTAATTAGAATGCGGATTATAGAACCATTACAAAAATAACATTGACTTTATAGAAATTACTTTCATGGTGACAGATGAGACATTTGTTTATCTTGACTACATTATTACCATGAATTAAATCTTCACAAAGAAGTATAGTGCCTTGCTCCATGTCTTTTCATACCCTTAAATGACAGAATGCACCGCTAAAACAAAGACGAGCCATTTCGTGGGCTAATAGCTTTTGTCGCATTTGACACGAGAGAGAGACAAAGGCCTCTTTAAAAGAAAAGACTTGGTCTGATGAGAAATCTCTTTATTTGTTTATTTTCTCTCTCTCTCTCTCTCTCTCTCCGTGTGTTAGAGTGTCTCTTCAATAGCTGCCTCTTTTAGAGCTTGGTGGAGTCGCTGAGGTGTTGCAAAACCATCTCTGCATTGTGATCTTATAGACTACTTTGATGCCTGGAAAATGGCTTTACTAAACAAAGCCTCTGTGCAACACTCCAGAAACATTTCCATTGGCTGTAAGTCTGAAATTTTATACTTTCAAACAACGGAAACAAGGACAGGACCATATTATGAGCCCCGATTCAATGGTATGTGAGGTAATTTCACAATAGGTTCTGCCCACATTGATTGTCAGTACAGTTACCGTAACATACCGGGACTACAACTGGCAGCCTTCACACTGCATACCAAAGCTATATTGTGAGCCTAGAGTTCACCTTAAGCTTGAAATTAGCTGTACTGCATTATTCACAACGTATAAAAGGTGGCAAATACCCCAAGGACGCGACATAACAACTGTGAAAATATGCTTTTCATGACACTGTCTTTAAAATCAATGAATCTCATATATGTCGTGGGATGGGACTGATCAACAATGGACATACACCATTTGATGGGCCAATGAAAAGGCTTCCAAAGTTTGCCCAGTAGTTCCTTGAGATAATGGTTTTGGTCAGAATGGAAGGTTGGTTTAGGTTTTTGATGAAAGCATCTCTAAAACATGCTGCATCTTCTCTGCTTCACTCTCAGTTGGCCTGCGCTCCATTAAGTAATTTCCTTTCACTTCTCTAAAAGGTTTTTTTTTAAAGTCCACGCTTGCCTCTCTGACACTTGCACAAAGACAAATATCATCTTCATGGCTTGGGCCGCGTTTGAGAGCATAATTAAAGTCACGGTCGATGGCGAACATCCAAGTAAATGCAAATTGACAAAACGCCTCGCCAAACAAAACACTGATAACTCAAATACTGTAATCAGGGCCAAAAAGGAAAAACGCAAATGTGTTTGTTTATAAATGCAACCAAACACTTGTGATCACTGTTTAACTAAGTCATCACACAGGTAGATTAAGCTTGATAAGTGATGTCTGGGCCTTTTTTTCCCCCTAAGCCGGAAAACAGGAAAGCAATTATTCGCACCTTTGATTTTTTAGCCGATGTTGGAGCGAAAGCAGCCCACTTAAAAACAATGAAATCAATCAAAAGTCTTGCGAGTCACCAATCAAAACGGATATAGGAATTACCACTGTAAATGATGTCCCTGAAGGCAACATCCCATTACATCACATCTGCGTTGGCATTGCACTTTAAAGAGTCTGTGCAAGGATTTACACTTTATAATTACTGTGGACAATACGTTACATTTACCCTGGTGGTGAAAATACAACAACAACTAATATATAATTAATATTAATTAATATAATTTACAGTAAAAAGCACTACAACACTTCAATTTGGTCTATTTTTGAGATACCATAACATGTAGACTAACTGTGGTAAACATTATGCGACTTCCATTACTGCACTGCGCTCATGTGATCGGGTCACATGATGCGTCACCATCCCGTCTGTCCCCATCCAGTTAAACCTCTACATGCCAACTGCACATCTGATTAATTATAATAATCATAATAATAAACTCCTCCATCAGCGTGTGTTAGTGATTTCATAGTGATCGTCGCCGGTAAAACATGTTTAGTTAACGCTCAATGCTCTAGTCTCCTCTCGTCACGACATGTTGACGCTTTATCGTCATCCCTTCGGTCAGCTGACTTGTCTGTCTGCGGGGCTAGCTAGCTAATCCACTGACTCGCCTCTGGCATTTAAAGCAGTATTAGCTCACTTTTGCTGCGTCATATGGTAATAACAACATAATGTATGTCGAATTAATATCAGAAATACCATATGCATTATTAATAAAAAATATATTTCTGCAACTCTAGCTTTATATGACTGAACAGCTGTGCGGTGCTAGCTACAGCTAGCGTTGTCCAACTAGCTGTCTTAGCTGGCTCGCTTTCTGATTGAAGGATTTTGCGTGGATGTGCACATAAACCAAAACGTGACATTATTGTAGTACTTGCAGTACTTGTAGCTGTATTAATCAGCAGCTACGCACATTACGCACACTGTACGAATGCATATGGTTTTGTTAAGTCACCGCTCCATCGATGGAATAACCGTCTACCTGATAGGTGACTTTCAAATTTAACAATACGACGAAAATGATGTCACAAAGCCACTCGTATTGAACACTTAAAGGCTGGTAATGATTTTATATTTCATTGAAATTCGCCTCCTAGCAGCTGATATTAACTGTTTGCGAAGAACGGCTAGCCCGTTAGCCTCTGTAGCTACACCACTAAAGGTACGTACTGAGCCGGGGCTGGGAGATGTAGTTTCGGGTCACAGCCTGCGTGTGCGTCCGTGCAGCCGCTGCTAAGCCGTTCACGTCCATCGCCCTGTTTGCCACCATTGTCGCCATTGTCGAAACCTGAGGAAGATCGAATCTGTCGCTGTGCTTTGCTAATAACTGCAGCTGAATGACAGCGGAGCGCCGGTCATGTGACTCTGCAGGAACCGGAAGTTTGGTAAAAGGGGAAGAGAAGGGCGCGAGCGTGTACGTGCACGCGCGGCGAAACGTGATTCATTTAGTTTCCATTTGTTTCACTTCTGTTCAATTCAATTCAATCCGGTGAAGTTAAATTAATATGTAGATAAATAAATATTTCAATTAACACATACAATTGCAATACTGAGTGAAATGTATGGCTTATTACAAGGACCAAAAAGGAGAGATATCGAGAATCTAAATAGTTCGTATATTTTTTTGCAATAATTTGAGAAAAAAATCCAAAATGTTAGGAGAATAAGGTCATATTTTCTTTGAGTTCTACCCTTATAGTATTTTGAGGAAAACGTCAACATGTTAAGGTGGACTTGTGTGTATATGAGCCAGTGTTGGTGGTGGCTCTGGTGAATTGATGCTTTGGCCTCTCAAATATGTAAACACTTAACACCAGATTACTCTTAAGTGTGAGCATATTGCATTTGCTTTCTCTAAATAACAATAATTCTCATTAGATTTGGATTTTTTTTCTAGAAATCTCTCTTGTGACCCTGCTCAATTGTAATCCATTGAAGTTTCAATAATATATAAATAGTGTCTTCTACTGTACATAATGTCAATACACATTTAATATTACAGTTCATGCAACACTGAGTGAAAAGTTAGAAAGAGGATTCATTCAAGTTCTTCTGCTTTGTGGTTAACAGCAACTGAATACCTTCACTGAATGCACTGGATGCACACACACAGTACACACACACACACACACAAAATGTCCTGGTGAGTGAATTGTTGAGTGACAGGTAAAATGACATGATTGCTCACATTTTCCCCTTAAAATCTCTTGGTTTACTGTTTTCTCATTTTCGCAGCTCTGATCCGTTCTCTTTCGATGCAGCATGTTCTGCACAATGGCTTGAAAGCGACTGTTTGAAGATGATTTTGAACCGTGCCCCCTGCACCACCAATACACTGGCAGTCACACATCACATACAGACACGTACAGCTCTCTGATGGTAGAAAAAGCACTACAGATTGAAGTGGTAAGTACCGCCATGGTGAGGCTGACAGCAACCCTCTGGAGAGCTCATCCAAACGTTTCAGGCCGCATGCAAAAAATAGCAAATTAATGCAAGTGAAGGACTTCTGCCTACGGGAGCAGTGGCCTCATTTTAGAAATATCAGTTTTTTCCCCTCTGAGTCTTTTATGATGAGTTCAAAGGGATATGATTTCTCACAAATTTCTCTGATCCATCAATCTGGGCAAACACTTATACCATTTTGCTTCAACAGATGCAGTAGAATTGGGGCTTTATACCATTGGACTTCCAGCATAATAGCAGCCATATAGGCAACTCTGTGAATGAGAGAACTTCTCTTTGAGGGTAGAGACACTTTTAAAGACTCTATTAGGGTCAGTTGTATATATGATTACTTTGCAAAGTCGTTAAACTTTTGATGGCCGTAAAACCCTGGTTTCTCATACTCATAAGATAACGCCCGCCCAAAACTCACAATATTCCAAACGCAGACAGCAACCTTAATCTTAGGCTCAAATGCCTGACGTACAGATATTTCTTTAATTAGTGCACTATTTGAAATGTATTGTGGCATTAGAGGTTCATTTTGTCTTATGAGGCAGTTTGTACACATGCATGTTGATTTCCTCTCTCGAAATCATCTTGCAAATACCATAATCTTATTGAAATCTACATAAATCAACATAGGAGTTTACTGGGTCATTGTAAATCAATATACTCCAATATACTCCCATACATGCACCTCCTCACCTGACAGGTCACGTATCGTAGGTATACTCAACAATGGAGGCCATCATTCATTCCCTTCATGTATAGAGCTTTTTCTGAAATTAGTAGAGCTGGTTTGGTTTTGTTGGCAGTTGAACATTTTTCGTTTTATGAGCAAGTAATACTCATAGTAAAAACAGGGCTTTATATAACCAGTTTCTCCTTGACTTGACTTGGCCTCTTTTAACATCAATGTGAGATTTTGTCTGCATCCGAGATTTTGCCAACCTTCAAAATTCAGTTCAGCAGAATGGAGCGCCTCATTTTCAGGTTTTCTTCCTTTCCTGTTCCTCTCTGTGTCTTCGGTAGAGGTGGTGTCACATTTCAATGGTTCACAATACAGGACTTTGCCAGCCTGATGGGTGGCGTTGCAGGGTCTTAAACTCCATCATACTATGGAGCTCAAAATCACCCATATAATCCTGTAGTGTGTTAGCAGCTTTAGCAGCCAATTTGACTTTAAACCTGTTCATCAAACCACTTTCCCTAACAGACGATACTAACGTGAATAGAGATTCTACGTGTGATTGATCCCCAGTCTACTTGGCGACATCATGGAGCCCCATATGATGCACGATGCATTCTTATGTAGCAAGTTAGAGGCGACATGGAGCTAAATGTCTTTATGTCCCAAGACACGATGCAGGACTGAGTTGTTTCAGCAAGCTTTGTTCATAAGCAATCAATTTACAATCCTGTTTCCTTGTAGACTCGTCCATTTGACTCGACTCGACCCAGCCGGAACTGATGAACTGATGCGTGCGGTTCGAGTCGCAGTCCTCCTGCAGTCATCATCTTTAGATTTAGCTAAGCTTAGTTTTCAAATATGAGCATGCTACTCTGTGTTCTGTGTTTGACAGGTCTGAGTTGCATTTGGTTCAACTTTGATTGTAGAGTATTGAAGCGGCACGATAGTGCTGCATTGAGTTGAGTCGTCTGAAGTCATCACAGTGCAAATTTGCTGATCCTGTTCTCTTTGACAATAAGGCTGCCAGAGACACATTTATGGAGGAGAGAAATTAAGAGAAATGTTAGATGCGACTAGCGTGGCTTATTTTAATGGAGGATATTCCAGTGCAATTTATATATTAGCCTCTTGTGTTATGCAACAGGATTTGTACTGACTGTGCCAGGTACAGAGCTCTCTACTGAAGTATTTACACACTTGATTCTACTCATCTGTTAAACTTTCCATCCAAGTGAACTGTTTCTATGTTTTGTTGGTGGAAGAGATTTTAACAGCTGTGATTATGAGCTGCAAGCGAGCTGGAAGTACAAGAGTGAAGCATTTCTTCAAAGAACTTGACTGTGACTGCTGATTCATGGCTTAAGTTGAAAAAATTAATAAGCAGCAGCTGCTTTTTGGTGTGTGTGTGTGGGGGGGGAGGAAGGGGGTCAGCTCCCACAATCCTTTCATTACTTAATGGGATTAATTATTCTCTGAGGTTGGTGGAATGACCGCAGTGTGTAGCTTTTTCACAGGCCTTTGGTGCCTGCAGCGGGATCGTGTAGATTGGCTGCACCGCTGAGGCTAAAGTCGCCGGATCCGTGCGGCAGGAGAGGGCGGCTTCTTTATGGAGACTTGTTAGCGTGCTAATCCCCCAGATCCACTCACTGTACGGCGAGAAAATGACGAGGCCAACAAAACAGATACAAAAAAACAAGACAGGATGTAGCCTTTCTTTCACCTCCTGAGGCCTGAGCTTAAAGACAGGAGCATGTGAGGGGAGAAAATGTGTTGGTGGTCTTAGGCAATGACACACACACACACAGATGCATGCACACACACACAGGCACACACCTCCCTAAAACCCCACTTACAAAAACCTCCCCGACCTTCCTTCTAATTGGACTTAGGTTAGAGGGAGAGAATAGCTGGGGGAGGGGGAGGTGGGGTTGTCGAGGGAGGGGGGGGGGGGGTTTGGATGGAGGCGTAAATGTGGCAGTTTTTTTCTTCTTCCAGGAGATTCCCAAGACACGGTTGGGTAGATTGTAGACATGTAGTAAAGTGTAGAGAAAAGTAAAGTAAACTTACTTAAATAAACTCAAATGCAAATAGTGAAAATTGATTTTCCCTGAAATTCCAGAGGAAGAGACTTATTTTTGAATCTGCTGATATAATGTAGCATTTCATATCTAAGGCTATTAATGGAAAAAATTATGCCATCCATATTTTTGTGCTGTGTAATATCAACAAACATCAGCAAAATCAGCTCCATGCCATAACTCCTCCTGGCATGCAGCTATAGGGGGACTATTACCTAATTACTGTAAATGCTGTTTTCATCTGCTCGCTTTTAAAATTGCTTTTCAACTCTGTTCGTCTTTGAAACAGATCGACTTTGTCTGCTCTCCTCACGGTTCAGTCGGAGTTATTTTGGTCTTCGGAATTCTTCTGCGTGTTCTTGATGACCGAACCGGCAAAGGTTTTTTTCTTGTTTTGTTTTGTTTTTTTGCTGCGCAGCTCAGCCTTGACTCATCACGCTCTCTCTCTCTCTCTCTCTCTCTCTCAGCATCCATTTTGACAGTTCAATTGGGACTCCAGCCTGTCGCAGCCTCTCCGTTTAGACCACAAGTAAATCTACAAAGTGAACCCGCTGCTCACAGACTTGTCCCTTTTCTATGTCAGGCCAACATTAAGTTATTTAAAATTTGCAGTGATGCCATTATCGCGGCTCCTCGTCCCCTAAAACTGCTCATTAATTAATTACAAGTTGTGCCTTTCAGCTGAAGGATGAGTGGTAATTTGTGGTGGGTAACATTACTAAGTACTGCATAGGAATATTTAAAAATGACTTTCAGGAGTACACATAAGTCCACCGGGTGTAAGAGGTATAACAGTAATGCAATTTATCTTGATTCATAGCAACATGTATGGAAGAAAATGAAAAACACACACTTGTCTTTGTCTGTATCCATATACATAATAAATATGCACATTTGTACCACACGTTTCACAAAATTTCAAGATATTTCACGACAACAGCACCAAAGAGTCTCTCGAATACATTCATTCAGTATTTTCCAGATATACAAATAATCTATTAATTAGAGAAGTGAATAATTTACAATAAAATAACAATTTTAAAGTACATTTCTAATTTTCAGTACTTTTATACTACAATAATTCCATTCAGATCCACATGCGCCATTAGTCAGTTACTGTATGGAGGCTGTGGATTTAGAATGTTCATGAAGGAAACACATGGCAATACCAGTTTATTAGGAACACTTTCAGTCTAATACAATCCACTTCATCCAAACGACATGCCGGTTTGTTTGTAACGCATGCAATGTTCGATTTTGTTGACATTGTGCGACATAAGCGTTGGTTCAACTCTATGGTTATTTTCAAGGCTGTATTTAGTGGTGGTGTGTGTTGGAGTGAAGCTTAATGAGTTTTTCAAATTGTTTACTCACAGGGATCAGAATAATAGAAATGCAATCCAATGACATCATCCACCACACACTACAGTCCCCCAATATGTGCATACAATTCAATCAACTCCTCTCTGAGTATTAGAAGCTCCACTAAGGTAAGACCCAGTATAGCAGTGACGATGTTTTGTTTTGGATTTCACGAGATTGTACATGTGTTCCTAATGTACTTGTCACTGTGTGTTAAAGGTTATTATCCTGTCTAAATGATTGAAAAATCTTCAGTGTTCAACAACGCAAGCAGCTTACTTCGGTTGAAAAGCGTTTCTTTAGGACTCCCTCTTCCAGCCTCTCATTGGCTCATTCCTGTGCTCAGCTCCAGCGAGGAATCCAAACTGTACACAAAAACTCTGAGAACTCACCATGGTATTAAAATCACAGACAAAAAAAAACGTCAGGTACCGCCTCTCCAAGACGCAAATGCCACAAAGTGAAGATTTTTGTCGAAAAAAAAAACCCAACGCAAAATCATCACCAAACCATTAAGAAAACGACACTGAACAATTGAACTACCGTACTGTATGACAACACCTCTCTGGAATATGTTTTTGTTTGGTCCAAACGTAGAAACGTAATATGTATGCATATACAAGATGCCGTCTTGTAGATGGTTTCTGTGAGACGTCTGCTTAAGCAAATTGCATTCAGGTGTCAAAAGCATCGTGTTGGTACGACACAAAAGGTGAAACTGCGTGGCCTATTGTTAACGGCCTTCGTAACGTTGTGTTCTAAAATTTCAACCACTGTTTACTTCTGATTCGCTGCCATCAGGGGTTTGACTCTTTCTTCCTCTTCATTTCCCTAAAACTACTCACTGCAGTGACATGCATCTACCCATAAATCACAAACTCATATAAAGATACCATCACTTTATACTTTAACCAGCCCTATATTTCCTGCTGTACACTCTGTACCACACTTCTGTCTGCGGTGGAGCTTTGTAGTGTGAGCAGCCATATTCTTTGAGGTCTTCTGTATATTGTCATTTTGGATAAATAAATACAACTAAACATTTGTTATTCAGAAATCTGTACGATGCTGAACTACAGTCTCCAGAACTTGTCTCTGAAAATTTTGTGCAAAAATCTTTCCCCTCCACCACCCGTCTTTGTTAGATTGAATCAGTCTTTGTTTTTCTTCCTTGTACAAGGCGCCAGATGTGCAACTAGAACACATGAACTGCTACAGAACAAACATGACACAGACAGGTGAAAGAGATCGAGCCAAACCAAACAAAGACAGTAAAAGCCAACAAAACAATCAAAACATGTCCAGAGGAAACAAAAATCCTTTGGAGTGGAAAGATAGGATCATTCCAGAATTTTCTTGTCCATGGACTCTTTGCCATTGGTCCGGGAATAAGGCTCAAAGGCGGAGGAGCTTAGGTAGCGGGCAGAAAGTTCCTGCAGGTTTCCAGCCAGCGAGCTAGCCATGGACAGCGGGTTAGAGGAAATACGGGTGGCGACGCCGCTCAGTATGGAGGGCATGGGGAAGCTGAAGAGGCCGTGAGCTGCTGGCGAGCTCTGTAGGCCTGCTACAGTCCCTGAGCTGGTGACAGTGGGGAGAGGAGGGCTGCCGGCCGCCGTGCCAGTGCTGCTGCCGCTGCTACTGCTGCCACTGCTGCCGTTGCTGGCCATGGCCAAGGAGGGAGGGCGCAGGCCCGAGCCCAGCGTGCCACTGCCGCAGTGAGACAGGAGGCCCGGCAGACCAGGGGGCGTTAGCAGACGACCTTGTTCCAGCAGTCTGAGGACGCTACAGGTCGCTGCTGTTTCGGAAACCACTGAACGCAGCTCGGAATCTTTACCCTGGTCCTTCTTCTGCTTAGTGCGCCGATTCTGGAACCAAACCTTTACCTGGAGAGGCAGACACAGAATAGAAAGAACAATGAAAACCACAATGCACAGTTTGTATACACTTTCCTTGCATTTTGTAGGAAGACAGACACATCTTACAGGCATTTGCCGTTATCATGCTTTCCTGTTAGTTTAGCTGTAGGAGCAAAAAACATCCCTGCTTTAAATAATTAGATTTATGTTCACTTAGTGTTTGTCAATGCAACGCCATCATTGATTCACATTCACACCTTATTTGCAGATGACCCCCAAACCCTACAACCAACATCACACACTGATCACTATTTGTATAGTACGCATGTGGACACACACATACACACAGGCGTGCCCAGAGAGCTAACGATTGTGATGAAAAGCTTTCGATGGCCCACTCTGGTAGACGTTTATGCAGCTGATTCAATCACAGCTTGTTTAAAGACACACTGAGCACAAATAGTCGGTCCTTGTGTAGTATTTGGTGCACATTTGCATAATTTTGAAAACAAAACAGGACAGCAACTCCAAACTGACAGCTGTTAGATGTTAGGTGTCAGATTAGACCTTAAAATCTAAGATATCTGTCATATTAATATAGTGGGAAAATCCCATCGGTTTTCCTCTTGATTGGTCCATGTTTGTGCAAAAATCCAAAACTAAAATAAAAGCCACAACAGGTGAAAGAAACTCACTCACAGAGTGTTTCCACTCCTAGAAATACAAAACAAGAAAGGGAGTCCATTTTGATGCCATTGAATAAACCGCAGCGAGAACAGCAGCCATGTGATTTAAATTTCAATCAAGTCGTTCATCTGGCTCAACAGAACCATTCTGTTATCCTAAACATTCATTATTCGGTTTCTCTCATTTGTGTGATTTGTTATTTGAAGAAAATGAAACAAAACCAAGATTTTCTGTGTTTACTGCATGGCTGCCACATGATTACTCTGCCTGTGCTTAGAGGTCTCCTGCAATCATGCCTGATTGCTTTCATATGTCACATAACCATAGTACATGCACCAATCAACAATGAGTCTGCATCTCAACACTGTTCCTCCTCGAATCACATTTGAACATTTTAATTCATCTTTAGTTTGACACCGCAACAACTGTTCAAAGCCCTGCCACTGGACACAATGTTTTTCTCCATTTTAGAAGGCACATTCTGGTAAATCAAAGAGGATTCGGTGGACACACTGAAGCAAATGGCTGTCTTCCTTTAATGTAACACGCCATGTGTCCCTGGAAAAAAATGTTAATTTCATGATGTTATCATTGGTGATTTCATCAGGGCAACAAGAAGGAAGCCTCCTCCTCCGTTCTGCCTAAATAAGGAGAAAATGCTGTTTCTACCATGACCTTCAAGTTATTATGAAGCAAAATTGCATTCCCTCAGAGTTACAGATCCAGATAGCTCCAATTCCAATTTCAAGTAAAAATAGAAACATGACACATTTCAAAAACACTGTTTTGCATAAATATGTTGGTAACTGGACAAAGCACAGTAAGTTTGCTGAATGCACATAAATAAATGGCCTGATAAGTTATTATGGTGTGAAAAGGCTTAATCTCCTGCAAACCCCGGTTCAATGCCAATGTCCTTCACCATCACAGAAATATCCCTCTAAAACATTTGCTTGAGAAAAGAATGGAATAGCCCTGAAGATTTTTAAAATGCTTGAACACACATAGATGAAAGTCCGGCTGAAAATATGTCAAGACTTTGAAACAGACAGACGGGATTCCCTGGAGTCTAAATCAGAGAGTGTGAGTGGCTTTAGATTCCAGTGTCAAACATTGAGAGTAAATCCAGTTTACACACACATGACCCACTGCTGACCCCACACAGGCGCAGGACACTTGCTTTATGGAAACTTTCATTACAACAGCTTTGGCTACAAGGAAACCCTGCATAAAATATTTGAGCGGCTCAGTTTAAAGGGATAAATCTGATAAAAAGTATTTCTGTGTGAGATTTTGAAAGACACAAGCTGCGATGCAAGTGTCACCACAACTCAACACAGGATTGGAAGATGCTGTTTGATGTTGTTAAAAGGTTTGTTTATATCCACAAATCTGTTGAATCAGGGAGATCAGTTTAGTTCTGATCATACCAGAAAGACATAAAACATAGCAAATAATATTTTCTCTCTTTAACTGATACTCTTCAGTTATATACGTGAACAGAGCTTAAATTTAAATAATAATAGAAATGAATGAAGCCCCTTAGACAATTAAAATCACAAAATATAATATGACTTTAATTACTGAACAATAATGTATTCATTTAAATTTGTATTTCTTCAGCTGCTGCAAAGTGTTTTTTTGTCTAAATCAGAATGATGTTTGTCCGAACACAAATTTAGCTGGATCATGTGTAAATAATCTTTGTTTGATTTGTAAAATTTACACATATTTACAGTTGTTTACCGTAACTTTAAGCATTACAAAGCTTTTAGAGTAAAATATCAGAATAGAGGCTTAAAACTTTAAACACAAAGTGGTGGAGTGTCAAAGTCACACTGTTTAAATAAAGAAGAATTTCTACTTTCTTCTTATTGTTTTTATGTATCGTAAATGTTAAAGTCCAACTATGAAAGGAGATAATGCACACACACACACACACACACACACACACACACACACACACACACACACACACACACCTTACCTGAGTTTCAGACAGATTGAGCTGGCGAGCCAGTTCAGTTCGCTCCCTGCCTACGACGTACTGGCACCTCTGGAACTCCATTTCCAGCCGGTAGAGCTGCTCTGCAGTGAAGGAGGTTCGGGTTCGTTTGGGTCGGTCCAGATCCAAACCTTTAGGCAGGATGATCTCACGGATAGAACCCTTAGCATCTGCAAGGACAAGCCCATGTACACCAGCACATTCAGAAAATACTCCTGACTTATTAAAATTGTTACTATTCTAATTTGCTGTTGTTGTTGTTGTGGTGGAGTGATTGATATATTATGAATCTATAACACAGAAGGTCCTCAAATATCTAATTTAAATTTCATAAATTAAATCTAGACCAGTGTATGATTATGGATTTAGAGACACGTACTGATGCTCAAATAAAGTATCACTCTTATAGCTTATTACATATTATATATTTACATTTGAAATAATTAAGTAATTAATACGGAAATATCCTATATCTATCATATCATTAATCTCTTATAGAAATTCACTTTAAAGGTAAATTACAACACAGAATGTTGATGCTAAAAGTATTTCACAATGATCAGATTTTAAAAACTAATAAGATGAAGCACAATTTTAGATAAAAGTCATTGTAAGGAATTTCACTTTTAGAAAGTTTAATAATTTTTAGTTACGTTCACAAATTATGATACCGTCCATCATAAAACCTGTTTTGCTGAAGTTGAATATGAACAGTTTATACGTCTAACTTTGTATAAAATAAAATGCTACCTTACCGACTGACACACACGCACACAATTCAATAACTGAATGATTTGAAATTAATCTTGTATTGTAGAAACTAATACCTTTCTGTATTTATTTATTTTAAAATTTCTAAAGTCTTTAATGAATACATTTTTAATAGTCAACTTGTGTTTCTCCTAAAACATCTGAGCATAAATATATTTATATTTAACTGCGGAAATTGCATTTTTATTGTTAATAATTTACAATAAGGTAACGATAACACAGTGACTACACTATATTATAATGTAATGTTTAGAAAAACGGATCAAGCTGAAAATGAAAGCTCTTGCATTGTTCATTGCACTATTTATACACACACAAATAAACCTTAAAATTGAAAATAGTTTGTCAACACATCTGCTTGAGTTTTAGGAGTTTTATCCCTCATATTTTTTATTTTGAATAATTTACCTCAAACTGTCCCACAGGTTGCTTAGTACATTCAACTTTGTAAACATAACTAATATAAATCAGAAACAAAGGGTGTTAAACTTAAAATTCTAAAGGAAATCATCTGAATTGTTGATTTTTGTCAGCAGAATATTCCATAATCTTTCTGACTTTAAAATGCATTCCAGCCATACGTGTTCACACTACGGTGCTTTAAAATGTCTTTCTCCACACAAATATGTCCCTAAGTGCGATAGAAAAAAGTTTTTTACCTCGTACGAGTATTCTCCGACAGTAGTCCGGGTCCCCTGTGTTCCCCCTATTCTTCTCACAGTTGTCCACGGTCCCCGAGGAGGAAAAAGAGTCCTGCTGCTCCTTGAGGAAGCTCTTGGACAGGCTGCTTTGCGAGTCCTTGCTTTCTTTCCCCTCCTTTAGTCCATTCTTCAGCACCATCCCTTCCGTCTCTTGGTTGTACCTGACCTCCATGCTGGGTTTATCCTCTTGGACCTTCTGCTCGTTTGCCTCTTCTTCTCCTTTGTCAGAAAAAACGCTGAGATTATGGAGAATACGGCGCGCCGTGTCTTCTGGACAGTGTGGGTTTTAGTTTCAAAACAGCACCTTTCAGCGGGGCAGAGTTAGCTATCTAATGTTCAGTGAAATACTTCCGTCGCCCGCCCAAGGAGCTCTATTATCACTGACCAAACTCCCTTGCCCAATGATCATGGAGTTCTCAGTGAAACTCGACAGTGATTTAATACCCCCCTTTCCTTGTTACATAGACATCAGGCTGATAGATGATCTCCAAATAATCAGACCCATGGATGCGCACTCGCCGTTTCAATTGATTACGGTAATTTTGCTGCCTCCACATTTGCGTAACCTCATGAATACACTAAATTGTTTGTGGAAATAGATCAGGTCTTGATAGAGGGGTTTGCTGGTCCCGTCCCCTTCAGTTTGTCTGCTCTCAACCCAGGGAATCAAGACAAATGATTGGTCTTGTCTCACAACGAAGCCTTCGTGAACCCCACATGAATAAACACAATCACAGGGGTACGACTCTTCCAGACCTGAAAAAAGTTCCAGGGTGCTTCAGTCTTCCATCCAGAGAACACGCCGAGCCATTTCCCCCCCGACTTTTCACAGCGCACCTGATTGCTGCAACGCGCCGACAAACTTTGATCCCCGCTTTCCTTTGGCTCGCTTGCCAATCAGTTGAATCTGCAATGTGCAGATCTCACCACTATGTTATTGTAGGCAAGAGACACGGCGAGAGAGAGCGGCAGAGAGAGAGAGAGACAGAGACAGAGACAGAGACAGAGAGAGCGAGAGCGAGAGCGAGAGCGAGAGCGAGAGAGTGAGCGTGCGAGAGGAGTGAAGAGGATAAAGAACAAATCCACAACGATTAAAATTTATGGAGGCAATGACGATCCAGCCAGTTTTAGCAATGCACAAAACTCGGCTAGGATTTAACAGGAATTCTGTTCAAGCTTCCTGTGTTGTCCTGTAGTCATTTCAGCAAACAAACGTCTTTGGTCCTGGCCACCAACGCCACAGCCTGCAGTATTCAAATGAACGCACCCCTGACGCCAAATCCACCTCTCATAATCTTAACCTACGCATTTGCAAAACGTAGAAAAAGCGGAACAAAACTTCATTAGTGCTCAGACTGCCTCTGCTCTCTCACACACGCATACCCCCGGAATGGCCCCTACCTCTCTGCACCACTCGCCTTCCAGCCCACTACACACCCACCCAACCACCCAACTCTTAGCTATTTTCATTGTCAGTGCAACAATATCTCTGAACACAGCAGTGGCCAGTAATCCAATAAGACCATTGATTAGGCTACAATGATTCAATTCAAACCAGTGGCCGAGTGCAAGGAACATTCTCTGGCCCTTCTTGTCACCTTAGCTGGCCAGAAGCCCTCTTCAAGCTGCCCCCCTCCCTGAGTGCCATTCATGTCTTTATGGGAAACAGAGAGGAAAAGGAGTGAAAGATGGCAATTATCTAATTGGACTATTAACAAACAATTCTGTGAGTGTGGCTGCCCGGCAGCAGTCTCGGGGTGGGTTTAAGGGCCGCATGTTGGACTAACTTTATTCACTGAGTGTTTGGGGGGCTGCTGCTTGGAGTGGGACAGGAGCCATTGTTTGAGGAAGGTAAAAAGGAGGCTAAAAAGGGAGCGACTAAAGAGGACCTGGGCTTCTCAAGCTTGTGGTGCTGAGCCCCAGCCTGGGAAATAGATTGAGGATGCAGCATCTTGGCCTCTCAGCTGCACACAATAGGCTGAGGAGGAGAAAAGGCTGTGTTGAATTTGTGGCTCCCATAAAATATGACACATACAGCGTAGGCAGCGCAAAGGAGCGGGCCTGTTTTTAATTTTATTAGCAAACTACGACTTCATATTAGCAAGGAACACCATGCATCCGTTTCTTTCAACTTATTTCAATGTCACTACGCACTTGATTAACGTAATAAATAACAGATTTTTAAAAACTGGGTGTTTCTACCAAGAACACAGCCACTGAATTTTGTCCGTGGAGCTCTGCAGTTTCTAAACAGATCAGCCAACATGTTGTACACTTGTAGCAAAAGGTTTTCCCTAAAATCTAGAGGCAGAAATCGATCCGCCAGGCTTGTATGACAGCAGATCGCTGTTTGTTACTGCAAAGACCCGTTTCTGATTGCATGTGATGCTCCACAGTCATGGTACTTAACACACAAATATGTGGTCATTATATCTGCATAGTTGCTGTATCGCTGGCCCTCTGTTGGCAGCCATGATGCTGATCAGACTGTGTGGTGTGAAAGTGTTTGCCGGTGATGTCACTGGACAGTGCATGAATGTGAACACAATCAGCCCTCGGTGTTAAGCTTCTGCCGTGACACAGGCCACGTTTATTGTATTTACCGCTGAATAGCCTTTGGAGAAATCGAAGAAAGTGTGGGTACAGAGGATACGAACCCTGTTGATATAATGGTTGAAGGTACATTTTGTGCAATTTGTGTTGTGGGCAGTGTTTGTTTTTGTGATGTTGAGGTGTATGTGGCTATGATGGCCCACTGAATGCTAAATTGTGACGCTGCAGGGAGATAGCAGGGAATCAGCAGAAACATGTGGGCAGTCAGAGAGCTGTCGAGGGCCAGGAGGATGAGAACTCACTAGTTCACCATTTTGCCTTTGGAACACAAACAGCAGTACTAACCTCCAACATTGACACAGTGCAGATAGCTTCTGTTTGCTGTTTGAGAAAATAAACAAAACCATCAATGGCAAACACTGCCTGTACACGTTTGTGTGTAACCTCAAGATTCAAGCCCTTCAAGTGTGTAATGTGGCCTTCTGTGCTAACAGACCGGGGCTGTTAATGGTAAATATTTGGAACAAGAAAAACAAGAAATGTTATGGACTGACCCTTTTTTCACGTTTAAAAAAGCTGAAAAGCACAAATGCATGTTTCCAATGATTTTTGCTCTTTTAAAGCTGTAGATATTTAACGACACCCTTTTCTTGAATTTTACGTCATTCTAATCACATCCTGATAGGAATCCATAAATTGGACACTCTGTGAAAACTATAATTTCTCGCCTTCGGATTGGATCCAACTTGGGGGAAAACAAGAAATTCCGCCGTTTTCCACAAGGGGGAGCACTAACTTAACTGTCAATCAAGTCTCATGTTCTCAGATGGGAGGAGTTGTGGAAGCAGGAGTGGAGTGGAAGCAGGTGTGGGAAGGAGGCGGCGAAAGCTCACACTTTCGCCAAAATTTTACAGAGTGCAGCATTAACAGCAATAGGTGTATTATCATTGCCATGTTAAAGAGATCAATATGCACAATGTAAATTACACATCATGCATACAAGTGATCTTTGCAAACTATCTAAGAATGGGAGCGGCATGGATGTGACTTTCATGCAACAACAAAACAAAAAGGATAGAATGCATGTTGCAGCTCTGCAGCAGACATACTTCTCTAACTAACGAAAAGCTACAATGCACTACAGCAGTGGGGAGGTTCTGCTCCTAATGTGGGCAGAATCTAACCATGGGAGGGAGAGCCTTGAAGGTGACCCCTGTCCTGCCACTGCAATGACACCAGTGATGATCCCAGGAGAGGGTCCATGCCATTATCACAGATAATCTGAAATGTTTTAGCCCCGTTGGGTTTCAAGTCTTCTGACCTTGTGGTGGTGTGACTGTTTTGCTTCCGATCTTAAGCGCTCCTGTGTCCACCTAAAATCCGATGGAAGAGTCAGAGCCTAGATTTTTTCGGTTTCTTTTTGGGACACTGTTGTAAGTAGTCGGCCATATTCCTCAAATTTTTCAGAATGAATTTTGAAAGTAGTATGCTACGGTTCTGAGAAACACCAACACATGACAGCAAAGGCTGCAGAAGAATTGATGTTCCACTGTGTCTAAACAAACACCAGTTGTTGTGATGGTTTTGAACCTGTTGAGTACTTTGGTCTCATCAGGATTTTCTCATTTTGTCAATTATGGAAAGGTTTTAGCTGAAACTTTGAGGAGCCAAGAAAAGGACTTCTTTAAAATGGTTCAATGCCTTCCTGCATTGTTGGCAGTAGTCTGTAGAGCAGGAAGAAGTCTATGTTGAAGAATAGGTAAAGTACCATATTTCTAAGCTTGCTACAGAACTTTGCTATTAACCTCTGTACTTTAACAGGGGACAATAGAATCAGAATTGTTTCAATGCCAATTGTGGGGTGACTGTTGTTGTCTTATTGTCGTGTATTATTATTATCATTTCACAATCAAGCACACAGACTGACATGTGTATAAAATGCAAAAGGTGATTGCACAGGAAATTTCCGCCCACATGGTCAAATGAACACAGGCCAGCAGTGAATCACCAGCATTGCCGTCACGATTACATTCATCGTTTTAACAAAACATGGTTCAGTGACATTCTTTGATGCCCTGAACAATGTGCGGTGCTGTTATCTGAACCACCAAGGAAGGCATTCCATTATTCCAAAACTGGAAAACAGAGCGGCTCCCCGAACACGTTTAATGTTAGAAATAAACACGTCCATGAGAATCAAATCAAACACTAAACTGCTCTGGCCGCTGGTGGAATTTCAAGCTATTTCCACGGAGGAAATGCTTTCTCTTGTCAGCATGTTTCTTTCCATTATAATACCCTCACTTCTACCATGGCAAACTGTTGCATTCACAAGCACTGTGTTAACACAATGCAAACCATTCTGTGCTTAAAAGGCTATTAATGCCTCACTGCTATATGTTGGCCCTTTGTGCTCTTGTTATTTGGTCCCATAGCTGCTGCTCCGTAGCACTTTCTAGCAAAGCCTTTTAGTTTCTCAAATACAAGGTAAGTTGCCGTGGAGAGCGCAGGCCTGGTATAGCCTTGATGTCAACAAGACAACATGGAAATGAATGGCGACATTCAAAACCCTGTTTTATGTTTACAAATGTGCTGATTATGTTCCACAGAAAGAGAGCAAGCTGTTCTTGAACCCTCTATATAAAAAAGCTTGTTTACATTTATGATGGAGGCGGTAGATTGGCAACAGAGCTCAAAAATAGTCGCGTGATGGTTTTCACAGGCAAGCTTGGAATTCTTACCTTTCCCACCAATTAAGCCTCCCTTGAGCTGTTGATGTTTAAACATTATTCAGCAGCTTTAACTATGAGCACTTCTGACAACTGAGCTAATAATTAGGATTAATAGTTTGGTGTGTAACACTTGATGTCAGACCAATGACAACACTGTTGTTAATGGGCGCTGAGGGTTTGCAGATAATTTATTCAGCTAATTTGCTCGAGACGAGGCAAACGTCTTGGGCTACATTGTGTAACAAATGTAGTTTGCGGAGTTTGTAATTTCTCTACGATGCCTATTTAATTAGCGCGTTACAAGGACAGAGAACAGACACACAAACCAGAGAGAGAAATAAAGGGAGAGGGAGAAAGAGATGGGAGTGTGTGAGGCTCATTGCCACCAAGCTGGTCACTGTTCACTCCTGTACACTACTAAATTGGTACAACACCCAGCAGGAATAATCAGCTATAATTCTGTATCACGCAACACAGTTAAGATGAGGTTAAACACAGAGCAGCGTAGCTTCAGAATCAGGCCTCCTGTGTTTCCAAACACGGCTAAAAGATTTGTCTTGCGAAAAAAGAAAAGAAAGAAAAATCCATCTGTGGTCTGATAAATGCTGGGCCGAGTGCTTAGAAAGGAGAAGAAAAAAACACGATTTATTTTCAAAGCTTTTATGATGCTTTCCATTGTTCCCTTCAAGCTTTATTCTCAGTGCACTATACGACTGACAATGGCGACATAACTGTTGCAGAGATACAAAAGAGCTGCTCAAATTACACCTGTGACAATTACGACAGCAAGGCGCTATCTGTGGGACAAAGGAGTGTTATCTAAAACTACTCATGGGAGAATGTACAGAAAAAAATCAATTACTGCACAGGCTTTGTTGCAGGCTTCAGGCCGTCTGGTAGGTCACACATGAAATACTGTAGTGTCAGATCTAAGATTTGATGTTTTACTATAAACAGGAATTAACAACAGGCTATACTTGAAGCAGTTTGAAAGTGATTTTTGTGAAGTACATAAAATCTATCCTTAACATCTATGTAGTCCATATCATGGTGTAATAAGACATGGAGTGCTTGTGCATGGCTCGATGAATTCCAGCACAAAAAGCCCTGAGTAAATCTCACAAGCTCAGTTTTCTCGACCAGATTTAAGCCTAAAAAGCAGAGCCTGACACCTGGCAGCTGGACCATCAAGCAAGCTGTGTTTAGATGACCATGCGACCCGCTGACTCTCCGAACTTGTGAACCTTGTGGATCAAAATCAGATCAAACAATGATTCTGCAACTGCACAACTTAGTTCACACCTCAATAAGGCATTTTCCCAAAAGTTTGACTTGTGTGACCAGTTTGAAGAGCTCAAGCAACAAAGCTAATTCCCTTATGTGCCTGAAAGGTTCACATTCATTTATTAGAAAATTAATTATTGGATCAATTATTGGTTGTAAAGTCTTCTTGAAATCAAGAAGACTTGCCAAAGCAACAATGAGTGAAGCAATAAGTGAGGGCAGAGAATTCCATTTGTTGTGAAGCAATGAAACTGCCGAGTCTACATTGGGGGGAAAACACTGGACGGCTCTGGAGTAGGAGATCCATCCCAAATCTTTAGGATCAATGCAGTGAGAGGTGCAGCAAGGACTGTGGTATTTGCATAATTAATAAAATACAACACAATCAGAAACAAAGCAGAAAGTTTTTGTTTTGTTGAACTTACATGACACTACTTTATTAATCAGTTCTAGAAAGAGGGTCAGACTTATTAGTGATAGAAATCTATTTAAATTAATACAAATAACAGTTTAGTTGTATTAGGAACAGGCTGAAGGTGAACACAAGGTGCCTGTCTGGATTTCCATATTCCTTGCTCATGCTTGCTGGTGAGTTTTGTAGGAGGAATTAATGATTTGTACCCAGTATGTCACTATGACATATACGCGCACACTGCAAGTCAAGAATTGAATTGGTGTTACATGAATTAAGCGCAAACAGCTGTCTGAATGGCAGGTCAGGGAACGTAGCTGTTAACAAAAGAATAGAAATGCAAAGAAGGAGGAGAGCAAACAGGGAGGTGACAAAAGACGACAGCACCCTGAAGATCATGTGATTTAAACAATGACAAACAAATTAAAACCCACACTGCCCACGGCTGCACAGAACGCATCGCAAACACATTTCAGCCTGAGTGCCGAAACGGTGGGCAGGATAAACAGAGGCAGATAGGTTTAATTCATAAATGATATCTATCTATTCTCAGGAAGCATGTGAGATTTGTGATCTTATTTAGAAGCAGCTATATATGTAATGTAATGCTTCTTATAATAATCCTTTATACAAGATCATGTTTTACCGCAAAGTCAAACTATTCAGGCTGAAAAAAATTGGCATAAACAAAAGAAGGAAAGTGCTTCACTCTGTTAAAGCCTTCATCAGATTCCCTCCATAACATTTCACTCCTGCCTTATAAAATGTGTTCTTGGAGCCTCATTAACTTCAAGTAAAAGAAAACCTTTAGTAGATTTGATAAACCACAGTGTACTCTGATCTCTTGACATATAGTTGAGATGAAGACGATGCACTTAGGTATGATCCCAAAGTTTACAAGGTTGCTCATGTTCTTCCTCCTAATGAAGGTGGGAGGCCTCGTGAGCTTCATAACTGTGACCCTGTCTTACAGCCACTCAGCCTAATCATTTTACAACACCTCATTAACAATCGAAGCTGGGGAATTCTCAAACCCGCACAGTTCACCATCCACACAGTAACTTTACCTAACTGGTGCATAAATATGACAACAAAGTTTAATTTAGATCTTGAAATATTCATTTAAAGCTCAGTGTGTTCATATGTCATTAACATGCAGTAAGTATATTGTTAATGTATTATAAAAACGCATTATATATTCATTCGCCCTACATGAATGCAGTTCACTAGCCTGGACTCTAAGCACTTTCAATAGAAATAATAAAATGACCTTGAATATGTCAAAAAGGTGTGCTAATATGGTTGACACTGAGGAAGAGGGTGGTGGTCATTTTTTCTGCTGTCTGGTCAGTTAATAAATCGTAAATATTTAAATTCATCAGAATCAGAATCGCTTTATTCGCCAATGAATGAAGAGGAATTTGCTCTGGTCCTTGGTGCAAACATATAACATATAAAAAAGACAACAAGAAACAACATATAAAACAACATAAACTGCGATTGTGCAAAGCAATAAAAACCACAATGTATTTTGATGAATTTGAATACGAAAGTCTATTTTCCCAATTCTGAGGACTAGAACTAACGACAAAACGCGATGGTGGGGCAGAGAATTGCTGGAAAGACTCTTCATCTTTCAGGCATGTCAGATGAGATGTAACTATTAGGGCTCTACCGCCCTCTTGTGACCATCGATGGTAACATACCCCAGCTACTTGGCTCTTAATTTGTTATTGCAATCTGTTGAAGTGAATGATCTCACAGTGACACATTGTGCAGCATTTGGCCTGAGCTCTCTTCTAGACTGCGCTCAGACAGGAGGCACAATTTTGGCATCACCGTGCATTTAAAGAAAAGTGGTTAGTTACTGTTGATTTTTAATACAGTTCATTTGTTTATTTTTATATTTTGGGAATTTAGGATTGTTCTTCATTTGGCATTGGTCACACTGTCCTAAAGAAAAGGCTTGCCACAACCAGAAAGCGGTGGTACCATATAAGTCCACCTAGTTATAAGTAAAGAGAGGAACAGGGAGTGCCAGTCTCAGAGTGTGTCTCCTGTGTAGTCAGGGGTTATTTGGTTGACACAAGTCAAAGCACAGTGATGCTCTCTCTGTTTGTTCAATGTTCCAAAGTTTACTCAGGGGTGTACTCTAAATAAACCATTTTAGAAAGATAGGTAGGTAGGTAGGTAGGTAGGTAGGTGCAAATGAAAGTGCAGTGTGTGTGTCAGACCAAATGCTTCCAGGCTTGCCTGACAACTTGACTGCTTTTGGCTGCCAAAAAACCTTGGGTGTGCCTTTCAGCGGTTTGTTTCATAACCTGCTGGTACAGATCTGGCAGATCCATCCCATCTTGTGATGCTCTCTGTGTTTGTTCAATGTCCCCCCCCCCCAACCTGCTTCACTGTCACCTTATAGTATATTGCACTAAACTTTGCTGTATGTCATATATACACACGTGTATGCTGTAGTTGTATAGATTGTCATTACTCGTACCTCACAGTCAGATGCACATTGCACTTTGTAACCTTGTCCTCCTTATGTACTTATACTGTCATGTACTGTTCCCCCCATTGTATGTACTTCATACCCCTTATTGTGTGTACTTATCGTGTACTTATTATCTACTTGCATTCTTGCACTTTTCATTCTTGCAATAGTTGGGTGATTTCTGATTTCTGGTTCTTGTTTTCATGCTGTACTGTAACTGTTGCAGTAATTTCCCTCGGGATAATAACATTTAATCTTATCTTAGATAGATAGATAGATAGATAGATAGAAAAATAGATACATAGATAGATAGATGCAAATTCACTCTTAAAAGTGCAGTGTGTGTGTGTCAGAGTGAATGCTTCCAGGCTTGCCTGACAACTTTAGTGCTTTTGGCTGCCAAAAAACCTTGGCTGTTCCTTTCTGTGATTGGTTTGTGTCATAACCTGCTGGATCCATCCCATCCTGCCTAACATAACAGCAGTATCTACAGGGACATCTCCACCTGAACTTCTCTGAGGGTGAGTCTTTACACTCATTTGGGTTGATTAGACACATAAGATGATCTAAACAGAACACGGTTGGAATATTATGTAGTAATGTACTGAGAATTCAAAGAATGAGGCTTTGGATAAATGTGCCATATAAGTCCACCTAGTTATAAGTAAAGAGAGGAACAGGGAGTGCCAGTCTCATGTGTAGTCGGGGGTTATTTGGTTGACACAAGTCAAAGCACAGTGATGCTCTCTCTGTTTGTTCAAAAGTTTACTCAGGGATGAACTCTATAGATAGAGCATGATTTCAAGAAGACTTTACAACCAATAATTGATCCAATAATTAATTTTCTCAGAAATGAACGTGGACCCTTCAGGTGCATGAGGGAATTATTGCACAACTACTTCAGCTTTGTTGCTTGAGCTCTTTGTTGTTGGTTACACAAAAAACCTTGTTCCTTGTTCCTTGTTCCCATCTTGCCTAACATAACAGCATAATCTACAGGGACATCGCCACCTGAACTTCTCTAAGGGTGAGTCTTTACACTCATTAGGGTTGGTGTGACACACATGAGATGATCTAAACAGAAAATGATTAAACTGAAGAGAATGGGTATTATATTTTCGTAGACTTTTCTGCTGCATTTTACTCCTGTTGTGCTCCAGATCACCCATACAGTACTTGTTCTTAAATGGACGTTGATGCAAGGATAGATTCTGTTTTTAATTATTTCCATATTCCATTTCTTTTGCCTGCCAGAGAAAAATTTCTGTTTGATTAGACACATTTTTTTTTTTTAATACATTTTTTCCCCTGCAAATTTAAATGTCTTTAAATACACATTAACATGAATCCAACATATTGTAGTGAACAGATAAATGGGGGCAGAAGACGTTATCTTTCAGTCAGCAATGCACACATTAAGGACTCACAGGAGCTCTCTCAGGCTGGGCACCTGTTCATTCACAGCACAAGACTAGCCTAGACCTGTCCCTCCAAGCCACCTGTACCGTCCTGTCCCGGAACCGTCCCTATCGCTGCTGTGCCAGTCACGAGGCCGCATGTTACAGGCTGGCTCTGTCAGGTTCCCCCGTGATTGGCAGAACCTATTCAGTCTCCTGCTGACTGAGATCCCAGATACACAAGACGCACAATGCAATATTACTGAAAAGAAGATACCTTTGTAAAAAAAAAAAAAAAAAAGATCAAATAAGAAAAAAAAAAACGACGATGTTTAGTTCACCAACAAACCCTTTTGAAATCTTTTTTGCAAGATATTCCTGGTCTAAAACACTGCAGCCAGTACTGAGGCCAGTATATTATTATGCCAAGTGTATGGACATTGTTATGAGCGAAAATGGATTGTTTTGTTGCTTGACCACAAAACTCCACAAATTTATGAGAGGTACCCTCCACCTCAGAAGCCACCCATGAAAATGCAAGTGGCGAGGCTGCACCTGCTGCTGATGTAGCAGCTGATAAGGGTAAGCGCAAACCAGAGAAGACCCGAACATACAATACAGATCATTTTCTGAAGTTTGGATTTACCTCAGAGGAGACAGATGACATTGAATTACCAATGTGTCATTTGCTCTACTGTGCTGTCAAAGGAATCTATGAAACCATCAAAGCTGCAGCGTCACTAAGAGACAACCCACAGCCACTTAAAAGACAAACCTGTTGAATACTTCCAAACTAGTCTCAAATCCCCCCAAGGTCAACAGACATTGATGAGAAAGCCAAAGTTGGTGAGCTAGCTATGAAATGCTCTTATCAAGCTGCTCTTCGGATTGCCCAGAAGAAACAGCCAAACACACTTGGAGAGGATTTAAGATTGCCTTCAGCAACTGACACAACAATGAATGGGAATGATATTGACATTAATACGTAAACTGAAAACTATTCCAGTGTCGGACACAACCATTGCTCGCCGCATTGACGAGATGGCATCTGATGTGAGGGTGCAACTGATAGAGAGGCTGAGGTTTGCAGATGCATTCGCATTACAATTGGATGAATCAACAGACGTGTCAAAGGATGCACAGCTTCTGGCATTTGTGCGCTTTGTTGATCAAAAGGAAATGCAGGAGGAACCTGCACCACCTTGCACATGTTTAAAATAAAAACATGAATATATGAACCTGTGTATTATTTGAATAGCTCAGAATTCAATGCACAATTACAGGATAGCTATGTTTATACATGGCACTAGGCCCAGTTTGATATAAAACACACATTTCTACAATATATAGTAGGGGGTCAGTTTGGGGGTCCTTGGCCAGAACAACGTTAAAGACCCCTGACGTAAATGATTGTTGGCTGTGAAAATGGCAGCAAATAAATTACATTTACTGTCCCACATAAGCGTGAGAGAAAGAACAAAGCCAAGTGAAAGTTGGATGACCGGAACGAGGCAAGATGCAGGCAAAGGACAACGACTGAACCAGTGGCTAAGACGACAACTGCCACAGAACAAAATAAGCTGCGCAATATGTGGTCATGTGACAGGAGTTATTGACATGTTGATTAGACATCTCAGGATGCAGGTTAGGTTTTTTTTTATATTGTACTTAACAAGTACAATGTACAAGTTCCATGTCTGTGGAATGAGCAGGAAGAGGTGTGGTGACAAACGAATAAAGTAAATCCTGAAATTTAATCAGTTACAATTTGGTTATCATATGTCAACATTTCCACCATCTATTTATCATTGCAATGTGAAATCGTCAAGCCAAAAAGTAGACACTGAGACCCAACCTGGTGTAGGGGCAAATACCAGTTCTCAAGCATTAAATTGTGAGGCCTACCACACAGGTCAAAGCCTGAAGATAAGCAGGATCCTTTGTCTCAGGACAGAACTATAAAACTATATCACCCACTGTACCTGGGGTCACTCCCTTTTTCACATCTTATCAGTGGGGAGCTATAAAAGGTTTGATTTGTCCCCAAGACTTTCTCTTTCCGTGCTACTGCTTGACTGCTGAAGACGTCAAGAGAGATCTCTCTCCCTGAACAAAGGCCCAAACTTTGTTTCAGTGAACACCTTCTTCCTCTCTCTAAACCCGTGGAGATCCCCCCCTTTGGTTGCTCGACCCAACTGGATCTTCAACACAACGGACTGCTCGACTACCTCTACGGTGAATTACCACACAGACGTAATTCCACCAAGTAAGGCTTAGACGTCTGGGCAGACAAAGAGTTAGGAAGTGATATTATGTGCATTAGATATAGGATACCATGTGTTCTTAACTAAGCTTAATATTACAAGCGTGTTCTTTAATTTTTCCTCGGTGTTAATCAACACCGATTGCATGTGCGCCGTTCTCTCTCTCTCTCTCTTTCTCTCTCTCTCAATCCTTTGTTCTGGTAAACTGCTAATGTGCTACACCGGCGTGTGTCTGACTGTGATGTTGTGTATTGTAAGCCTTGCTTTGAGCCTCTCAGCCTGCCTCACAAGTTACCTGAATCAAGACTGTCTCTACCCCATCTTCTGCCATGTCGAGGGGCAGAGCACACTCTCACACACACGCACGCACGCACGCACCAGCACACACCCACATATAGGGAAGCTAGGAAGAAAGCCGCCATCTTGGGACCCCTCCCATTCACATGTGTTTAGCCGCCATTGCTACATAGCCTGTTTCTAAGCTAGATCCCGCCATCTTAGTTTGATCCAGATCCTACTAGTGGGCGTGTTATAACTCCGCCACTTCCTGTACATCATTCCCTCCCACACGCACACACACACACTCGCACACACACACACACACACACACACACACTCCAGTTTTGTCTTCCTTGCATTCAAATCTGTTGTTGCCTGAACTTCTTGACATTGTTTATGTTTTCCGGTTTATTTTATTGATGGTAATGACCTTAGTTATTATTGTGAGTAAATAATATTTTCATATCTTAACAAGAAGTGTCTGAAATTGTTTGCTCTGAATGTTTGTATGATTATCAGCCTCTACACGCGTCAAGTCTCACCCTTCTAGACTGATTTCGAGCGCAAAACTAATCTTTAAATTATTCCCGTTTTATTAATTTATTAGTTAATCTGATAATTTTAATTGATAATTAAGACTTATGGTGAATCTTTAAGGTTAGGTCAATTATCTGCTATCTTGGTTCCCTGTGCCAACAAACAGGGTGGTGCCCCCAAGGACTTTAATTTATTAAAGTTATTAATTAATTATTTTATTTTTATTTTCTTTTATTTCATTTTTGATAGCAATCTTTGATAAAGCAATATCACCTACACTGGGGAGGCTGAGGATTAGGGACCTCCACATGTTCCTCTACTTAGCACACACTCTCACTCAAACATACTACAAACACTGCAAATACCTTATTTAGTGATAAATACCAAAAAAGAGAGAGAGCTACTGATCCCCCTTCCAGTCACATGGTAGTCAGAGAACAAGCAGGGTGAATGACAGTCCACCAATAGCTGGCATCACTTAGCTCTGATTAATAGGGAATTCAGACTGCTTGCTCATTTACTGTATCATTTTAAACTGCCCTGAAATCCATTACGTTTCATGTCAATATTGCATTAATTGAATAGAATTGGGTTTGATTAATTTGTGCTAAAACCATTGGGAGCTGGTGCCCCAACGAGTGCAAATACGGAACAGTATTCTCCTACATTGTCAATTATTTTGGAAAGAGATACAGTTTGTGGGCCTAGGTCAGTGGGGTAAGACGGGTTGATTGCGATTTTATTTCTCATAAAATTTCATCACTAAGGCATAATCGGTGGACTACTTAGCCTTGGCTTTTAACATGTTTCTTATTGTTTCATATTTCCATGTTTTGCCTCCTTCAGGAAAGAGTCAGTACCATGTGGACCCTGAGTGTCACTGTTCTAAGAGCTGAAAACATTCAACACCAAGATTATTGTAAGTAAAGCTGTAGGATCCAAATACCTGTAACATGTTGTACCTTTTAACATTTACAAAGCCTACAGGATATGTACTTTTATAGTACAAACTGCTAAAAACCTGTGTTCATAAACAGGTTCTGAAGCCGACTGCTATGTCACCCTGTGTCTCCCCTCCGCATCCAGCAAGACCTACAGGACAAAAACTGTGGCAAACAAACAAAATCCAGAATGGAATGAAACTTTCACCATCCACACCAAGAAAAACCTCAAAGTAAAGACACCATACACTGACGTCCATGTACCAACTGATACAAGACAATCAAGTACAATCAACACAACCTCTTTAACTTCAAATGGAGAACTGGCTGGAATTTTTAAAGAAGCCCTAATCAGTTGAAAGTATTAAATTTTACACTTAAATCCATGACTGACTCTTTGCTCTTTGCAAAGAGCTTAGAAGGGTTGGATCTCTCCTCTCAACTTCTACATATCATTGAACTAAACTCCTTCCGAAGGGGTATTTTCAAGATCAAAACAAAGCAATCAGCTTAACATCATCAATAAATTGCTCTTGATAGAGCCAAAATGTCCTGCAGAGGGCCCCTTTACAGTTTGTTGAGTATTGAGTAGGGAGCTGCGTATGAGTTTCATCTGCTGTCATTACAGAACATTCTGGAGATAGTAATGTATGATGAAGACCCCATGAAGCCTGACGACGTGGTTTCCTCATTGGAGTTTGACATTGACAACCTTACTGTTGGGAAGAAGGAAACCAAGGAGTTTAGTCTCAAGGAAAAGGTGAATTAGGATATTCATATGAGCAGTAGTACTTTCTCCAACCATGTTTTTACACTGTCACCCATTAAGTTGGAAAAAACAATTATTCCAACCGTGCATTTGACCTGCAACCTATAACAATACTGTCTTGTGCACTCCTCTAGTTTATTCTCATAGACCATTAGATGAGGGTGCCGAGGCCGAGTGACGGCTAACTTTTAACGATATGCTAAAAAAACTAAACCCACAGTACTTGACGTATTGGGCACCCATGCTCTATATGATGGAGAATAACAATTTAATTGCAGTGGAAGGAAACTACTCCTGGCCCAATAACAGAATCCAAGACCACAACTAATGCTTTTAGTGCAATTACTGAGTAGTTTTTTTTCGAGAAATCTGGCTCCATTTCTGTATATTAACATATGTAAATAATTGGATTTTTCCAGGTACTTGAGTCATGCCAATTGTCATTCTTAAATGTTGTGAACTTGGCATTACTCTTAATTTGACATAATCATCACCCTCACAGGGATCATGCCAAACAGGTGTACAACAAACCAACTACTTTACTTTGTTTCCATGTTCTGTAAGGTTAAACTCTTTCTGGCTTTGGAGCTACAAAAGAGGTAATTGATTTTCATGATTATGTGCTCTCATCCAAAAACAATAACCTTTTTTAGCCATCAGAAATTACCTATTGTGCTCTTGTTTTTTAGAGAGGAGAACATCCCTCCACAAAGTGTAAAGGTGAGGTCAACAATCATACACATCCTATTAAAGGCATTCAAGTACAAATATATTCAGATATAGTTAGTCAATACGTGTGCAGGTAAGTTTGCTTTGCACATTTTTGACAAGTCTAATGACAGACTACTATCTCAGCTCAGACTTGACACTAATGCTCAGTATTTGTTATTTATGCATTTTGAGAAATAATCTCTGATGATGCAGATGAATCTCAATCTGTCAAATTCATGACTTTCTTGCAGGGACCACTGTAAACCATGTCTGCAGCAGGATTAACTTAACTTTACTGTAACGATCGACAACAACTGGGGTTAAGCTAAAACAACTTTGCATTAAATCCCAAACAGAGGACGTTTAAGGATCTGTTCATAACTTCTCTATCAGTTATAATAACATTTAACATGCCAACAAGAGAGGTACTGCAGGTATGCAAACTGATCAGGCAGCATAATGGAGCCACTTTTCATAAAGGTTCATTGTTCATTTAACAGAAAGAACTTGTTTCCTACTTGACATTGAACACCACTGTACGAAGAGCAAAAATCAGAACCCCCCAAGATGGTAAGTTAATGCCAAACCTTTAACCAACCAACCACAAAATAACACCTTTTTACACACAGGGAGCTGCAACTGATTGTCGTGCTTTTTGACAGGGTCTCAATCCAACTGGTTTGTCACCCTGTCCCTGCCTTCGGCTGCGGCCACAGCCTGCCGGACAAAAACTGTGTCTAACAATGGCAACCCGGAGTGGAACGAAACTTTTACCTTCAGGTTCACCAAAAACACAAAAGTGAGCTCACTCACTAGTGGAATAATTGTAAAAAAAGTAGCTGCCAAAAGTGAATGTTGGGTTTTCTTTTGTGTTTTTTGTTTACAGATTATAGATTCAACTGGGTTCAAATTATGTATTTAATAATTGGTTCAAATGATTACTCTTAACTTGATCTAATATAGCTTCTGTCTTTGAGGAGCTTTATAAACATAAACATCAAGCAACTGTTTCCCCAGTGTGTTATGGAGATCAAGCTGTATGATGAGGATCCCCTCAAGAAAGACAACATGATTTCCACACTGCTGTTTGACCTTGAAATCCTCAATATTGATGCAAAGGAAACCAAGATCTTTTTGCTGAACTCTGAGGTAAAATGAACATGGAACTATGGAAACATTGAAATAACACCTTGCCATAAAACAATATATCAAAATGTAGTCCCCCTTTACTGATATGATATACTTATCTTTGTTTTAAAGCTAAAATTGGAAAATTAAATGGTCAATTATCAATTTTAATGTAACAAGACAAGATCAAGTTTTTAAAAGTTTGCCCACTGACTATGGCCACTTTCAAGGCTCAGTGAAATGTTGAACCTTGTATCTATTCATGACACACCAACACAGAGCAGTAAACAGTGGACACACTCTCATTGAAAATCAATCAAATCTGGAGGCCCTTTTGTCTGCCTGAGCAGTTTTTCATGACAAACTGAAAGTTTGTTTATGCTCTGTGTCATTAGTGGCCTTTTTCCATTATTTAGCCAATTTAGGGAGGGGGGGCAGCTGGTTATTAGGCTGACTGACTGATTAGCCTATTAACCAAGCCTTTGGGTGCTTTGTAACTGAGCTGAATGTAGCTGAAACAAAAAGCACATGCCCGAAAGAATCTTATGGCATATTTAAACCATATTATATAACAAGAAAATAAATTACATGCTACTCTTATCTGCATGTTTAAAGGCAGATGACGAACTTGCGGTGGAGTTTGAGGTACTGAACAGGTAACTAAGTTTTGTATGTTAATTTAATTTCATGCTGAGTTATAGTGTCCCAATATAGAGTTTGGATGGTTTAAAGCAAAACTATTTGTGTTTCTTTTTAGTGAGCAACCCAACTCTGAATACATCAGTAATGGCATCCTCATGGTAAGGTTTTTGACACATAAAGATATAGTGATGTACTCTGCTCACTATGCATTCAAGTACAGTTCACCTCGGAATGAAAGTCCACACACAATGAGGGAACTGCTGAAATTGTCAGTATTTGTGTATTTTTCACATATTGTACGTACTGATTTAGATTATAACATTAACACATTGCACTTTGTTTCCTAGGGTGGCCCATTCTCTGTTTTGGATGTCAATGTTGAGGAGCTAACAAGCAGTGACAGTATGTAGGCTACTGACAATTCTTTTGCCTACACTGTACCAACAGTACTGAATATTTCATTAATAGAATTTCTGTTCATTTACTAACTACATTACACACCAACTGCCTGTATATACTGCTTCTGATATAATGAATTATAATGAACAATTACAAAATACACTTATAATTAAATTTAGCTCAAAGAATCAAATCCACCAGTCAGTGTATTTGGCAGACTAAATTAAAGTCCTTCAATGACAATTTGTAACCACTATGGTCACCACATACCTAACATAACCATACACCTAATGTAACTATTCAAGAAATTAGACAAAATCCAGAAACTGATGTTATTGCATCAATCCTCATAACAAATCAGTCTGACGAGCCTGATTGTGCACTAGTCCAAAGAGACTAAGAGAGAAGATAGATTAAAGATTTAAGATTTGAGTCCAAGTGAATCAAACAGAAAATGAAAATTTGGGAGACATTGCTTAAATGTGATGATTCCTGCAACAAAAAAAAGTAGCAGAAGCCATTGTGAAGCAGAGACTAAACCTGACAGGACTGAAGGACAATAATGCCTTGAGTAGTCATCATCAGGACAAATTAATTCAACTTTACACAAAGAAAAAGTGTATCTTTAAGTTTTCACAGATTTTCATTCTTTTCCAGGCATTAAGGACAAAATGCTGACATTGAAGGGAGCCTACATGGAGAATCATCCCCTGAATTCACAGAAAAGCAACCAATTGCGGTACTACATCAACAGGGACATGCAGACCGCACTTGGATTGGTGGTGAGTTTTTGCCCTCATCCTTTATATACAAAAATGAAAGACAAGAATGTACAGTAGCCTGTACATTCAGCCTGTACATACATGTCTTAATTTGCTCTGTGTCGTTTGAAGGACTCTGATACTGCTGAAGCTACCGCTGCTGCTCCGATGGTAACTTCTGTAAAGATTGAGCCACTGGAAGCCAACACGAAACAAAAGGTGTCTCTGAAAATTGAGGAGGTAAATCAACTCTGTTAGTATTAACCCTTACAGGCGATGTATATACCTATATAAAATGGAAACCAAATACGAACTTGGCAGACTTTCTCCAAGATTCACAAAACATTTATCAAAACAAATGCTGAATTCAGAATCCACTCAATCAATCCACTCTGTCAATATCAGTTGCAATGATTCCTGAATGAGTATGGTATTTAGTGGTATTTTTCCATTGACACAGGGGACAGTGGATTTAGAGCTGCACACACATGAAAGGTAAGGTGTTTCTGCCAGCCTTGAGGTTGTAGAGTGGTTATTTCTGAGTGTGTGTGTGTGTATGTTAACTCTAAATCCTCAAATTTTACTTTGCAAACCTTCAGTGAGGATGAACCCCTCGCAGTACGCCTTCAGTCAGACATCCCACCACAGGAGAAAGAGTTCCTGAAGAAGAGGAAAGTCATTGTGGGACAAGGTTTGCAGAAGCTACTAAACCTCAGCTCTCCACCTGAACCCAAAAAGGTACAATGGAACTCTTTAAACTACATGGCTTAATGCAGCCTCTAGGGCACTACACTGGTTGCTGCTGCAGTATTTCTGTACCTCTCACCTGTCAAATGTTCCCTTTCTGTAAAATTGGAGTGGGTATATGTTTTATTAACACCTCTGTGTCCTCTGCCTAGATGCCAACCATTGCACTGGTGGGTTCAGGAGGTGGAACCAGAGCAATGACTGGCCTTCTTGGTAGTTTAAAGGGGCTCAAGGAACTGGGAGTAGTGGATGCTGTCACTTACATCACTGGAGTTTCTGGCTCCACGTGGTGAGTTAGCCTACTATTTTGCTGAAGATTTGTCATTACTTGAAATCAAAAGATTGAGACTCTTGACCTAGCAACTTTCATTCAATCTAAGGCTGTATTCAGACCTGCTTTGTTTGGAGCGCTTATTCCTAAGCCGGGAGCACTTCCCGCCATAGATCGGGTCGCACGGGTATATGTGAAAAAGGCGGGGAAGCAGCTAGGAGGTACAATGCCTCGTAGAGATTTGGGCAGACGGACATACTGCTCAGATGCTGGAGAACGCGCACAAGAATATCAGGGTGTTCAAGCTGTTCAGTGACCGCATGAGGTTAAGGGGCTTTTAGCGTTCAGTGGACCACACATGCTGCTGATGAGCGATTTCCGATTTGTTTGTGATTTTGTCTAGGCAAAGGATTTTGACCAATCATAAAACAGTTTGTCAGTGCATGGTGTTTGTTAACAAGTCTCGGAGCGCTCCTAAATGTTACTGTTTGAATGCATATCCAATTCGGAACAAAGCAAACCACAGACCTGAATACAGCCTAAGTAACCTCTAAATGTCTAATTGCAGTATGTCTGTTGTTTCTTTATTATTTTACCCCTCTAAACAATACATTTACCATTATCACAGGACTATGTCTACCTTGTATCAGGATGACCACTGGTCACAGCAGGACATTGACTTTTTCATCTCAGCAGTGAAAGAGAAGGTCTCTAAGAACTTCATAAGTAGTTTCTCCTATCACAAACTCAAATACTACTATGATGAAATAAAAGCAAAAGAGAATGATGGTCACACCACGTCCTACATTGATATGTGGGGCCTTATCATTGAGCATCTTGTCTTTGAGAAGGTAAGCAGCACCACATTATACAATATATTTCTATAGAACTTTTGAATGGGGGTTTTGCAGACTAGATATTTCCTCTATTTTAAATAATCCCATTACAGAAAACCACAAGTACCCTATCTGACCAAAAGAGCACAGTGAACGAAGGCCAAAACCCTTTACCCATATACTGTGCTGTCAATATGAAGGATGGGATAACAGACAGTAGCTCTGAAGCTGGTAATATTGTTTATTTCTCTGAATTCTTTTTCTCCGATATTTGGCCAATGGACCATTGATGAAAATGAACTATTCCGGTAAACGACAGATTTTTGTCACTCATTTAATTTCTTTTTAGAGTGGACTGAATTTACACCCTATGAGGTTGGAATCAAAAAGTATGGGGCATTCGTCAGAGCTCAGGACTTCGGGAGTCATTTCTTTCTTGGTCACTTGATCAAGAAACTTCCAGAAATGCGCCTCCCATTTCTGATGGGTGAGACCATCGCTACTCCAGCTTGAATACGCCTGCTCCCTCAGCACACACCAGTACAAAACAAAATCTATGTTAATGTTTTTTCAAAATCTATCACGTTAGGGATATGGAGCAGTGCCTTTTCGATGAACATAGTTCAACTGTTGGAGATGGCAACAGGAATCAAGCCTACTTGGATCCCTTGGCTTGGGTCTGATGTCGACATAATAGGTGGAGTTTTCTTCTGACCCTTGGATGTTTGACTTTGACTGTACAGATTAATGTTTTTTAACAGTATTTGTTACTATTCAAATTTCTCTGCTGGATGATGCTGGAAGCATGTTCATGCACAATATTTAACATCTCACTAAAATCTGGTGGCTCAGAAGCGCCCCCTCTGGCGGACAGCCCCGTCCAGCTCTGCAACTTTGACATTTGAAATAATCAATAAAACAATGAGCTTAGCAACACTGCCAAACCACACATCAAAATATCCAGCGCAATGCCCTCAAAACATGCCAGAAACCGTATGTTTGGGCCTCCCATGGGTGTTTTGTAGAAGTCTGTATTGCATGTGTGTACATATGCTATGACAACAAGCACACCAACTTTCAAACAACAGCCATTTAATGCTTTATAAAAGAGTTTGAATGTGTTATTTCACCACGATAATTTAGTTTATAACCTCCTAAAGCAATGGAAGCCTCAAACCATGCACACATGTGGGCCAGCCACGAGCACAGCAAGCAAAACTGGGTATTTAAATTTTGACTAAGGCTGTCCCGGAATAACCCTAACCCTATGTACAGGAATATCCCAACAATGGCAACTTTGATTTTACTCTCCAAATACACAATAGTCTGACTGGGAGCAAAAGTGACCAATTACTTGATCATTCACGTGGATATGACCCACTATCACCCACACTGAGTTGATTGATGATCATTTCATCAAATGCAGAGCTTCTCAATTCCAACCCACTATCACATGCTCCAATAGGCTGTTGTTTGGCCAAGGTGTTTCACCGTGGAGCCATAGCGACCACAGCATATTTAAAGGGACAGCGTTCAAGCATGTAAAATGGCAATTCTGAATGTGAAATACAATAAACATTTTAGATTTTCTGGAGAGGTCTTCCTCTCCAGAAAATGATCATTTGATCATTGCAAAAACTGGTCCAGAAGGGTCGACTTTGGTACCATTCTGTACAGAATGGCTCAGAGCACACGTCTATGCAGCTTGGAGAAATCTATTACTCATGGAAGGTTAAAAAACACAAGCAAGATTCATCATTACTGCACAAAGAAGCTGAGAGCAGTCATGATCCAGTTTGCAAACACATTACCTTTTCTCTATTTAAGAAATATAACTACGGCCATGTAGTGACACCCACGTGGTTGACAAGTATCTTACTGTATGTATGTGTGTCCGTGGTGCTGCCTGCTTTTGACAGAACCGGAAACAGAAGTGAATGCTGAGGAACGGACCGTCCTAGACACATACGTCTTGGGTCCAATCACAGCAATCGGAAATATGGCGACTAATTTCTTCAAGACTCGTCCAATCGTTGCTGAGATGTACAATTTCATGCGTGGTCTCCTCCTGCACTGGAACTACTGTGAAAACAGCAACTTTCTTGCCTCGAAGGGTAAACACTTACAGTCCAGTTCCTAATGTGTGTGTGATTTATACAGTATAGTTACATCTGCCCCTACTCTTTTTAACATTTAAGAAATGTACCAATGTCAGATTTAACTTAATGCAGACAGGTGTAGTTCCGGACAAAAATGTTTCAATATTTGTAGGTCAATTCATTGAATTTAGTTTCTGTGTCCACGACTGCACACCATATTGATTTTTTTTATTAGACTTACATTCTTAAGAATCATTTTCTCTTTCCAGAGAATCATGTAGATGCCTTCCCAAACAACCTGACACCCAGTGACCCAACACTGTGCCTGGTGGATGCCGGTCATGCCATCAACATCGGCTGTATACCAGTCCTGCATCCAGAGAGAGATGTGGACCTCATCATATCCCTGAGTTATTCATGGGACAAACACTTCCTGAATGTAAGCAGAATTAAGGTAGAATAGGGGTTGGTCAGAAACAGAACATACAGTATTTCCTGAGTTTGTTCCATGTCTTCCAGGTCATATCAAAGACAGCTGCCTACTGTCAGGACCATAGCATCCCCTTTCCAAGCGCTGACTTTGCCAGTATTGAAGAACAGCCTGAAAGAGAGATCTACGTCTTTGAGGACAAGGAGAATCCTAAAGCTCCAATAGTGATTCATTTACCAATTGACAACATCACATTCAAAGAATTCAAAGAGCCAGGTAATCCATTTCAACAGTACTGGCATTGTATAACTATACTATTTGGATTGGTGTGCACACAGGTTGCTATGTAAATATTGTTATGCAACCATAGCTTGTTATGAGTTGTGCATATGGCCTTGCCAGGAGGGTGTTTTTGAGTGTATCTATGATGCTGTGGGATCATAGATAGCTCTAACACAAAGAGTTAGAGCTTAAGTTAACTCTTAGTTTACACACCTCCACAAGGTACATCACACCCAGTAGACAAAAGCTGGGGTGCATGGAAAATGTAGTCGGACACATCAGCAGCCAGATGCAAAGCAAGCTGTCACTTCAAAATAAACAAGAAATGAATACATAACACAATGGGTTTACTAATACCATTAGGTTATCATTCACATCACAGTGCAGGAATAGCCCAGATAATATGGCAAGGAACATTAAGGTAAAGAGACTTTCATCACATGATCACAGTAATACTCTGATACCAATCACATGCCATAGTTTAAGTCAAACAAGTTAAGTTACAAATGTAGTTGTCCAACAACACAATCAATCTGCTGATGTGATCAGAACTATTCTATTGTGTATTATATTGCATATTAGAAAGAAGAGTTTAATGAACTGTTGTAATATGACTTAACAGGCAAAAGACGGGAGACAGAAGAAGAAGTCAAAGCTGGGCAGGTGGATGTGAGCAGCATGGGGTCTCCATACAGAACCAAGCATATGACCATCTCAAAGGAGAATTATCAGGCTCTGGTGGATTTGACAACTTACAACATCCTCAACAACAAGGAGATCATCCTGGAAACTATCCGCAAAGTTGTGGAGAAGAAGGCTTCAAAGGACTAGATTAGTGACAAGTGTTATGCTTTGAAAACTCAATGACAACACAAGCCTTTGGTGAGAGTTCACACAGCTAATATACTGAATATTTACTGTAACTCTTTTACAGGATACTTAATGAGGTACCTGCATTAAAAATTACCTTTCCGCTTCAGAACTGCTGGGACTCAAACTTATATCAAGCTTTATCATATAAGTTCACTAATAGAGAAACCAAAGACATATAACAGAAGTATAAATAATTCTTGGTGGAAGTGCAACCTTTGATTTTCTTTCAATCCAGTTGACAGATTCTGTATCAACAAATTACTACACATTGAATGTTCAACTCACTATAGATAACATTTATAAATTGTTTTGATAATTAAGACATTTTCTTCAAAATTCTCTTTTACTGGGCATGTCTGTTAAGTCTGTTTATTTCATGCACCTTACTAATGTGATTTCATGCTTAAAATATTGCCTGAAGCTATGCAGCATAGGTATAGATTAATCAATATGTTGAACAACCATTTATATATAACACAGGTTTGGTCTGCTGTCTGTTCTTTAAGATTCCAATAAATTCCAATTAATTAAACAATGTCAGCTCAGATCTGTCCGCAAGGCATATGCCGTCAAGAGCCAGGTCTCTGACCCCTGCAGTATCACCTCCATCTCCAGAATAAGAGGTGTTCCCTTTGCAAGAAAAACTTAAAGTAAACAAAAATAGTCGTTATTAATCGACAGGGAGCCCGAGTTGATGGGCTAAAGAGCCGCGGGTTGCCCCCTGCTATAAAGGTTCTATAAATCTCCTATGGTAAAAGCAGTGATGTGGGTGTGTTACCATGGGTCTGGCACCATATCCTTATAAGATGCGGATGTGCGCAGAGAGCGTGACCAGTTCAAAACAGGATTTGGTGGATCTGCCACCTTAAATCAACTACAAGGACAGCATCCTGGAGAGTATTAACATCTACTGGACAGCGCCCAAGACACAAAACACAGTGTATATTGAAGCTCTACAATGAGTTGTAAAAGGTTTGACATTTTAGAAGACATCCCTTTCTTTCCTCATCATCCATTACTCTTATCTGAAGGATTATTCTGTTGTTTTTTAGGTATTCTTATAATGGCAGCATGAAACGATTCCTTTCTGCTCACTATCTAATCACACAGGACCTGCAGGAAAGAAGGCCTTTCAACACTGAATGATTTGTGAAGTTTATCAGTAATAACATTATATAAAATCTATCAGCTTTGTTTTGGTTGTGATGTTACTAATAATTTTCTGTATGTGACATTGCTTTCACCAAATGCATTTGTTCTGATCAGGAGTCCTTGAAAGTATCCTGCAGAACAGGCTTTGCACCTCCTCCATTCACTTTCTGAGAGAGAGAGAGAGAGAGAGAGAGAGAGAGAGAGAGAGAGAGAGAGAGAGAGAGAGAGAGAGAGAGAGAGAGAGAGAGAGAGAGAAATCATGTGGGCCAAACAAAATATAAAAGGAAGAGGAGATAATGGGACGAAACAACCAAAACAAAGCCTTAAAGACAGGATCTTGACACAACAGGAGTTTCTGTTTGACACAGGTAAGATAAAGCTGTTGAGGGCAATTTCAAATTAAAATGATTACCTAGATATAGATATTTGTAGGATTTGTTTTATATTAGACCTGTAATGTGGTAGTATTTGGTCACCAAATGTGTTTGTTTATATGGAATATATATATATATAATATAATAATTGGAATTCTGATGAAGCCTGGACAGTGACAACCAGTTTGTGCTTCAGCGTCACCAGAATGGGTCAAATATCAAGCAGCAACTTTTCATCATTTAACTGGATGAGCCCAACAACGGTGAGACTTTGGTTTCTTGTATCACTTTGACGCCAATGATTCAGGGGTGCAGCATCAAGCTCTGTTGTTATTAAAGCTTACTTTACAGGAATAGTAGTCTCATCACATAATTTGCAGAAATACAAAATGATTGCTGACACAACTGAACGATAACATCAAATGAATGACAACTGATGCTTTAAGTTCAAAGCTGCTTAATTAATCAATTGAAGTTTTTCTAAGCAGAAATGTATTCTTTCCATTAGTTTTTTTACATAAATGTAACCATACTGTTTACAATTACACACATATATATTGCCTCATATTCATCCATGACACTACAATATTATTTTGGTCAAAATATTGAGGAGGACTCTGCAGCACTACTTGTCATTGCTCAACAATGAACAGACTCAATCACTTTGATTACATGTGTTCATACATCCTTCTCATGTTCTCTTCTGTGTAGTTCAAGAGCAAAGTCAAGAAGGCTTTTCAACTGCAAAACAGGTAACTGATCCCTTTTTTTAATTTCATGTTAAATCAAAGAAAATTGATTGCCTTGAAACCTATAACCAACAAAGACATTTCTGTCTCTTATAGGGATTATCAAAGCGTTTATTCCCTCACAGCGGTAAGACTTTGTTCAACTATGATTATTTAATTTAGATTGATCATTTATTAGCAAGTTGTTTCATATTTTTGTGTTACCTTTCACTGTTCACTGTTTAATACCACGCGACTGTTAAATTGGTTTGGTATTCTGCCTCTGCATGACGGGGGCCAGTGTGCATAGTGAAGAAGAAAAATTGTTCCACATAGAGGCTTTACTCTCTGGTCAATCAAAAACCAGTTTGTTTACAAAGTTTGGACCGCCCGTAAACAATTTACCCAGTGCAGGGCCCAGTATATTCATCTGCAGGTAACAGCAATACTTCTGCTTCCTAATACTTACTTACCCAGACCTAACCATGGGTTAACTGGATAACGACTCAAATTTGGACACCTGTTACCTCTAAACAGTCATAGTGTCATGCATTCCCAGTCATGATCTCAAGATAACATTTGAATAATGGATTTTTGCATATTATTTTGATCCGTTTGGAATTTACTCTGGTAGGTATGCATGCACGCAATAAACATCCAGGTATTCCACATATAAAAAGAATACCAGGCAACATCATGAAGTCACATCTTGTTCATTGTTTTGTCTTGTTTAGCAGAAGGAATCTGTCTCCTACTGGACACTGCATGTCACCGTGCTGACAGCAACATGCCTTCGCTCAGAAGATGTCTGTATGTTCAGCTATCACTTGGTGCATTCAAAAACAAAAATCTTATTTTTTAAAAAAACATTTCACCTACTATGCAAAAAGTCACACTGGCATCACACCGTATGCTATTTTCTGTCCCTCTCTTACAGTATCTGCCTCAGACTGCTATGTTGTTCTCTCTCTGCCCACGGCAACTGCGAGGAACTGCCGCACAAAAACTGTGAACAATAATAATAACCCGGAGTGGAATGAATCATTTACCTTCAGGGTCCCCATTGCTGTGAAAGTGAGCCCTCAAAGCAACTATTAACTACAGTGCCAGCAGAATTAAGCCAGTGAATTGGGTCAAGTTGGATTTTGTGTAAGCGCAAAAAGCAGTACGTAGTTAGCTCCTCTGATGTTCCCACAGAATGTTCTGCAGATCAAGCTATTTGATGAGGATTTAGTGACGGGGGATGACCTGATAAGTACGGTGATGCTCGACATCAGCACCATCGATGTAGGGAAGAAGGAGCACAAGGTCTTCACTGTAAACCCTGAGGTATTGCATTTTGGCTACATACCTGAATACACAAATCAGTTCTAGTAAGATTTGTATTATGCACGTGTTGTTACTGATTCTGATCACGATACCTTATAAATGGTTGTTGTACTTAGTGTGCATAATTCTGTAAGTGCCCTTTATTTCAGTTGCCAGGTGAACTTGTGATGGATTTTGAGCTACTGCAGAGGTAAAAGTTCCATTTTATGATTTCCTCCAAAATATGTAGATGTCATTTGCTCCTCTACAGGTTTCAAATACAATGTTTGAACATATGCAAGCAGAATGAAATTTGGTAGGGATGGGGGCGGTTCCATAACAGCAGAGAAATACATTTGTCATATGGCAGACTGCCGCGTTCGCATCTGCTCCTTAAGCAGCTAACGTTTCCTCTGTTCCTGGGCAAGATGAGACGCCATCTGCTGGTTGGATGACCTCACAAAAAAAAAGTAAGAACTAAAGTTTGTCTCTTTTTGTAGTAAGGAGCCCGCCTGTGAATACCTCACTAATGGTATCCTCATGGTAAGTTCTCTAAAAACATTCTAAACAAGATGAAATCTGCTCTCTCTTCGTTTCACATGAATATTAAGTTGTAAACCCGAGTTAGGTCATACTGAGTTATCTGAGAATCTCACCGACAAATTTCCATTTCCACTACACCACAGAGTACAGCCAATAATTGCGGTTAATAATTGTATCTTAGTAAGGATAACCATTATAATATGTTTCTCTTTGTGTCTAATCTCCTAGGCTGCTCCATTCTGTGCTCTGGATATTTGTGTTGACAAGCTACAAATGAATGCATGTGTGTATTAATGAATTTTATTCAGCTTGTCTTTACATGAGAGAACAATTTGTTTCTGCAAAACATCAACACCAGAGTGACAAATTAGATTGTCGTAATATCAAATATAAATAAATAAATAAAAATGTTTAAGTGAATGATTATGAGTGAATATTATTAAAAGTTATATTTGTTACCATAAACTACATAAAATCATAAAGGATAACATAGTATAATGATAATGATTACTATTCTTTCAGCCTACTATGAAAAACAATGGCATTTTAGACTTGATAACATTTTCCGCTTTTGGCAGAAAACAACAACAGAGAACAAATTTCCAAAATTAATTTTGTATTCAAGCAAATGAATACGAGGATGACTACCTGCCTCTGCACTTAGCCAATCAAGTTAAAGTTAATATTTAGTTAATATTGAAATGCCTCTGTTTTCATTTTGTTCTTAGGTTTGAAGGACAAAGTGTTACAACTAATGGGAGCCTATGAGGCGAATCAAACACTGGATTTGCAAGACACCAAAAAAGTGAGTTTCTACATCAACAGGGACCTGGAGACCGAACTGAAATTAGTGGTGAGTTTTTAATAATTCGGGGAGCTGGGATGCGCTAGTTTTATCAAGCTTATACGTCTAGAGGGAGAAAATAATGAAAGTTCTTAATGCTGTTCTTGCTTTTATGTACCTTAACATTTCTTGTGCTTTTGTCTTTGCTGTAGTCTCATGGGGCAAATACAGCCATTTCTGATTGTCAGATGGCAACTTCTGTCGCATTTCACCCTCTGCAGGCCAACCAAGTATCTCTACACTTTGATGAGGTAACACAACTCTTTAAGTATAAAAAAGCCTTGTTTCTGTATACACACTGAGCAACTCGATTTTTGCTTGATTCATTTCATTGACCCAGATGTGGTGTGTATTGGTCTGCAGCTACATAGTCTCAATAGGCTTTTCCATTTTAAAAACTTAGATGGGTCTAGATGGGTCTAAAATATAAACGATGACCATAACTTAAAAGAAATTCTATGAGATCTTTAAAAGGGGCTCCAGGTTCCTTGAAAAAAGACCATACCCCAGACTGTCCACTGAGTGGCGCCTGTAGCACGGGACAATTGGAAAGGATAGGAAGGGGTCCTTACCCTTGGAAAGGCGCTCCCATTATGAAAGAAAGACAGCGCCCCTTGGTGGAAGTCTTCAGTAAATAGCAAGTGCCCCTTACCCAGAAATAAAGCTTAACAGCCTGTATGACCAGTAAGAAAAGTGTGAGGTGTTGCATGTTGGAAGCTGAAGATGGTAGGAAGTTCAGTTGTTCTTCCCCAGCAAGTATAGTTTGCAGTGTCATTACATAGACTGGGTTTCCTTTACAGTGTAATTAATAGTTAATTAATTAATTAATTAATTGTAATTTGGTATTTTTCCATCACAGGACACAGTGGATTTAGAGCTGCAGAGAGGGTAAGATGTTTCCTATATAATTGCACCCTTGAGGCAGTAGACTACAAGTAGCAAATCAAAGTAGCCAATGTGTGTTTTTACCTTTGTTTTTACTTTGCAAATCTTCAGTGATGATGAAGGTCTTGCTGTACGTCTGGGGTTTGACATCCCACCACAGGAGATAGAGTACCTAAAGAAGAGGAGAGTGTTTGTGGGGAAGGCTTTGCAGAAGCTGCTAGGCCTCAGCGCTGCACCCAAAAAGGTACAGCTTCGAAATTCAGTTTGGCTAAATTACAGGTACGTCTAAATTCACAGATCTGTGACCTCTGCCAAGGTGCCAACTATAGCAGTGGTTGCTTCAGGAGGTGGATCCAGAGCAATGACTAGCCTGCTCGGTAGTCTGAGGGCGCTGAAGGAGCTAGGGGTCCTGGATGCTGTCACTTACATCACAGGTGTTTCTGGATCCATATGGTGAGTTAGTAGTGATTTATTACCCTTGATGGGTTAGCCTACATTTCCTAGATCAAATCCACATTATTAATTGTTTTGAAATGGGATGTCCCACAAACTCATATACCGTGGGTGTGAGGATCAGGTGTCTACATACATTTGGCTATGTAGTTTAAAAACTACCCATATTCCCTGTATACCCAGGACAATGTCTGCCCTTTATCAGAATGCCAACTGGTCACACCAGGATATGAATGAAATCATTTCAGCACTGGAGAAGGGGCTGACCTCTAACAAGTGGAGCTACGTTTCTCCAAAAAGGCTGAACTACTACAATAAAGAAATGAAAGAGAAAGAAAATGAGGGTCACCTTGTGTCACTCGTTGATATGTGGGGTCTGCTCCTTGAGCAGTTCATCTTTGGGAAGGTGAGCAGCAGTATAATTTCTGCTATCACATTATATTGCATGTTATGTGAATGTTAAATGCAGGCATAAAGAGCGAGTGCTTCCCCATTATAGAAAATCACCACTACACTGTCTGACCAGCAAAGGACCATAAAGGATGGGCAGAATCCTCTCCCGATATACACTGCTGTTAATGTGAATGAGGGGATACACGGCTGTGAACCTGAAATGGGTAAATATACTTTTCCTTCATATTTTATGACAATCAAAGCTGAAAGATGCAACAGTTTTCTTTCCCTAAGTAGCTTGAAGTCAATTGATTGAAGGCCAAAGAGATGCTGCACTGTATACACAAGGTGTGTGCATGTTTGATTAAGTGTAACATATGTAAAGACAGTGTAAAGCCTTTTAAAATGTGAATTTAGATTTAGATTTTCATTGAATCTTAAAATGTGTAGAACTGCAGTATTAGGTTAGCGTTAGTACAGAGAACTGCAGTACTTGTCATAAATCGACATGGCACTTCGTTCATTAAGTGTGACTCAGGAGAAAGGCTGTTGTCTCTTAAAACAAACAGTAGGCAGCTATTTGAAGGACATGCACAACTGTCTTCATTACTGAAACTGAAAATAAATTAAATGTGGGAATGTATGATTGATTTTACTGACTGATTAAATGTTGTTCTCAGAGTGGTGTGAGTTTACCCCGTATGAGGTTGGAATGCAAAAGTATGGGGCATTCGTCCGAGCTGAGGACCTTGGGAGTCAGTTCTTCATTGGTCGCATCACGAGAAAATTCACAGAAATGCGCCTGCCCTATCTATTGGGTGAGGACAATGGCCGTTTCTGCATGGATGAACCCTGTTAAAGACACAGTAGTACAAATCAAATCCATGCTTATCCTGTTTTTGTTACATCTCTCACTTATTAGGGCTCTGGAGCAGTGTGTTTTCTGTCAACTTAAGTACTATATGGGAGCATGTTACAGGATCCAAGCCTTCTTGGTTATTTGGGCTTGGACCTGATGTCAGCATTGTGGACACCCATGAACCCTCAACTCTGGACACTTATGTTGTGAACCCCATGACAGAAATCAACAAAGTTGTGACTAATTTCTTCACAAGTCGCCCGGTTGCTGCCCAGATGTACAATTTCATGCATGGTTTCTCCCTACGCTGGAACTACAGTAAAAGCAGCAACTTTAACGCCATGAAAGGTAAGCACTCACAGTAGTGTTAAAATGATGAAAAAGATTGAATTTGTGGTTCCTTTTTGAGTATTTTTACGTAACTAATCAGTAAAAAATTCTGACTTGACTGAAGTGCATGAGACACATTATACAGATACATTTCAAAATATGTGACCAAATGAATTTACTGTTTTTGACTTCACAATTAACATAAAATGGCGACTGCACACGTCATTGCTACGGGTTGCCGAGCAGGGACTTCGCTCACACTCATATTGATGCAATCCACAAAACTTTGTTAAAGAACTTCGTCTTACTCAAAATGTTACTTAAACACCCTCAACATGTCAGTATATTATCAAAATATCAAATTATTCTGTTTTCCATCGACAACATACCTGAAAATGGGGATAAATAATCAGAAGAGTGACGGTTTCCTCAATTAGTGTTTGACTCTATTGAGTAAAATACGACTTCCGGCAGGTAGGTGGGCGGAGACTAAAGCAACCAATCTCAGGCTATCGGATTAAGACCATTTTGTAGATCACAGAGCAGCACTTGACTTGAGCAATAATGAATAAGTAAACAATAAATGTGACATATTTTAACTGTTTTCGCAATTTTATACTTGTTACTCCTGAATGTATGATCTTTTTAACCCAATTTCGGAATTTAACATTCTTACAGACCATGAACTTACTATGCTTTTTAAACTTATATCAGGTTATGAGTGTATCATGGCACTACCTGGGACATGTGCACAATACATTAGCAGGAATCTGAGGGCAGGATAGGACAAAGTTTGCCTACAATGGCCTCTCTCAAGCCCTTTGTAGGTTTAATAAGAGAAATAATAGCAAAAAAAGAAAAAGGTAAAAGGCACACACTCACACAGTTTTCCTTTCTATCAGTGTTAGTTGAGTGTTGTGGTCAGGGTTACGGTTAGATTTCACTGAGCTAAACACTTTTGACTTGGCTGCCTGTGGTTCTGCAGCCGCACCCTTATAATAATGTCCTCTGCCTAGAGACTCATCCGGATGCCTTCTCACACAAATTGTGCCCCAGTGACTCCACACTTTGCCTGGTGGATTCTGGCAATGCCATTAATATTGGCTGTCCACCAATCCTGCGTGAAGAGAGAGATGTGGACCTCATTGTATGCCTGAGTTACTCATGGGACGAAGACATCTTGGAGGTAAGTAGAGGAGGAAGACTTTACTTGGTTAGATCAGAAATGGAACATCTTATCTTAAGTTCCATCCATATTGATATTATCTGTTCAACGTTCCAGGTCCTATCACAGACAGCTGCATACTGTAAGGACCATAACCTTCCGTTTCCCAATGCCGACTTTAGCAAAGTGCTAAATGAGCCTCGGAGAGAGTGCTACATCTTTGAGGACGAGGACAATCCAAAGGCTCCAATAGTGATTCATTTCCCACTTGTCAACATCACATACAAACGTTTCAGCCATCCTGGTAAGAAATCTGAAGCTTGCTCAATCAAATTGCAGTCGTGTTGGCTCCCATTGGGTAGTACTGTTGGTGTAATGACACAGGAAACAGCGATGGTGAAGACGACATTTTTATTTAACAGTTGATTGTATAATTTGATTTTAATTTTCTTTTATTTATTCATTATCATATCAATCCAATGATTATACAGGCAAGCTGCGGATGACTGAAGAAGAAATAAAAGCAGGGAATGTGGATGTGAGCAGCGACGGGTCTCCATACACCACCGGTCATTTGACCTTCTCAAAAGAGGATTTTGAGGCTCTGGTGGATTTGACATCTTACAACATCCTGTGCAGCAAGGACAAACTCCTGGAGACACTGCAGATAGCCCTGGAGAGGAAGGCTAATAAATAAAAGAAATATCAACACAGAACCATGTCACCATCTTGGAATACATGTAAATACAATCACTTTCTGACTGGTTGAACAGGGGGATGTCTGGGTTGCTTGGATGGAAAATGTGAAAAAATGTAAATACGTACCCAAAAAGCAGAGATGACAGGAGAAGGTTAAAACTGTGCAGAAGAAACAAAACAGATTATTAAATCATCAAGGAGTAAAACTGAAATTGTGTTAAATCTAAGGTAAATCCTGAATGTCTTTGATCAAATGATTGTATAATTACTTATTGTGATCAATGTATTTATTAATAAGGCTGTGGTGTAATTAATATACAAGGGTATTTTGCCCTTTTTTGACTAAATGTATATTTCTGTTTATGTTAAATTAGCTCATCAGATAAAATCGTCTATGATCGGGGTAAGAGTTGAGGGCTTGATTAAGGGAATACTGTTATATGCTGGCAATATAATTTCACTGTATGCACATGAGCTACAGAGCTGTACATGCTGAACATTGTGGCAGGACAATTGTACATTTTAGACAACATTCAGCTGAGAGAGGTTCAGTTACATTTCATTTTAGTTGAGCAGTGTTGTCATTTGTTTCATCAGTGTTGACCAACTTTTTTGGAAACATGTTATTGCAAGCAATGACCAACAGATGGCTCTAGTGCTGTGTGTATGTACTGTATATGTAGGCAATAAGCATGTGTTGCAATGCAAGGGGATGCTGGACCTCCCGGGGCCTGTACTTCAAAGCCCGAGTAAGAGGTTAAGAAGCTAAATTCAGGCTCAAGTTTGATTTCAAATCAAATCCAGCTTTATTTACAGTGCATTTGACATGAATGTCTCAGTACAATTTACATAGAATCATAAAACATAGGACAACACACACACATACACACACATTTGCAGCAGGGGTGTAAAATGTATGCCTCTGACATATTCCCAATGAGGAGCAGCATCTGTCCTGAGCCAAACACAGGCTTTGAGTGGAAAAACAGATCCTTATCAGTGGAAAACTGCTCCCCATCCTGAAAAGGCATTGGCTTTAGCCTTGGAATTAGATTGTGATAATGGCTTTGGGTTTTGGCATGAAGCTTTATATGCCACGAATGGCGTTTGTCTTATAGTAATGTACAGCAGAAATAGCATTGAATTACATTGTATAATTTAATAAAGCTGCTCTTAAAAACGTTGTCTTTGCTTCTAATAGCTTGTAGTCACTTAACGCATTGCTTTGTACATTTAATAGACAGGGAGCACGAATGTGCTCCACTGATTAGTCCCTAGTTCTCCTGAGTATTCCCTTGATATTACACAGTGGAAGTTGCCTTAGTTTAATATTCATCCAAAAAAGTTTTGGGTTGATGATGGAAAGAGAGCCAGAGCCTAAAAGGGTTACAGGTCATCCATTTCACAGCAACAAACTGATGATTCACAAGCTAATACATAATCAATCATTTTGCTTTCACTCGCCCTGTAGCCACCCTGCACACACCCAAGACCCCACAGTCAGACCACCATTACTTGGATCTCAAAACGGCCCAAATGTGGCATGCTGAAAGCTACCATGTGGCAAGTTCTTTCAAATGAGCCACAGGCATAAACACAGTCAAGTGTGATTTAGCAGGTCGAAGCAAAGTTAATTTTAAAGCAAGTCAGAATTAACACAAACACAGCTCACTTGGTTCACCTTTAAAAGCTTTGTCTTAGCCGTGGCGTTCCGTGCCAGGAATGATCTCACTCTGTTTCTTCTCTGACTAGTTGCTTTGGTATGGTGTCAGTGTGAAATAAGTGTGAGAGGAGGACAAGATCCTGCAACTAGCTGATGTGTATTTATGTTAAGCAGAGACTACCAGCCACAATGTTTATGGCAATGATATTCAACAGACAGACAGAAGTGTTTAGAGGCGAGTCTAGGGACCGTGGAGGCCCCAGGCTGAAAAGTGCATGTCAATATTGTCTACTACACGTTGCTGATCATAGGCGGTGAAATGTTGTATGCAAATCTGTATTGTGTCGCCCTCCGGGTAATTGCCTGCCTTGTCTGTCCTGATGCTTTGCCTCTGGAGTTAATTGTTTTACAAAAACAAAATGAGATTCCTTCAACTTTGTTTTCTCAGGAAACAATGAAAACAATACTGCAAATCCTCTCTCATCTTCTGTACCACTACCTCATCACTGCTTTGAACCATTATCTCTGTTTCTAAGGTTTCCAAATGCAGTTTTATTTTCACTTTACATTGACTTAATGAACTCTAACTTACTGTATATGGATTGGACACAACAACATCAGTACTTCTTGGTATTGTTGTGCTGCTGTGTCATCTCATTGGCAAAATGCCATCTCATCCTTTTTAAAACACCCATCACATCATTAAAAATCACATCATTGTAATGTGTATAGCACCACAAGCCTCAACAAATTAAAGTCTGTCCATGAATCAATGAGGAGTGTTTAGAATAGAACGACAGGAACAAACAGAATCAACCATCTGTACATGTGTTGTGTTAAGTTAAATGTTTCACCGTAAATGCAAACCCTCAGAATGTTGAACAGCATAGAGGTATTTTAGAGACCCCCAGTTGTTCCTTGACCTGGACCCACAATTAGCGTTCTCAGGGTCCACTAAATATAGGAAGTCTGTCACCTGTCCTCTGTGCTGTATGGAGGCTAACAGAAGCTTTTTATATATTGGATAAAAAGTTTAATTTCTCTGAAGTACTGAAATGAAACCTAGATCTGATAAATGGATTATTTGTATGCTGGCTGTATGAATGGAATACATTTTATGTTGAAGTCAGAAGTCAGTAGAGCAAACAACCTCTGAGCAAACAAAAGTGACCTCATCAACATCAAAATAATAAGTAAATAGTTTGCACATGGCACACTTTGGGCTATTTGTGATATTGAAAAACAAACAAATTCTTAATAGGAGGCTAATAACAAAGTCCTGTATCTTAATCTAGCCCATTTTATTTGTGAATAATCTCCCCAAATAACAGAAGGTATATCAGAGGTGGCCCACATATCATCAGGCTTATGTACAACAACTGGTACACTTACCACAATTTGAGAACTATTGGGCAACAGACTATCACAATAATGTCAGGTGCATTCTTTTAAAGAAATACAGTCTTTCATATGGATTTGTGGTATTCTGTTCAGTTTGAGTCCTGTTAGTTGACATAATGTCACATAACACTGGCCGGACTGGCTAATCAACTCCACTTAGAGACTGTCAGACTCCGGGTCGTGCTTCTACATCAGCCAGTGGCCCTGAGCTAGTCAGTCAGTCAGAGTAAAAGCCTCTGGTCAGTAATGGATCTCCCCGGAGGCCTCAACGCTGTGTGTGAATGTGTGTGTAAGTGTGTGTCTGTAGACTTTGTGGTGCGCTCAGAAGCCTTTGCGCACAGTCCTGGACCATCTCTCCAACCCCGCCTGACGCACAGCACAAGTCACCCACACTGACTGAAGCAGCTGCAAGAGCCAGAGGAGGAGGCGGCCAGGGAGGAAGAAGAAGAACAAGGAGAAGAACTAGAAGAAAAAGAAGAAAATGTCGGTAGCGATAAAAGGAAGAATAAGATCCAGAAGTGTGCCCCAAAAATGCGCGTCGCGTCTCCGCAGACTCTTCCCTCATCTGGTTCTGTGTCTGTCCCTGATGGGCTACGCGGCTCTGGGTGCGCTCATGTTCAAGCACATTGAAGGAGGGAACCGGACCTTCACCCAGCCGGAGTACCAAAAGTTCCTGGGTGGGATTGTCACCAAAATCCAGAACCTCACTAGTAAGTAGCCATCACCGTGTTTACCAACTGTAACTATTTATTAGGAAGTTTGAACTGCTGCGTCTACTTCCCCAAATTAATTTAAATGTTTTATCTCATTCTACTTGTACCCTCATATTTACGTTTAACGCCCATGGTTAAGGCTCAACCAACGGGAGCCAGATTCTGAATATAAAAATGGCTCATAAAACAGTCTGACTTACTCCGTGGTCCTATAGTTTTCTTGATGCTGTGTCCATCTCCTTTCAGATAACGGCTCCTACACGCATGACAAACTCGTTGACAAAGTGGAGGAAGAAATGCGAACTGGGTTCAAGTCCATATGGCTGCAGAGACCCGACAGATGGACCTTTTTTGGCTCTATGTTTTTTTGCTGCACCGTCTTCACAACAGTTGGTAAGTCAACATGAATCATCAGTTCATCCTCACACCATAGAAGGTACTTTCATAATGAACAGTGTGGCTTTCATCCAAGATAACGTTGATACGAGTTACAGCTGCATCACTTCCCTATTTAAACAAGCTGCATTGTTAAGTTTTGTATTTGAGATGATCCCTCTTAAACTGCATTTTGTAACATTTCTACCTGTAAATCTTATCTCCATATTCATATTTACATATAAGCAAACGTTATTCAAATCAATGCATTATAATGATCATTTTAACCACCAGCCTCCAAGCCGCGTTGTTCATTGTGTTTGTTTACCATTACATTACTCCCTGCAGGTGATACTAATAAACATTTAAGGGAGGAGTTTAATGGACAACAAGCTTTTAAAATGACTGAAAAATGGCTGGACCATCAAAACTTTTTTTTAGACGAGTATTTCTGAAAACACAAGTTATAGTACCATATTAATATTGGTGTGCTATAAGGGCATATAAACTAATTTTCTAAATGCAAATTGCTGTATTTACCTGCTTGCCCTGGTGTGCACATCTAAGTGGGTGTGTATGATGCAGGTTGCAAACTTAGATGATATTGTATCTGTAAAAGCATGTCAGATTACTTTGGTAAACATAAACTTGTTTGTGAGTTTGACTCCCATTGATTTTGAATTATAGTTGATAAACTGTGGTGTCTTTCTCTGTGTATAATGCTGATGTTGAAGGAGACTCCCTTGTATGTCTCTGTAATTCCATTAGGCACAGAGCTGAGTGAATAAAACCACTGATTATCATCTGTTCATTAAAAATTTGCCTTCACTCTCTCTCTCTTTCTCTTTCAATCAATTTAATCCATTTAGTGCGGTTTGCTGTGATCATTAAGTATGTGTCTTCCATCTGTCATCGACTACTCACTTTAGCTAGTTGTGTCTTGTTAGTTGGAATTGACAGTAAGTGTTGTCGTGCTGTATGATCACAAACAATATGGATCCATAAATAATAGAGATCAGATAATCATTCTTGCACAAGGCTGACTTATTCACTTTCACTCCTCAAAGGCTATGATTATGAAGCTGATTTTCCTCAAACAAATAAGCTAAACAAACTGTGTCATATGTAGATAAGACCCATTTTCAGAACCAGAGGCCAAAAAAAGACTACATCACTCATCACTCATAACACAAGTCTGTGTGTGGGAGACTAGGCCGAGGCCTTTCAACTCATTATGCTAAAGCAACGCGGTTTCCCACTGGTCCATCCTTGTTTATCTTCTCCCTAGTAGGCTACTACTACAGTATTTTATGTCATAGTTGCCATACCTCTTTGCCTGGAATTCTGCACCATTCTTAATTAAAAGTTGGTTAATTAAAATCCCCAGGTCTCAAATAGCAAGCAGTAATGTGGTTGGTTCAGAAGACCAGACTCAAAATAAGCCTCAGAGAACCTAATCGGCATCTTTTAAACTTGGAGTAATTGACTTTTCAATCTGTAGAGGGGTGAATGAAAGGACTCAAGAATATAATTATTTTCAATCTGAAGTCTTCCTCAGCTGTGGTTTGGGTTACTTGTGGTTTGGTGCACTTAGGTCCTTACACTCAGCTTCTCAGTTGTATTGACGATACCAGTCATCTGCTTCTGTGTCTCCATCTATAACAAAAAGACAGCTGTGTGTGTAACCCGTACCAAACTGGTATGACTTTCGCATACCAGTTTGGTACCTTTTGAAAAGAAAAACAATAGTAATTTGTTGGCAAATTTGTCTGTGTAAGCAGTGGAGGGGTTTGATGATCCTGGAGTGTAATGACAAAGTGAGCCATATGAACAAAGTACACAGAGTGCTGGTGTTTTTTTTTGAAATCTTACATAAATTTTGGAAATGAAAGAGATACAAGATTGATTTTTTAAGGAAATTAAACCAGAACTAGGTCACTGAAATCGTTTTTTTTGCACATATGGTGATATTTGCTGTTTACTTACCTGGTCTACAGTAGAGCTGTAGTCAAGAAAATGTGCCCAGATAGAACAAAAACACTCTAAAAGCTACTCCTCATGTAGTTAAAAGTTAAGTTAGTGTTGATTCAAAGTTCTACAGACCTGGTACATGAACTACAAATATCTCCCTAAATGGCCTGACCTACAAAAACATCTTTTTAGGGAATACTCATCCATATACAGTGTATATACACAGGAGAGGTGATGAAGTGTCACAAAGAGAAAGGGGTTGACCTCAGGGAGTTGAAATTCATGACAATCAAGCAGGAACTCAAAGAAATACAGACCGGTAATCGGGTTGTAGTTGCTTTAGCTTACTACAGGAGGGGTCAGGAGTTCATCAAAATAATAAGGATTGATCCTCTGGGGACAATAGGCAGTTAATGTTACATTGCTTGCACTGCTGAATAGTTGGCTTGTGTCTCTAAAAGGGTTTGGGTGTTTTATTTTTGCGTCTCATTATCAGCAGTCAGCTGTTGTTGGATGGTTGGAATATCTGTGGCCTGACTGGCTGTTCTCTCCATGTTCGTCCCTGAGGGGCCATGTTGCCTTAACTGTATGTCAGAAGAAAATGTAAAACAAAAGTACTTGGTGGTGTGTTTTCTGTTTTATGAGAAGGATTTGGTGATTTTTTTTGCTAAATCTACTGGATGTGCAGTAAAAGCAGAAGTGCAGCAGTCCATAAATCACCCAGCAGGGAAGTGTAGACGGTATTCAGCTCATCTGTCCCTGTTCTTGACCTGCTTCAACATGAATATTCTTGGACATGAATGTGCCTAGATGCTGTCAGCCGACATTTTCTCAAGATTTTAATGTTTTTTGTCAGGGAGGAAACTTCTCTGAGGTCCATTTCGCTAGACGTCAAGAACTTCTTTTCATTTCACTCCAGGTTCTATTTTGGCACTGGACTTAAAGCTCCTTGCCTATTTTTAAACTCATACCAACGGGGAAACCCTCCAGTTGCTCAGGGAGGGGAGACCAAAAATCATCAATTGGTCTGACAGGAAACCACCATTTTTAAATACTTTTGAAATTTGCTGAGTGCACTCATGCTCCCAGAAGATGAACCCTTTCTATTTGGGTCACCCCTTAAGCTGTTCACAATCACCACCCTCACAGAATAGTGTATAGATTACTGTGACATATTCATGCTCCCAAATTCATAAAACCTTGTGAATTTCATCACCACATGGCCTCTCCTCTGGTGCCATCCTCAAGACAAACTTTACACTCTAAGCCCACAACTAACTAACGAGAAGGTAATTAGAAAGTGCATACCTCTTCCAAGGCCAAGTCTTCTCAGACAGTCTATGTCCATATGTCCTAAAGATGTGTAAGATGTCACATTTCCATTCTGAGTCTCACACACACACACACACACACACACACACACACACACTCGCAGTTGTTCCTCACTGAGTTCTTTCTTTTATGTCAACATGAATTGATGTGTAACAGCTTCGTCAAGACACATTAGCAAGTCTGTTACTTTCAGATACACGATCAGGAGTGGTTAAGGGAAGCCGGCTAATAGCTAATGGCTAATGGCCTCGCAGCAACAGGAAGCCCACAAAATACTAAAGGAAAGGCTCTCAGAGGAGAGGGCTTTCTGCAACACCGCAAAGAGCTTATTAGAGCTTCTTACAGAGACACAGTCCTCTTTGCATTATCTTTATACTTTTGAAAGTCATCTGTTTCTGTACAACCAGCACAATGTGGGTTCAGGGCAAGAATAAAAAGCTCAAAATGTGGGAAATACCTCTGGGAAATCACTTTGTATACCCTACTTCTGCACTGTACTTATACAGTATTTATACACAGATGGGAGTGGCACAACACGCAAAGAGCTGTACATCAGGAGCAGTTAGGAGTTCAATGTCTCACTCCACAACACTTCAACAGGCTGACTATGAGGAGTCCAGAATCAAACTAGGAACCTTCCAATCCCTAGACAACCACTCCAACCACCGGAGCCATGCCGCTTTCTCTCCTTCTCTATATCATCCAAGCTGTATGGAAAAGTGCCATTAGGGGAGGGATCAGATGTTGTAGGCCACATTAGAGACAGGCTTCGCAAATGTGAAAGCAAAATTATGTATGATGTAATGCCTATGCATGTTTACCGTGCTTAAGTGTTCCTTTCTCTGTTGTGTTTGCAGGTTATGGGGAGATTTATCCGGTCACCTTACCTGGTAAGGTGATGTGTATCTTGTATGCCATGGTGGGCATCCCTCTAATGCTTCTGGTCCTCTTGGATGTTGGCGACCTTATGGCTGCGATGCTCTCCAGAGTCTACATCCACTCTCACAAGTTCTGCAAAGTCCTCTGCTCTCGGTCTTGGTCACCCAGAAAGGCTCACAAGAAGTCGGGGCATTCAAGCCCGCGGGCCCTGGAGGACGGTACCTTTGTTTTCAGCCATGACGTGGTGATCCGCAAACCTGTTGACATCCGGCAGGTGCTGCATAGCCAGACAGAAGTTAGACAGAAGTCAGTGCAGCTCCAGAACAACAAAGAGATTTTTGAGAAGATTCTAGCCAGGGAGAATTTCCTCACAAAGGGCCCTCTGCTCAGGAGCCTGTCCTGCCCAGAGTTAGATCGCATGCCCCCGCCACCCAAAGGATACCCCATATGGGACTTCACAGGGTTGGGAGATGGTATGGATATGCTGAACGTACCCTTTGTGCTCATTCTTCTCGTGGTGTTTGCCTACATTCTCTTGGGCGGTTTGATTCTGCCACTGTGGGAAACAGAATTCAAAGGATTTGACCCCTACTACTTCTGTTTCATCACACTCACTACCATCGGCTTTGGAGATATTGTGCCCAACCATCCCAAATACTTCATGCTTACCTCACTCTTCATTATCATCGGCATGGCCATCATGTCAATGGCCTTCAAGCTGGGCCAATCACGCATTGTCAGCTGCTACCGCCAGGGCATTCAGGTCTTCAGCAGGGGAAATATGGAGAGTTTGGAAAATGTAGAAGACGACTAAATCACCAAAGGCGTCTGTGCTTCATGGTTAACAATTACAAAGGCTCACGGTTCACCTGTGGGGGATGAAAACAGACCTAGGACGGGAGACCGTGGGAACTTGTGCAGTGACTTTTTCACATGGCCTCTTATTAGCATGAGCAAAATATAAACATGTGCATGTGCCAAAAGCTTTTTCCCAAATCAACAGGATGATGTTTAGATTTATTCTTCTCAAGAAGACTTGTGAATTTGTGCTACTAAATACCTTAACAAGGAATGACTTTTAGATATTACTATTGTATTATATAGTACTATTGTACTACCAAAAACCACTAGTAAGGGTGGACACAATAAAGATGTGGTCGGTTGTAAACACAACGAGTCTAGGAAAAGTTAAAATAAACCATCAATTCTTGTCAGGACATTTTCTCAACAATCTCAAGAAGCTTTGCTGTTTTTAATACACAGTATATTTTATTTATTTTTATTCTAGAGATGTATATGCAATTGCATAAAATATCTTATTTTGTTTTTTAACCTTTATAAGATTGGACGCTTTCTATAAGCTTTTGTTAGTTAGACTGATACATTCAGTGAAGCATCTCCAGTACCTCAGTCTTGTAGCAAATACTGTTATTATTCCTAGACAGTACAGTCGGTTATAGTGTATTAAATCCTTTTTTTATTTGGTCCACCTCATGGACAAAGATGGACAATGTTTACAATAACACAACTACATACATATAAGCTACACAGGATTTCATTGCACTTGAATTGCATTTCATTAGAACATGTATTGCTGTTATTGTGCCCACCTCTTTAAATATCAATGTTTTGTCATGTTTTTGCACCTTTTGGCACAATGTTCCATGCATCATTCAATGCAGAGAAGTATTTGTATGTTTGATAAATTATGGATATGTGTGTTATTCCTGAAAGCTGAAACAGGAAGTGTATGCGTGGGCTGAAGGATATGCGTCATTCCAGTGTCGTAAATATGAGACATGACATAAATACATAAAAGCTCCATCTGCTTTGTCTCAACATTATGAGCTAATTGAAGTACTTTGTTGTTGGTACACAATCCAAATGAAAAATTGTGATAAAATAATATAAGCAACAAATGATGTCATCGTCGGTGTATGTACTGCTGGTTTAAAACTGTAAAGCGGTTTGCATTGCTTTCACTAAAAGGCTTCGGTGCTGATTAAAAGGCTGATTCCTCATTTGGTGTAAGAGTATTTCATATACAGAACAGGCTTGTCACAGACACTTTGCTTCTCTCACTGTGAGCGTTTGTTTGTCTTTGTGGTTTTCCATTGGCATCCAACTCAAGCTACTATCCAAAATGCATTAATACAAAGGCCCTGCTACACCTGAGGTACAACGGCTTGCTATTGGCCAAGGGTCAAAGGTCAGCACAGTTGCAAACTTTGCACAAACGACAAGATCATACACATGCACGAAAACAAACACGCACACACGCACGCACGCACGCACGCACGCACGCACGCACGCACGCACGCACGCACGCACACACGCACGCACGCACGCACGCACACACACACACACACACACACACACACACACACACAGTTGTTATAGCTCGAGTACATGTTTCCCATCAGCCAGGGCCATAAAACCAGATTATTAATGAGAGGTAGTGTTGCACCATAAGCACATGAGTAGGAACATACTGTACTGGAAAACTTATGGTTACATGTATGCATGCACATTACTTTATTGCAAGGACACATTTCTTTGCTATAGCTTTTGTGAGAATTGTTTGCTTTTACTTTCACAGGTTTCACTTCCTTTAACATAGCCCATCTGGCTAACCACATAGCGTGACACCAAGTAAACATGACCTGCACATAACAATAATGACCGCAGAAACAGCTCAACCCAAATTTTCCTTACGTTGTGACCCCAACCCAACAGCTACATAAAACCCATACCATTCTATTATGCTCTTATTCTAAAAATAAATCTATCAACTGAGATCTAACTGTTTCCTGATCAATCCAGCAAAGATTTTCCACGACAATATCACAGGACGGCAGTGGAATGGAAAGCACTCATACTGCAGGGCTCTTTTGTGTTTCTGAGCTTTTTGTTTGTTTGTTTGCGCAGAAGTCAAAGTTCTAAATCATGAAACTCACCGTTGAACCTGCAGAAACAAAACAGGTATTAATTTGACAGTATGTGTCTTGAAAAAGAGTCTGCACATAGTCCTATTTTCAGAAATAACTAATGTTTGGGTTTTCAAAACATGACTGTTTGTGGAGTGTGAAGCCCTGTTGTAGTAACCTTACTAGAACACTAGATGGCACTGCTGCTTAACATGAGAGGTGAAATCTCTCCAGGTTTTCGCTCTATACTCACAGCCAATTGGGAGTCTTTTATCTTTGGGTTGTTGTCAATGTTTGGACTTCATACTAGATGTTGCTTCATATGTGGGATCTCTGTGAAAGTTCTCAGTCATCCAGGTCAGGCCAGGTAGTTGTAAGACCTTGAAGACATTTCACCTTATTTACCTCCTATGTTAGTGTGGAAAGGGTTAACGACGGTACCACAAGGCAGCAGGGATGTAGTGCAAACTGGAAGATGAACCAAGTGCTTCATGTCTTCATTGCTGCTGCCTTTAAACTGTATTTTCCAGTGTCCTATATGTCTCTGAGGTACCAGCATTGGGACCTGTAACACACTTGTTCCACCTGGATGACTGAAATCAACATAGACTGACCATTGAAACATTGCAGCTTAAGCAACAGGCTGCTTAGATTTACATTAAATCTAAATATATATATATATATATATATGTAAGTCAATGATTTAAGTAATGCTGCCTTATTAAATGTTTGAGTTTATTCTTTTATCTATATTGTTTTTTTTGTGGTATCTATTATTCAATTTACGACTATTTGCACATATGTTCCTGCACTTTGATGGATTTTATGATGTCTGTTATCCTCCCTGTACTATCACTGTTTACCCTCCACTCCACTGTGTGTGTGTCTCTCTCTGTGTGTGTGTGTCTGTGTGTGTGTGTGTGTGTGTGTGTGTGTGTGTGTGTGTGTGTGTGTGTGTGTGTGTGTGTGTGTGTGCGTGCGTGCGCGTGTGTGCGTGCGTGCGTGCGTGCGGGCGTGCGCGCGTGTATGTGTGTGTGCTCTGACCCCCATAGTTCCTCCTGTTCTGAAGGTTTTGGGGGCATGGTCTGACATATACTTACACATTATGAGTGACGTCAGCAGCAGGTCCAGTCAGTAAGAAAGCAGCATCTCCTCCCATTTCTGCTGCTGCTGCTGCTGCTGGAGCTTTGGCCCAATGTGCTGCTGAGGTAAGACATCAACATTTACACTCTTTTTTTGCACTTTGTTATTTCTAACCCATAACTCTTAACTTATTTCTTTTAATTCTATTTGATCCTCATAAAAAGGTCAGTGACCCATCCTCACTTGTCTCTGCAGGAGGACAGTTGCCCCCGTGTTCTCGTGTGTTCTTGCTCGTGTCGGGACTAACATCATGGGCAGATTAGAGTGTAATTTCCTCACATGGCTCAGGGAGGAGAGGAGGTCGAGGAAACTGATTCTCTTCATTGTTTTCGTGGCTCTGCTGCTGGATAACATGCTGCTGACTGTGGTTGGTAGGTGTCCTCTCTCATTCCCACACCTGTTACATCTCTCCTCACTATTTGTGCCTCGACTTTTTGCGCGTCCAAACACGCTCATTTATACATCCGCCGATAATCGTTTGTTTTTTTTGCTGAAAAATACGGCGATTTTCACCAGAGTCCGTAGATCACAGCTTTTGGTTCACTAAATCATCAATTAGAGCAAATATATTGTCTGTAAAGGATCGAGTAATAGTCGTTTAGGTCCCCGGGGAGATGCCTGGACTCTGATTTGTTTTTAATTCGTTTGATTTCGCGACTAACACTTGTTCTCCGTCATAATTAGTGGGAACGACAGCAGCAGCTTATGATTTGAAAGTAAAAATTGGTTTCGTTTGCATGATTGTATTGTTTTCCACACGTTTTTCGTTCCCAGATAACGCGAGCACCAACTCCTCATCCTTCCCCATAACAGATGATAAACAAGCTCCCACAAAACTTCACCTTTTAAACACCGTGTGTGTGTTCGTGTGTGTGTTCCTCCCTCTCTCTCTGCGAATTGTTAATTCATCGCCAATTTGCCCTCTGCGCCTGTTCTCCATTACGCACAGACCTCCAGCATTCTTCCTTTTCCCCATAGATGCATTATCAGAGATTTCTTTGTTTTGTTTTGTATCGTGAATTATTAAAGTCTTTAATAAGCAACGACAGAATCAAACTGATCTCACCACCGTTATCGAGCTTTAAACCTAAATACACTTCATGCAGGAAAATGAAAACGTTCTTACATTTCTCTTACCCTCTGAGTGTATAGAATATTATACTTCCATTTATTTTTGTTTTTGTGGCAAGAAATGTTCAAAGCCCTATACTTCTATTCTAAACGTTTCAAGCTTAGTTTGATATATATATTCCCCCAAAATTCAACCTGATATCTTTGAACCTTTGGGATCCCTTAAGATAAAGTGGAATTCAAAACCACAAAGCGACCCAATATGATACTGTCATGATGGATTCACTTAAAAAGAGCAAAAAAAAAGAATCACACATAATCTAAATTATGATTGTTGTTGTTTTCCCCGCATAATTGTTGCTTTTTGTTGAAGAAATAGTCTTCTCCATAGTTCTGATTCTCTCCAGCATCTTTGTAGAACCTTCTGTTTCCCTCAGCTGGCTGACATATGTTGCAGTGACATTTGGCTCCACTTTAGCCTTGTGGCAGTGAGCATCAGTCAGTGGTTGTGTCATGTTTTATTGCATCAATCTCCTTCCGCCTCTTTGTGCCTGCCAGTGCCCATCATCCCCAGCTACCTGTACAACCTGGATGAGTCAGCAGCAATGGTGATCAAGAACACCACCCCGTCTCAGCAGCAGGTCCCCCCTCTAGCTTTCGACAGCATCGTGTCTTTGTACGACAACACCGTCAAGTCTTCGGGCATCAACGTCACGGTCCGGTCCACTGAGCCGGTCCCGCCGGCTCCCACTGTTTCAGAGCTGCCTCAGAACGCCTCCGACTGCGCCTTGTCCCCCCGAAACCTGCTCAATGAGAACGTCAAAGTGGGACTTCTGTTTGCCTCCAAGGCCACTGTGCAGCTCATTACCAACCCCTTCATAGGGCCACTCACCAACAGGTAGGCCACCAGCTGATCAGTTTCTGCATCTGTCATCTTTTGTTGTTTCTGAGTCGATGCATCACTGTTGTGGAGGGATTTTGGGGTGTTCAATGCTGAAAATGGAAGCCTTGAGAATTAGACGCGATACTGTGTGTTGTGTTAAGAGAACTGACATGATGTTATTGACATGATGTGTTAGTGTGTCAGAATATTGACATGAATTGACTTAAAATCATGAAAACTATTGGAATTCTGACAGTAAAAACCATCCAGTTGCATTTATCTTTCTATGGAATCAAATTTTCGGGCTTACAGGCATGTTTTGAATGAGCCAATAGATTTAATTGGCTATAATTGTCACTATTTTCTAAGAGTATGTCGATTCCATGCCCCATTATAGACTGATTACGTGACCATTTAGATTTTTTTTTACAACCGATTTTCACAGGAAAACACCTCAGAGACCTTGTTCACTCTTATCTATTATAAACAGGATGATTTGTAGATCACTTATGCTTCCAGTTCTTGAAAATAGAGGGAAAATAAAGGGAAAATAGAGGAAAAATATCGCAAATAAACTGCTTAGAGTACTTGGGTTGATATTATGTTTTAGATGTGGATCAGAATACATGGCAGCAAAAGCAAAGAAGCTTACTTTGTTGTTGACAATATTGTTTCTTTTGCAGGTATTTTAAGGTCAAGTGCATTTATAATAGAAGGCAAAAAGCGATGAAGACCTCTGCAAAAGTCAACAAAGAATTCAATGCTTTTTCACCTCAGGCAACAAAGCAAACCGAGAGCAATAAGTCAAATGTAAATGTTGCGTATGGCAACCACGTCACTCGACTCTTGTAACGTCATGTCAGTGGCAGTAGCTGTAATCCACAAGAATCAAATGGAGCAGAATTCCTGCCAGTGTGACCGAGTGTTTGCATGCATGTGCATTTCTACACATGGATAGCTGCAGAATGGATGAACAACTCCCATTTTTATAAATGCAAAAGAAAGAACTCTTGTTTGAAGTTGGAACATTCACATCATTGCATGAATGAATGAGTGTCTTGGGCGTTTCTCGTCTTCTTTATGTGCAGTTTGTTGCATTATTAACGGGGAAAGGGAGTAAACTTAGACATGACTACTTCTTAAGGGCTAAAGGAGATGCAAATGTACAAATGATGGAATGCTGAAGGCCTAATGGATGTGACTGGTGATTGCTGAAACTGAAATGTTGTGACCGGGCCACTAGATCTCAGATGTTGAAGGGGACTCAAGTACCACTGGTGGTACAGGCACTATGGTGAACACTGATCAGTGGGTCAAGCACTACAAAAGAAAAAAAAAGGGCATCTATTGAAAGATCATATCTACTGATCTACCAGCGTGTGAGGAGAATGTTTATGGGAGAGTGAAAGTGTGAATGCTTCAGTGTGGCTGGCAAAGCAGTGTTTAGTGTCTCAGCTGGGCACTCAGATATGATGAGATTGAAAGAAAGATCACAGTGCCATTACTGGTTCTTAGTCACCTTCCCTCCTGACAGAGGACAATACAAGGCAAGTCAAGCATGTCAGGTAGTTACAGGTTTTCTCTGTAAAAAAACAAAAAAAAAACAGACTAGCAGCTGTGAGTCCAGCGATACACTAGAGCAGCAATGGTGGTCTGGATGTGGACTTGAGCTCCTCTGGTCTTCATTTGTGGGAGCTCCTTAAGATCCACACGTGTCCCATTTGTCCTTTTGAGAATCAAAAGCAAGCAAATGAGCAGAGCTGATCCAACATAGCCACTGGAATATTCAAATATTCAAAACTACAAATGAAAATGCATTGTTGATTCTGCATGCATCATTGGGTTATGTGTTGCATGTAAAATGGTTTTGTTATGTGACTCTTGTTATGTGGCCACCTGTAAATTTCATTTGATTTAAGTCTCATCCTGTCCTAGTCCTTCCTGGGATCTCCCCATGTCCACCTGGGTGTCTTTCAGGGTCTTCCAGTTTCAATCCACCATCAAAACTTTTGCTTTTGTTTATGCACTGTGGGTTGAATGCATCTGACATATTTCCCTACGGAGACAGAAAAGTGTAACTAACTGAAGTAAACTTGCAGTCCAGAACCAGAGTAGTTTAAGGTTGTAAACCACCATTTGGTTGCATGTTCTACCTCTTCATGGCTGAGCTGTTGCTGTTCCCTCATAATAATAATAACATCATTTATAATTGATGTGGGAAGATGTGAGTGACCAGAAATTTCACAAGTTTACTTATGCTGTCTTCCTGCCAGTGTTTGTTTATAGAGATTGAATGTACCTGTTAGCAATGGGTGTGGCTGAAATACCTGAACATCTCATTTACTACTCACTGCCAGGCAAGGATATGTTGAAAAATGTGTGATTATTTTAAATTTTACATGGATAAATGTCTCAATATCCCCCTTTTCTTCTGTCTCTTTAGAGTAGGATACCAGCTTCCCATATTTGTTGGCTTTTGTATCATGTTCTGCTCGACTATCAGTAAGTTTGAAGCAACATCACACCTCTTTACTATCAGAAACATCACAATGCCGTCGCCGTGTTTGATGTGTCTTTGGCTGAATTTGTGCATTTCTCACTGTTGTCAAGTGTTTGCCTTCTCGACGAGCTACACGCTGCTGTTTCTGGCCAGATCGCTTCAAGGTGTCGGCTCCTCCTGCTCCTCTGTGGCTGGTAAGATAATATGTTTTTGTTTTTTTTGTTTTTATATTGCATCAAGGGGCTGTGTTTCATGCATTACCTCATTGTATTCCAGGGATGGGACTACTCGCCAGTGTGTACACAGATGATGAGGAGAGAGGCCAGGCCATTGGGATTGCACTGGGAGGTCTAGCACTGGGAGTGCTTGGTATGGTAAATTTCTGTCAAATAATAGAGCAAAATTTACAGATTCATTCAATTCAAAATATCTGAAAATAGTCATTTTCACTGCCTCTCCCACACTGTGTAGCTCTAATTCATGCAGTTACTAGTTATATCCTTACTTTTCAAGTCCTTGTCCAATTACTTCTGTATGTATGAGTGTTCAACTTACTAAACTAGTCTTTATTTCCTACATTCTTCACTCCGATCACAGTTATTCCCACCATCCCATGCTTTGTTTACCAGTGTTCTAAATTGTAACACGATGCATAACTGTAAACTGTATTTTACACTAACCACTGTGTGTTGTTCACAGTTGGCCCTCCGTTCGGCAGTGTGATGTATGAGTTTGTGGGGAAGACGGCTCCTTTCCTCTTTCTAGCCCTCCTGGCTTTGTTCGATGGAGGTACAGTTACATTTTATCACCTTGAAACTTAATGATCACTGCAGGAAGACCAGCTTATTCCTCCTATATGTTAAGATGCTAAGCTGACTTAAACAACAAGCCTTTCAATGTTTTCTTTGTGTTCTTTGAACAGCTCTGCAGCTCTTTGTTCTCCAGCCCACCAAGGTAGAAGCAGAGGTGAGTTAGTTTGCCTTCATCATTCATTTCCTGCAGGTTATCCCACTTCATTAAGTTGACCTTTATAGCTGCATAACATCTGTAAAGACTGTTTATGGCATTTCGGGACTAATTAGGTCGTAAATACTAAAGACAGACAGGAGATACGGGAAGGACCAGGACGCATCCATGACCGGATTGCAACTTGAAAAACCAAAACACAAACTAAAATACACACAAAAACGGAAATACAACTGAAATTCATTATACTGGTTTTCTTTGTTTTTCTTGTCTGTAGGCCTGATAGGCATCAGTTGCTATGGCGACCAAAGAGACATCATACAAGATCTTTATAACCTAAACTTTGATTGAATTATTGGAGCGTAATTAGATGGCTCACTGTGCTTGGCTTGCTTTGGTGGATAAGGATGAAAAATGTTTTCAGTATTTCTGAGGAACACTGGAATGGAAACACAGTATCATCATCATCATCGTCGTCACCATCATCAATATTAAAGCTCTCCTAACTGTAGTAACATGCTAAGACCAGCAGTTGACGAATGGTTTAGTCAGTGTCTCATTTGGCAAAGTCTTTGAATGCTACTTAACGACTCCCCAAAGGGAAATGCTCTCTTGTTGCTTTTCAGGTTGACATCATTACATTTCTAAGCTGACATAAGAGCCAAACAGGTCTCCCTAATTAATGGAAGGAAAGCCAATGGGAGAATCTGCCTGTGGTCCTTAGCTTAGCAATCCGTCACCTTTTTATCTGCCTTTAGTTTCAAACGCTCATCTCATTCTCAAAGGTTTCCAAGGGTCCTGCTTGGAAATGTTTAATGAGGGTCCACAAAAACCTGGAGCAAGACCTAAAAGTCCTTTTAATTGGATGAGCAAGCAGCTTATGCCTCACACAGTGTTACTCTGCTGGTATGTTAGTAGGAATAGACAGTTTCATATTTGTGTTTGACTTTTAAGTCTCTATTTTGTCACTTTGTCCCTGGCAGAGTCAGAAGGGGACACCGCTGCTGACACTCATGAAGGATCCATACATTCTCATAGCAGCTGGTAAGAAAACAAAAGCAGCGCCGTGAAAAGTGAGGAGGAAGCATCTGTGGGATATTGCCTCTTTAAACGGCAGCGGGGGAAAAAGAGGTTGAGGACAAGAAATTGATTTGGATCTTGGGCTAAAATTGTGTTGCACGCGGAGAGACACGGTAGCTGAACACCAGCCATTGATTTACCGGTTACCGGGTAGGATTATGGCTTGAAAATTGTGCAGTGAAGTGAGTGCTGCATGTTAAAGAGGCTCGTCTTACCATCAGAAGAAAGTGTCTGTGTGTGTGTGAATGGAATGATAATGTTTACAAGAGATATTTTCTGTGATATTGCTGTACAATCTTTAGATGTGTATTGTTGGGTTCGAGGAATAAATAGAAGCACTATATGGTCCTCGCAAGTGTGTGTGTGCGAGTGTGTGTGTGTGTGTGTGGGGGGGGGGGGGATCAGTTTGGCAGAGCAAAACATCAGGGCATAAGTACAAAAACAGAAACCATAATTGATCTTGCGTCCACTTACCCACAATCCCCCCCCTTCCTCCTTCCCCAGGTGCTCTATGTTTTGGAAACATGGCCATCGCCATGTTAGAGCCCACGCTGCCTATCTGGATGATGGAGACCATGTGTGCCCGGAAATGGCAACTGGGTATTGAGACAGCTTCTTTTTATACCTGGAACATGGACAGTACCCACACACACACACACACACACACACACACACACACACACACACACACACACACACACACACACACACACACACACACACACACCAACAAGAACAGAACTTCAAAAGCTACTATTTCAGATGTAATAACACACAGGTTTGGTATCTAATGACTTGAAATTACCAATTTCTTCAGCCAGTAGTTCACAAAATAATAATAATAATAATAATTATAATAATAATAATATAATATCTATCAGTCAGTAGTCATTTCTGTATTTTCCTTTTTACTGAACATATGTAGATGTGTTTCCATCAGCTGCAGGTCCTTTGCCAAAGCTCGGTGTGTCACCCTTCCATCCCGCTCCACGCCCTGCTACATACACGCTTCCTGCTCTCTCTGGTGTTATTAGTTTGTCCATCCAGCCTGTTGTATATGAAGTCTGGCTCAGATAAAAAAGGATGAGAGCTCAACAGGATATTAGGGTGTCACATGCTGGCAGGTGGAAAGCACAAGTCTTCATTACACACAATGGAAGATGTGCGGCAGCTGTGAGATGAGGCACTGATAGAGCTCTGCTTATCTCACAAAGCCTCCCAAACCTTCAGTCCTAATGCTCTCTGTGTGCTTGTGCTTGTGTGTGTGTGTGTGTGTGTGTGTGTGTGTGTGTGTCTGTGGCCCAGGCGTCGCCTTCTTACCGGCATCCGTCTCCTACCTTATTGGAACCTACATCTTTGGCAAGTTGGCCCACAAGATTGGGAGGTAGGGAGAGAAACGATCTTAATCTACTCTTTGTGTGTGTGTGTGTGCGCGCGTACGTGTGTGTTTGTGTGCATGTTTCATATCTGTTTCCGCTCCTCTAAATGAGTTTTCAGTGTTTTTAGTGTTTGTGAGGGAGGCAGTATTGAAGCCTTGATGATACAGTGAGTATATGAGCATCCATAATGTCCTTCTGTCATATATATGTAGGTGTATATATGCTTGACAATTCAGAATGACTGTTGTGTTTTGAGTAAGAATGTCTGCGGGGTGTTTTTAAGTTTTACAAAGAGATGTTGTGGTTATAATTTGACTCACCAGCTTCATTTGTGAGCTCTGAGGACATACAATAGTAGTCCCAGACATTAGGACAGAGGTTCTGATCCCTACTCCATCTGTCCCTCCTCCACCTTTATCTGATTAGTTCAAACATAGTGTATTCAACAAGTCCTGCAAACTTGTACCATCACTAACACACACACGTGTCATGCCTGCCTGGTTGCGTCGACCTCGCCCCTTGTCCCAAATCCATTTTTGCCATGGATGCTAATTTGATCAAGGCACTAAGCACTTGCACAGCATTTGACGTAGACCTGATGTCTCACCGGCTCATACACAGACAATTCATTCAGCTCATTATTTTTAATCAGCTCCATAGTGAAAATCTGGTACTGTCCGTTGCTATAGTGACACCTCCGGTGACGGTTGCGGATAATGTTTAGTGCTACCCGCCGCCAAACTACCAGTCAGTGCTAACATGACCATGTGTGGTTGATCTTATAGTTTGTATTCATGTCCAAAACATTTGATTTATTTTCTGTTATTTTGAGTTTTTTGTTTGTTGTGATTGGTCAACACTCACCAGGTCTTCTTCTTTTCCCTTTCAGGTGGCTTTGTGCTGTCATTGGAATGGTGTTGGTTGGAATGAGTGTAATCTGTGTAAGTATGAGGGAGTATTGGTCGGATTTCTCTCTTAATATCTTTTAAATTGACTTTATTCTTCGAAAAGATGCATTTATGTATTTACTATGAATTTAATCTGTTATAATATATAATTTTATGATAAATTCTAATTTCTTTTTTCCTGTTTTCACTGTATTTTATTCAATTTTCATTGTTTTTATTTTGTTATACAGGATTTATTTGACTTTTTATGTATCTGGATCTTATTTTGTGTCTTTTTCTAAATGTGCTGCTCAACAATTCTTCACTTGTTCTTCAGACAAACAGACACAGTGTAGTTTGGCTAAATTTGACTTGCGTTGCCACTTCTTCATTTACAAAGCAGTGATAGTTGAGAATCTTTTGTTCTCAGTGTTTTGAAGGACGTAAACACCCAGATCGTCCAAATAAATGGCTCCTTCCCTCTGGCCTTGCAGCGTCCTTACCAGCAGGAAATCTAGTTTATGTCCAGCTCTTTATCTCATTACGCTCGTCTCATTCTGCCAATGGGAGCCTCGCTTCACAAGGATTTCCACACTGAGCTGAAAAACCACATGCTCTTTACTGCCACATACTCTATTTCACAGAAAAGGTCAAGTGTGCAGATGATGTGAGAATAAATATTTCTCCGACAGATTCCATTTGCCAGAAGCATCTACGGTCTGATCCTTCCAAACTTTGGCGTTGGTTTTGCCATTGGTAAGTCTGCTGAATCTATTGCCGTCCTGCAATAGTGCACCACCCGAATGAGTGTATAAGAATACTGGTGTTTGTGTTGTCACAGGCATGGTGGACTCCTCTATGATGCCTATAATGGGCTACCTGGTGGACCTACGGCATGTGTCTGTCTATGGAAGTGTGTACGCCATCGCTGATGTGGCTTTCTGCATGGGGTTTGCTTTAGGTAAGCAGGAAACCTCAAAAAGCCTTTGTTGGTAATTCAAAAACTGTTAAGTTTAGACTGATTTAGATCTTCTGGTTTTGATACCATGATGAAACTCTTGTTGTACTGCAAAGCTCGTTGATGAGACAACGCCTGATCTCTCATGATGAACTTGTGCAGCTGTAAACAGGAGCATTGTGTGTTGTTCCCAATAAACAAACTCAGTACAGGTTCAGCAACCATATTTTGAAATAACAGAATGGAAGGAAGAAAGGTGACGATTGCAGAATACATAGGGCTGCTAAAACAAATGGTAATGTCAGATATGAAAGGTTTAACCTTTCAGAGTTCAACAGATTATTACTGCTCTGCTCAATTTAGCACTTGGTTGGTTTGTAGTTTTTCTGTGTCTTGATGACCCCAGCTGAGCCTGATGGACTCGTCTGTGCTCTTTGCTGTAATTTACCTTCTCTTTTTTTAGGGCCATCAATTGGAGGATCCATAGCTGAGAATATCGGCTTCGCCTGGCTGATGACCATCATTGGAATAGTGGATATTATCTATGCACCTCTCTGCTTCTTCCTCAGGAGTCCGCCTGGACAAGAAGAGAAAATAGTGAGATTTGGAACATGCCTAAATACATTGAAATGCATGATGCATAGATATGAACACCATCTCAAACCTGTAGGATTTATGCTTGGACACATAGAAATATAGAAGCCCTGAAAGGCAAACAGATTATTTCTAATATGGAAGTCAACTGTACCTGAATAGTACCAGTTAAGCTGGACTTGCAAGACTTTTAGCTACTTTAGTTCTGAGTCTGGGGGCAATAAACCTGAGAGTCCCTCAAAGGGTCAGGTGACTTCATCTCCCTGCCTCCATCTCCATTTGCATGTCACCGTGCGGCATCATCACTCCTCCTGTACATAAATTTCTCACTGTTTTCACCGTCATCCGTCTGCCAGTGCCTTCCATAAGTGTTCGCTTAATTTCATCATGCATGCATGTCAAAGTTAGTTTCTCTGTGTAAACAAATCCATTTAGGCCTTCTCTCTCTGATGCCACTGTGCTTCTGTCCTGTGACATTAATGCACGTCTTCTAGAAGTTAAATGTTGGGACATGATCAGTAGTCCTGTATGGATGTTTGTTGTATTGTTGTGCTTGATCGGATGCAATGGATACAAACTTTTAAATAATTGTGTTTTCAGGCCATTCTGATGGACACAAACTGTTCGATGAAGACGAGGTCCTACTCCACGCAGGGAACATACTACCAGGGCGAAGACATGGAGCCAGAATATGATGATTATGATTAACTGGGACAGCAGCCACGCAGGTTTAACCCTTCAGAAGATCTATTTTGTTGTACAAAAAAAAAGAACACAGATGAAAAAAACAAAACATTGAAGAAATCAAAACAGCCAAGTCATTTCCGTGTGAATGTCCTGCGTTCAGTCTTTACTGTCAAGTGTCCTGTTAGCAGCTATACTGGAGCAAACCAAAGTTGTTCTTGATCTGTGGTTACGAGTTCACCGTTGCAGAGGCGTTTTTAGCCAACAGCCTTATTCTGTAGAGAGACATGTCAAAAAAGCACTTGTAGACCGTAGGTAAGTGCTCACTAAGTATGCTTTTGCTCGTTCAGTTTGAACACCAACCAGCTACAAACTGTCTTGGCCGTTAAAGGTTTTGTCCATGATATTCTAAACGGTAACATTAACAATTTAGTTCATTTTTTTGTGAGATAGTAGCTGTTGAGACCGTCCTTGCCCGTGTAATGCCTGTCAACAAGGATTATGCGAGTAGGGACGAGGACTGTTGTATACGCAGTACAATGTTTGTTGTTTTCGTTTGACAAGGTAATTGTATTCTGCTGTACGCTGAATTAAAGGATGAGCAGTGTATTCTGTGTATTATTATGAAACGCGTTCAGTGTCCTCCTGATAAGAAAACAGGCCGGTTTGCGGAGAACTGCAAAGAAAAAGCTGCTATCTGTGATGTTTTCAAAGTGATAAATAGTCTGTTTGCTGGAGTATCGTATAACACAGGAAACTGTCATATTTCTCTTCACGGTGATGAGATGTGTGCAAACAAAAGGGCAGCTTTATTGAAATATAATAAAGTTTGAAGAACACCATCCGTTGTTGCAGGAGTCATTTGCGCCGCTCTCTGAGGGTTTCAATCATCATGTCATACACGATTCTGTGATGTGACCAACCTTCACAGACATCACACTATCAACATTAACGTTCATTTGTCATTCTAATCATCGTCTATACTTACACAAGAGTCACAAGTCTGAGCTGCTATGATGCTTCCTGAGTATCATACTGGGTTGGAAATCCTTTTCTACAGTAGATTTGGAAGAGATGATCAATATAAATCAACCTTTTTAAAAGATGCATGTTACTGATTCACGACTCGAGAAGAATTATCGACAAATAATTATCTGACTGCCTCTGATCAACTCACAATGTGCTTAACCTGCTCAGTTTGATCATATAATGTTTAAAGAGGTTAAATAGATGCTACTTAAACTGGGTGAGCTTTGGTACCTATGTTGTTATGTGAGTGTGTATAAATGATTGAAAGCATAAGAAGCTGTACAAACACTTAAGTTTTACATTCTGGGCCGCTGGTGTGTTTTTGTGATGTGTGCCGAGTGTGTGATATATGTTCATACCTGGTTGGGGGATGAGATATCCTTAATTAAATTCTGTGTAGGTACGCTGATAAAAGCACTGTGACAAATGAGAAGTAGGGTAGAAGGTATGGGTCTTGGGACGCCACAGAAAAGAGACAATGTCAACACGGTTAGTTTCATATTCTAAACACAACAGTATGAAGGGCTGAGCAACATGTAACAGAGATACTCACACTCTTGGTTGCCTGTGCTGGTCAGTGGAGGACAGAATCAGCTGTCATGATGGGGAAATTTGTCACTAAATCCCCCCAGTGTGTGAGCAGACACACTGTAATCAGTCTGTCCATCTCTACACTGGGCTCCAATTACGTTGCAGATGCTCACACAATTCTGTCCCTCTTTTCCAACAACCAGGCAGCAGTGTAGGTTACTGCAGGGAAGTTTCCCCCCCATACAGTACAGGCTGCAGCTTAACGGAGATGAAGAATGGATTATATTAAAAGGCGTTTCTAAGATTTTGCAGTGCACTGGGGTAGACAGGACAGATTAGATTTCGATACAACATAATCCAATAGCACTAAATCCAGCCCCAAAAATGACCAGTTCAATTTACTGTTAAGAAACAAAATGCAGGAGCAATAATTTATTCTACTTGTTTGTCTTATTCATGTCTTTACACTGCACTTATGTCCTTGTCCATGTCACATGTCTTTGGTCCGGCTCAGGAAACTAACATGGTAAAAGACATAAAATTCTCAGTAGTTGTTAAAAGTACAAAATTGTACATTTTGTCCCCGATTTTAAACAAAATCAATGTCAACTGGAGTGCAGAACCAAACAGCAGTGCAATGGAAATTCACGTTAGCTTTTTTATTGAGGTTATGTACAATAAAGCTTCATCACACAAGCCTTCCATAGGTGTGTACGTACATCCGTCCCTGGCACACACAAAAAAAGAAACGCACACCACCTCGTTCTGCTGAAAGCCAATGTACAGTCTCTTTATTGGTGCAGATTCAAAAGATGCGGAGGCAGAACCATGTGATGAGTTTTGAAGATCAGCACACTGTTACAATAGCAGCAGCAGCAAAAGCAGTGCTTCTCAGGCCCGAAAAAGGGTGGGGGAGGGGTGGGGTTGGGTGGGGCTTAACTGTGAATTCCTCTTAGGATCATTATTGGTCCCCAAAAAACCTTGGGATACATAAGCAGAAAGCTGGGCTCACAGAGTACATAGAGAGAGAAAACAACAAGAAAATAAGAGAAATCGCAGACACGGGGATCCATTCCTGATTATCAGCGTCATGGCCTACAAAAATATTGCACAAAAAATCTGGATATACAGTGATTGAAAGAGATTGACGGGTATAGCAGCCAGTAAGCCAATATCTACATGACTAACAGACCTATTATGCAGAAAAAAAGCAGGAACTAGACCAGTTAGCAAAGTTACATTCCAGGGAAAAAAAACCTACTTGTTAACTTCAATATTATGAGCCAACATCAAACCACAATTTCCAATGCATTCCAGGAGTTGTTTTGGATGATATGTTGTCATTTTTTCATTTGGTGTCCCCATTTCCACCATCCAAAATCATCATCTCCTCTACTTAATGTGCTGATTTTTACTCCTAAATGTGTTCTACTCCAGTGCATTCTGCTCCAATGAGGCAGCTGTCCACAGAGAGTCCAGTATCTCCTGCTTTAAATGAGAGATGCCTCCATGAGTCTCGCTCAAGGTCTGCTGTCAAACTCAACTGCATTGTGCTGTAAGTATATGGTGCGACGTCGATTGGTGAGACAACCACAGAAATCCTCAGACGCTCCCTCTGCACTCACTATGTCATCCAGGCGCTCAATGAAGATGTAAAGGTTGGAGGACAGAGTCACTGTAACAGGCGACATTACAGGCTCAACTCTTGTGTGAGGAAATGAGGCGAGGAGGTTCAGGAGAGCGATATATACTGTACACACACCAAACACACAAACAAATGCCACATTCGTTCGTTCGGGCAAGAAAACAACTCATGAAGGCAAATGACCTGCACAGACTCACATCATGAAGTCTTGAAAGTATTGTTGGTAACATTCTCCCCACACACACACACATCACACCAGTTAAATAGATGAGACCTCTAAATATTAATAACATTCACTCCGATAAATCAAAGAAATGAACATACATATACATATGTTGCACCTAAGCACAAAAGCCGGAGCAGTGAGCAGCAGTGTGTTGCAGTTGAGTTTGCTGTTCTAAACAAGATCGAATCAAAAATCAAATTGGTTAAAAATGATTACCCACCAAAAAAAGGTTACATACATTAACACATTTGGCTTAAACAATACAAATTAACCAGAGGAGATAGATAGAGACTTAACCTTCACAAAATATTCATCCGGAATTATGCAGCATCTCAAATCCCTACGAGCTTTGTAAGCAGGGAAAGTTGCTTCTAGAATCCAAATACATTACAGTAAAAAGTGCTCAAAAGAAGAGATATGTATGCTTTTTTGCAGGGTTCCTTGACAAATCACATTCCGCTGTGATCAACGCCTAAACCTGCGCTTCCCTCGTGTTATTCACACCGTTTCAAACAATATACCGAGTATGTTAACTTCACATGGGCTTGTTACTCGCAGCAAATTAACAGTGAACAACTACGATTTTCCTCCCACAAAATCAAGACACTAGTTGACCTCGGAAATGTGTATTATGAAATCTTAACATCCAAGCAGTCACAGACGGAGCAATGATAGAGAACTGAACTCAATGTCTAAACTGACAAGCCGCAAGAAAACAATGGAGGGTTTCCGCACGTGCAGCACCACAGAGGGCCAATTACAGTGTTGCTTTCAAGCTTCCCTTTAAAAACCTAGAACATGGCCCTGGCAACACATTGTCCAAACAATACATCGATAACATAGATCTGTTGTATGTTCTGGGGAGGAAATTCTTTTACCCATTATTTCCATTGCATATAAAAATGAGACTCAAACACTGGACCCTCGTATCACCAATATTAAAATGGGTCAGTGTCAAAAAAAACAAAGTGAATCTAGTTTTGCTGGGAGCCACAAGCCCAAAACACCAGTTTCGTTTGTTTTCTCTTTTCTAGTCTAGTGGAGTGCTTCCACGCAGATCTGCTCTTCTGTAATGTCATCCAAGAGCTGCACCTCTACCGGGCTGCATATGTCATTGTCGTAGACCTCTGTCCCCATCAGGGCCTCGTCCTCCAGGCCTTCCCCTTTGCCCTTAAAGCCTTGTTGCTCTGAGGGAGAGGTGCTCTCCACCGATTCCAGGTCTTCGATGCCTGCGCGGTAGTGAATCATGAGCAGAGTGAGGGCCTGCAGTCTCTCCCCAGACTTAGTCAGGGCCGTAGTGATGAGGGCCTTGCGCCGGGCATCTCCCGCCTCTTTCTCCTCCACCAGGAGGGAGTTGTTGTGCTCCAGCTCTTGGTCGATCTCCTGCTGCAGCTTGTCGAGCATCAGCTCCAGTTTCTGTGACCGCTCGTCTGTGGGCAGGCCCCGATACAGGTCTCGGCCGATCTCCTTTACGGCAATGAACACACTGTCATCCAAACCGCCTTCCTTACGGACGAGTTTGCTGCTGCTGCTGGCAGGCTGCTTGGAGGGGCTGGGGCCACTGGTGTAGGTCTCCGTATCACTGCTCTCATTGTCCGAAGTGTTGGGAGTATGCTTAGGCGAAGGCTCCACTCCTCCAGGGGCCGAGTCAGTCACCTGCTCAACCAGCCGAGTCTTGGGTACCTGTCGCAGGTTAAGCAGGCGCGAGCTAGTGTTGATGATATGGCGCGTTAGACCAGTGGTAGCTCGGTTTATAGTGGATTTGGCCTCAGGATCGGCTCCGCGTCGTTCAGTGGCTGCCACACAGAAGGGGTTTTCAGCAAGGCACTTGTCCTGACACTTCTTGTGGCAAACGTAGGCGCAGACCATGCACTGAGAGGCTGCCTTGGTCCAAACCTTCTTCTTGCAGTATTCACACCACGTGGGGTTCTGAAACTGGGTGTCCTGGAAGTTGTGGCGAACCTCCACCAGCTGCATGCCACCATAGGCCAATTCATCCCGCGTTGCTGAGGGAATATGCTCCCTCTCCCTCTCTCTTAGATCCTCATAATGCAGACAACTCTCTCGCTCCCGTTCACCAAGTCCCCCTGTATACTCCAACTCACCTTCAGCCAGGTAACAGAAGTTGAGGGTGACATCTCCGTAGCACAGCTTCTCGTTGAAGCCCTTATGGGTGCTGAGGCTACGTAAAGCGGTGCGGCTGACGTTAGCTCTTGGCTCTGGAGGCCTAAGCCTAAAGGTGCTCTGGTACTCTGATGAAGAAGTAGCCATACATTCCAGTGCGACATGCTCCAACTGGAGGCTGACATGCCCGAGGCATAACAGGCCGCCCGGCTTAAAGGGGTCTTTGCACCACAGCGCCACATTAAGGTACTTATGGTTGCTATCCACCTCAAACACCACAGACGCCTTAGTCCAGCGACCGGTCTGGTTACGGAACAAGGTTTCTGTGGATTCCCAGACACAGTGGTCGTCCAAACTGTCTCGTGTGCTGGAGGAGCTCTCTGAAATCTTGTCCTTAGCTTGGTCAGCCCTGCTGCTGCTACTGACAACAGTGGAGGGGGCGGGCAGATCATCACAGGACTCTGCTAGCTTGGTAGCCAGCTTTGGCTCAGGCTGTTTGACACAGGTCTTCTCATTGCCTGTCTTGTCCTCGCTGCCTCCAGTGGGAGGAGCTTTTTCTGGAGATTTCTCAGACGCAGTGACAGTCGTCGTCGTGCTTGTAGGAACAGGTGCAGTAGTAGTCGTAACAGAATCAGCGCCTTCTGAAAGATTGGGTTCCGATGAGGCGGCCGTTAGTCTTATTTGAGGTCTTGGTGGTACTGGGGGGCGAGTAGGAGGAGGAGGAGGAGGGACGGTGGGGCGCTGCAGACCCTCCCCGTGATCGGAATTGGTCTTATGTGGTGAGGGCTTTGGTGAGTCTTTGGGTTGGGGTTTTAGGGGTGACTGGAGGCCCACCAGGTTTAACTTGCGGTTGAGTATGGGCGATATGGAGCCAAGGGGCTTTGAGGCCAAGTTAGCCACAGTCCGTTTGGGGCTTTGGTTTACTGTCAGTAAGAAATCATCCTTAGTATCAGTGGTATTTGTAGTACTGCTGCCAGGGCCACTAGTCTGATTAGGTTTGGAGTCAACTATCAACTCTTCAAACTCAGAGTCCATGTCTTTGCTCTCGGATATGTCAGAAAGAGTAGTAATGGGGGCTGGGTCTTCCTCGTAACCGCCCGCCTGGGAAATGAAACCAGTCTCTTCTAGCTGCCCAAGCCCCTCCTGAAGCGGTCCCAGGCTTCCCAGTGAGGAATTGTGGGGACGAACTGGCCTCTCAAAAAGTATCACAACCCTGTCTCCAGCCTGTTTTAGCAGTTTGGGCACTTGAACCGATGACGTTACTTTGACACCTGTCAAGACGGAAAAGACGAGTTTCAATGAGCAGCACAAAGAAACGATTCACAAAGTGTCATGGGTATCTGGACCATACATTGTAAACATTTAACATGATTTACCAAATGTTGACATTACCCCACATCTCTGGTATTTGGAAAGGCGGCCATAAAACTATTTAATAATGGATTAGGGACAACACAAGGATCATTGATTAAAATGAAAAGACTCAGACCTCCAATCTCAATGAGACGATCTCCCCTCTGCAGGTCCGCTACAGCTGCAGGGGAGTTGGGTGTGACCGTCTCGATGCTGACGTGAACTGCATCTCCTTCAGTGGCAGGGACGTGCCTGAATGTCATCCCCACGCTGCCACATGGCCCCTTTATAACCTCCGTCTGATGAACACATGTAAAGAGAGAACGTCAAACAATGAAAGCCAGACATGTTTAGTTGTTCTGTAGAGTAAGACACATTAACTTAATAATAATCTCCAATAGTGCCCAGCAGGTTGTCTCTGTGGAGTTTAATTAGGAATCCCGGATTGGGCTCAATAGAATTGCATCATTATAGGCACAAAGATGAACTGATTTCATAGATGACCACTCTCTTTAACTTTATCAAAACACAGACCTTACACACATGCCTGCTTTTGGACCCACTCACGATACACACATTAATTCAGAAAATCAAAAGCTAAGGAAAAAGGAAAAGGAAAGTTGCAGGTGACAAATGTTTCAAAGCCAACAGTGACGTCTGCCTCCCGAGCTTTGATGAGACTCAAAGTGAAAGTGGCAATTGTGCAGGAACAGGGAGAGCTGCAATTAAACCCCCACACACCCCTGCTGTCTTAATGACAGCCGCACTCGAGTCACATAGCCCACCACACACCTGTTGTGATGGAGGGGACCTAGACCTGCTTTATATCGGGAGAGGTTGTCTGCCGAATGACATTGAGGGCATAGCAGCAAGACAGACGTGCTGACCATCAACTTTGTATACCAACCCATGCTATTTGACTGTGATAGGCAGAGATAGTCAGCTTATTCAAGTCAGAAGTCAGGATGAAGACAAGCGCAAGATGGAGAGGAGGAGGATGACGATGGTACAGGTGTCCTGGGCAAAGTGAGAGAAAGGAAAGCTAAGACTGAGATGAATGACTGTAATTTCCTCTGCTGTCATTTGTTATGGTTCTAGTGGAAGGGAGTGATTGAGTTACGGCTGGCCATGAATAAGCAGATGATCTACACGAGCTGGCAAGTGGGGGTTGGGCAGGTTGACTGGAGGCTGAGGGACGGCCCCCCTGAAGCCCATCCTGACAGGAGCAGAGCTGGCAGGAAATAAATAAAATGGACTGTTGTGATTTCTTTCAGCATACAATGTGTTTCAGTTTTGGAACTCAACAAAGTTAAATGTAACCTTGAATACATTTTAGGGTGATTCAAAAACTTAAATCAACAATTGGATTGTACACAGCCAATGACATTTGAGCAGGAAAAGCAAACCAGGAAATTAACGTTAAGGGACTTCAACTCTTGAATGTCAAGATACAAAAGATACGAAATGAAGAATGATTCCAAATCCACAGCCTCGTCAATCCCGACACATTTATTCAGAGACTGATTTTGGAGGAAAAATCTGACAAAAAGCATCTTAACCTTATCTGAGGTACTGAACCCTGCAAGCTTCATCAGTGCATTCACTGAACCCTTTGTAATTACAAAAACAAAAATATGATTTCTTCAAAACTTAGGTATATATTTTATAAGTGCATCAGTTGCACACAAAACCACTGTGTTCAAAGAACAAAACCACTGTGTTCAAAGAACAAAACCAACAAAACATGAATTTCACACAAAACCATAACGCAATGAATATTTACTGCAAATCAATGTGACTTTTGCTGTTGCCTTTTAGATACAAGTTGAGAAATGCGCAGCTTCACCTTGGGAAGTGCCACTCTCATATCATTTTCGCAACAAAGTCTGTTCTCAGTTTTCATGTCTGCCATCCTCGAAAAGGATTGCTCGCAAAGATACATTGTAACAAACGGTGTGACTATCTCAAGGGCTTTCTCAGCAATAAGAGGGTATGGTACGATTTGGTGACACCAAAACGTTGAGGGCGTTGTTGTTCTGATGAGTTGCTGTTGAAGCCGGCTCTGCTGAAGTTCAATGATTTTGTGATTTTGTCGAGGTATTCAGCGTTGACATCTGCTGTCGCAACACTAAATGTGAGCCGCTGTCTCACCCATGCTGGATATGACTCTGTTCTGTTCTTTGTTGGTATTTCTCCACATGGCTCCTCACATTCACTTCCCTGGCCATATAAGGCAGTTGAGCCCCGTTCGCGAGCGTTATCGGCCTAGCTCTCATTTCCCGTTATTCTGCATTCTGTCGGTTTTAAACATGCTACATTTATCCACTTGCTACATTTACCTGCGTAGGCACAGCTGTGGTCTGTTATCACTCTTTTGTCTTGACTATTCTCTGCTCCATTGCCTAGCTGTGGTCCCACCTGCGTGACCCCTCTTTAAAGCATTACACACACACATACAGTTGTTGCTCACTGGGAGGGCCCTGCTACTGGTAGCTTTTGCATTCACACATATATGTACATCTATATAAATCCAACACCCTGCGGAGACAACAAGTCTTAGAAATGTCTTGCATCCTTGGATTGTTGGGTTTTGATGGACAGAATAGTGGAGCTTCATGTCAAGGAAGTGGTCCAACATTACATCTACACTTGCCCCCATGTTTCATGTTCGACTGAGCTCATTCTGGCACTCAGCATGGCTCATAAACAGAAAACAAATGTCAAAGGTTTTTGACAAGTTTTGCAATGTTTGTTTTTCTCCAATAATCCTCAATCCATACACAATTGAACTGGAGACGAATAGGATTTGACATAGTCGTAAAGATCAAAGATGGATGTTGTTTTATTTACTAGGGTGGGATGAAACCATTTTTTACCATTTGTAATCTAACACGGCAGAAGAAAAAATTTGTGTTGCCAAATTGTCGGCAGTCAATTGCTAGTGTGAACCGGGCTATACTGTTTGTGTCTTGACCCCTGCCGAACCCCTGAGAACGACTCACTGAACCCAGGTTAAGAACCACTGATCTATGTTGTTAGAAATCCATTCATGTATGAAGGCTTTATTTGATTTATCGGTGAAAAAAAGCAAAACAATTTCAAGGTGGTATTTGCTAGTGCAGGGATGTTTTAACTGTGTGTGTCTCCCCTCACCCTCATCATTTCTGAAAGTGTGTGTCCTGCATTCAACTGATCTGTTGTTCCAGCCTTTCCATTGAAGCCCTTAACAACATTCCCAGGGCAACAGGTGACTGTTCAGCTTTACATCACACAGCAGCCATTACATACAGCACAGGCAGCTGCAGGCTACACAACACCAGTACTGTAGATTTACTACCAATGGTGCAACTGCGGTGTGAAGCAAGTTGAAAGATACTTTGCAGTATTCCAGTAACATTTAAAATCATATTCCCCAAATGTCAAAATTTGACAAATTTGTGGGCTTTTAACGACTTGAAAACGCATTTCCAAACTCAATGATATTCCAAAGAATTCCGGAGATAAATAGCAGGGACCAGACTTCCCTTCAAGCGGAAGTCATATCACATCACATCAAGGAAGCAGACACAGGAGGAAGAAATCCTATTTACATTTAATGTCATCTTTAGGTTATAGAAAACAGCAATACATGATTTAAGTCTGTAACTTAGATACGTCAATGAATGTTTCTGAAAATAAGGACATTTAATCTAATCTACAACATAAAAATGTTGTTTTTGGGTCTCTTGCTAAATCGAGCCATACCATACAATTAGATACTTCATAAATATGGTATGCTGCAGTTGTTTGATAAATGTACTCAAAAGGGAATGGGGACAAACAAGCATGGCTGTAGAGCTAAATTAATTTTCCGAACTAGGTTTTATATTTACTCTGTTATCTGTATATTTCCCCATTTGTGCGAGAACAAACAGACTGATCTGAACACACACGTACGTGCACACACACACGCCACACACCACAGCTGTTTATGTGTCTGTGTGTGTGTGTGTGTAGACACCTGGACCAGGAGCTGGGCTGTGACCTTCCTGCCTACACTGGATTTACATATGAGAGTGTATGAGTCTATTCTGCTGAAGTGCAAATAGACTGACACCCTCACACTGACACACATCCACCTCTCCAATATATGCACAGTCACACAGACACGCACACCTGTGTAATTATATGTAAGTGCTGACAAAAGCTGCAGCAATAAGGTCACTATGGACAGCTGCTGGTTTGTAGCTTTAGTTTCAAAACTCCTTAGATTGTACAATTTGTTGTACAAAAAACTGCAAACGCAAAACTGCTACAAATGACTCATGGCAGCCAAAGGCCACTTAGGAAATAGGTAATTTGTAGTTATTATTCAATACTGATCAATGAGTCATAAAGCTGTAGGACCAAAACGTATTACAGAAGCACTGCATGTCCCCAGAGACTGACACACACACCCACACACACAACACACACACATACACAGTTCGTAAAGAGGACAAATGACTGGAGACGATGAAACGGAAAATCAAACACGACATCTTTAAGCAAAACAATGAATCATGGATGAATTAGGATTTTGAGCCTCTATTCCTATAGAAAAACATAAATGAACACAGTTTGCATGCAACACATGTGAATATATAATCTACATATGTAACTCTACAATGGGTTGAAGTGTTGTTCGATTGAAGTTCACACATTGACTAAAGCCTTGCATGCACATTCTAAAGCGATCCAAGTTTGTTTGGCATGTTCGCATGTGAACAACAATTAATTGCCTCCACTTACAGAAGCTGATCGTGAGTGAGGAGGACAGATTTACCACAGAGGCAATTTGTAAATGTTAAGAAATGCAGTCAGACAGTTTACATCCACTCTATTGAACATTTGTCTGCCTTGTTATTTTATAGCCTTATATAAAATGTAGCACTGGTTTGGTTTACAAGTGATTCCAATCTCACTTCATGTATATTAATGTCAAAGGAAAGCAGTATCCTGTCCTGCCTTTACGATTACAACAAATAAGATAATTAGCCTTCAAAAGATGGCTGATGGTGAAAAAATAACACAACATAAATGCTTTGTCTGCTCACTTTCTGGACATAGAGCGGCTCCTTGGTTGCTCTTACTCCAACCCAGAGAGTTTAATTGTTGTGTGGTGGAGCTTTCTGTGTGAGCTGAACACCAGCGACTGCACTAACCTTGTTAAGATTGACTAAGAGTACAGGCAGCACTTGGTTTCTTGTCTCCGAGCAGAAAAAACAAAGAGCGCGGCGACCGCAAACTGCCCAGATGTAAATTGGCCAATTCACCCTCTATTTCAGCAAATCCACTCTCTTTTATCTGCACTGCCACAGAGAACAAATGAAAGGTTAATATGTTCAAATGGCCGCCATCACTGCTTTAAACAGGCACTTGTTTCCTTTTTCCTCCAGGAGAGAAACCGGACAAGTCTTTCTTTGATCCCCTCCACGAAGGCACTCGCTGTAATAAAATACATCTATCAAACTTTCTGTTAGAATTGAAAGACGGATCACGCCGAGCTGAGATACCGAACGCAACGATTCAACAGCAGGGACAAAGAGGAGATAAAGAAGATGACTGAGAGGGCAAAGAGGAAAGACCAAAGAGATCAAAGAAGATGCCAACATTAAGAGCAGGGGGAGGAGGCCTATTCCTAGTACAGTGGTTAATGAGTTAGCAGCTCCTAACTCAACTCCAGTCAGGGCCGCTCCGTTTCCAACAAAAGATCCCATTGCCTATGTACCAATAGTGTACTTGTAGGAAGGTACCACTCATATTATTATCATTTGTAGATGTTATTATAAGTAGTAGTATTGGTATATAAGTGGTAAGTATTAAGAAGTAATAATAGGCTACGATAGACAATAGACTGTACACGATCAAATGTCATCTCCATCGGCCAATCAGACCAATCGGGGTTTTGTACAGTGCGGCCATTCAATCGCAGTGCTGCTTCAGAGGCCCAACCTCACCCTGCATCTGGGGGTGGAGCAGCGGCGAGCCTGTTGCTTGGCTGAACACCGATCGGCTCTCCTGCAGGTCTGTGACGGTGTGTGTATGTGTGTGTGTTGTTTGTGTGTGTGGCAAATCCTTTTCCCTGTCACTGCACTGCCCGGTAATTTAATCTAATACCACATGTCAGATCGATTTGTGTATGGTTATAGGGTACAAGTCGCTGCGAGGCAAGTGCGCAGCAATTCCCTGCCACGTTCAATTAGCAGCCCCTGAGCTGATGGGGGGTGGGGCGGGGCGGGTGTGGGTGTGGGTGTGGGCTGCATGTGGCACACGTCCGCTCGCTGCCCAGGTGTTTACATGGAAACCAGTTAGGGTCATTAACACAAAGAAACGCTTATTCCTGTCCATGACGTGTCCTGTCGTCTGCCTCGGAAGAATCCAAGCCCTTTCGTCTAGACAGCTGTTACTCAGATGTGTTATCAAGTTGTCAAGCTTAGATTTCTTTTCGAATAGAGCAGAATAAATCTTTTACCTGGAAAATCTGTCTTTGGTCTGACACCTTATAATGTTCATATATATTTATGTCGACATTAAGTACTGTATCTCATCCATGAGCTAGAGTATATAGCCCCACCAAAAAAACATCTGTTGACCTGATGGTGGCGCTCTTACAACTTTGGAAACCGGACATTTAATGAGTTTTTTAAATGATCATTCATAACAATGTCAGTCAGGCTCCACATCATATTTCTCCCGATGCTTATTTCCCCTTTCATGATAACTCAATAACGACCACTGTCACATCCACTGACCTTCACCCACAGGTATTCACACTTTGCACAAGACCCCACGAGAGACAACACACACACTTCTTTCCTCAATACTTTTCTTCATCTCCACGGCCTCGCAGGAAAAGAGCTCAACGCGTAATTTCCCGAAGGCCGACGTGTTCTGCTCGAGTAAAATCACTGTGAAGTTCAGTTTCTCATATTTTGTTCGCCGTCGAGCTTAATCTGAATTTTCAAGTTGTCGTTTGTATCATAGAAAGCAGGTTTCAAAAGCATTAAGAACAAAGCCGTTGTTATGGCGACGGGGCCTAACAAAAAAGGTGCTTTGCCTAATTTGCACTTGTATGGACGGCAACAGTTGTTTGGTCGCCCACACGGGCCTTTTTGTGGCGCTGACGTTGTTCCTCATTGGAAAAATTATAATTATCTCCTATTACTGTTACATGATCTTAAGTTTATTATCTTAGAAATACCAGAGAAAATTGCTTTGTTGTCCATTTTCTCCAGTTTAAGCCGAAAGCACATCATTTCCTTATCAAGCTGGCATTTGGGTCTCTCGCTCTCTCTCCTTTGAGGACAAATGCTCGTCTTATCACGCTGACCGTCCTCCTGTGCCGATCCATTTGCTACCTTTGCATGCTGGGATTGGCCGAGTGCCCCCCTGCTTCTCACAAACCACTTCAGCCATCTGACCACTTCACTGCCTAACATTTACTTATCAGTTCTTTAACATTTATGCCGTTTCTCTCCTTGATTTACCCACAGGTACACAGGCTGCAGCGTTTAAATTAACATTTCCCCTCTGCTGGGGCCCTTTGGAGATCCTATGACGGGGCGACTCGCACGGATCCTCGTCTCTGGGCGAGGAGGAGGAGGAGGAGGAGGAGGAGGAGGAGGAGGAGAACAGCGAGAAATGCCATTATTTCATTTGGCTCCTCTTTTAGCGTTGCAGCTGTACAAGACGTTCTCTGTAATATCATTTTTTTGTTAAGGACAAGTAGGGACCACAAATACACTCGGTGGTTCCTATCACTATAAATAACACTGACACAGAGGAGGAAAAACAGACTGACCTACGTCATGTCAGTTGTCAGATCCTTTCAGATGGAATAAAGGACATTCAGAGTTACAGCCTGGATCAACTCGGGAGTTTATATAACTAAGATTACATTAACAAAGACTAACTGATTATGTGCAGTAGGTTCTGTTTAGCTGCTTTACACACTTTTGCACAACATTTGCTCTACACAGCATCCAGTAACTGATTAAAAGAGCATTTTTACTCGCAAACATAATCAATATATGCAAGTTTCTGATGACCAATCAAAATATATTTCTTTCATGAGTCCAAGTACAACAACAAGCCTTTACTCACGAATTATTTGAGTCATTTCTGCTTAATGTGAGGCGACGCCCCAAGAGGATCAGGAAAAATAGAAAGAAAAGTAATATGGCCGACGCTTTGTCTGTCATGCACATACCGACTGATCAATTCAGTCTCCTCTATGGTGAATTGATCAGCGGGGAAGAGGCGATTAGAAACAAACAGCTTGTGGGACCGACCTCTCATGTCTTTGATCTGATTCTGGCCATGTTACCGGGCGCAGTCAAACTGAATTAGAGCGCCACGTCTAATTGGCTCGGGCAAGACGGAAATTGTGGGTGAATGTGTCTCACACCACGGTTCAATTTGTGGGCAGCAAAAACTGACAACAAGGGGCCGTCCCTCAAGTGCCAGTGGATAATGTGATTGATGCGTGTTTTGGTTTAAACAATTACACGTCTCATTTACAACAGATTTATAATTCATTACACAATGTCAGCTTATAGACGGGAGCTACTTTTTACATTTCACATTCACCAGTAAGGAAATCAATGAATTACTGTATTTCAAATGTCAAATAAACACCATAATCAGGGTGACCGTCTTTTTAAATACTTCATTTACTACCTTGTACAGTTATTTACTATTAAATGTTTCTGTTCCTTCTTAATTTTACTCATATAGACGAACAATAACACATCTGAGCCACTTTGCTTAGCACAGACTTGGATAAGCAATGCAAAATGGATGGATAGACAAAAAGCCTCCATCGGCATAGACTTTCCGCTCATGCATTTCATCATCTGCCGTACTTCCTCTCATGAACAGATGATGCAGCAAGACCTGTTGTGTATTTAGCTAATTAATTCAATCGATACAAATCAAAGTATGGTGTGTGTGTGTGTGTGTGTGTGTGTGTGTGTGTGTGTGTGTGTGTGTAAGGGTGCATACTGACTGTGGAACATGTGGCTTGTTGTGTAAGATGACTCGCTGTTTGTGAGGCTGAGGGGAAACAACTGCCTTTCATCAGGTGTTCAACATGGATTAAAGACACAAAGACACCCTGAACGGAACATCAAACAACCACCATGATGGGGAGAGCTGTGTGTGTGTGTGTGTGTGTGTGTGTGTGTGTGTGTCAGAGATGCTCACAGCACATGCATAAAACTACCCCTTCCTCTGTGTGCATGTGTGTTCTGTAACAGGGAAGTGAATATTGACTAAAGTGTGAGGCTATGAAATAGAGCCTCGGGTCTCGGCTGACAGCTGTGGACGACTCTTGAATGTTTAAGAACAACTGAGGGACCAAAAAACCCAGAGCGAAATATAAACACCTCGTTACTCTGGATCAATACAACTAAACGGCTTCTCATATGCAACCGGTGACAAATTCTGTGAGTGATCAATCGAAAAGGGTCGGACATTTTACATCACGTGTGAGGTGGCCCTTACGTGACGACTTTACATCGAGCATCAACGTGCAATCTGTGAGCATAATGTGATGTGTGATGTCATCTTGTGATCGCAACTAAGCAACCGTCACAATTATGGCTGCACAATATAGCAAATTAAAAGTGCTTCTCTATTTACTACATTTCACTTGAATAGGTGTGGTTTAGAAAAATACAAAAAGGGCTTTGTTTAATTTTGGAATTTTGTTATTTGTTGTTGTCAAATTAGTTTAAAGCTTTATGCATTTTTAGACTTAAACAAAAAATTCCTTTATGTTTGTTCGCCTGTCATAGATCAAATCAAAACTGCAATATTATGTTTTGACAAAAATCACAGCCCGGCCCTAATCACAAATTTACTGCAAAGTGTAAACGCACAATGTCATACAGACGTAGCAGGCAGATGTCTGGTTTTGAGTGTGTTTGCTGATCCTAAACAGATAGAGAAGTCCATGCTGAGAAACTGTCTCATGTTTCCTTCCATTCTCTGACCTCCTGACCACAGAGGTCAGATGATGCTCAAGATAAAACACTGCACCGTCTTTTTTAAGGCTGGGAAACAGGAGGCTTTTGTGCTCCGGGCCATGAGAGCGATCACACACAAAATCCGCCCCGAACATTCAACTGTTACCGCAGCAAGCCACTCGACAACGTCACCGGAGTTACACACGTTGGAATTGTACTACTTGTGTATCCCTTCGGTGAAGCTGTCAGCAAGCATCAGCACTCAGGGCAGATGATGGAATTGATGGGGCAGATGTGCAAACATGCCTGGCAGGGACCTCCCCCCCACACACACACACACATCATCTACCACCCCATCCCACCCCAACTAACACACCACAAATGAGTAATAAAAACCAACCCACCATATCGCACACTGAAATGGAAAGGGTTTAATTTAGCTGTTCGCAGGCAAATCTGTGGACGAACACACACACACACACACACACACACACACACACACACACACACACACACACACACACACACACACACACACACACACACACACACACACACACACACACACACACGTTGCTAGAGTTATGAAACAGCTATCCTTTCCTCAATATCATAAACAATATGAAGGAGGACAATCCATTCAAAATTACCGGCAAGCATGAGTCACACACACATACACACACACTCATTTTCCTGCAACGCTTTGTATTATAAACCCTCATTACCACAACACATACAGATTACGACCCTCTTTTAACCCTGTGACATCTCTAGCTGAAGGCGGTGTCCATTTAAAGAAACAGCACTATTGTTACCTAACATTTAACGTTTAGACATTAAGAAACAGTGGTGTTCATTTAGGGAGTAGGTGTAAGTGTAGCCTTGAGCCCGAAGAACGGACAAACTTATCAGGACCTGCCGAGTAATGAGGTAGATGTTAAATTTCCTTCATCACCAAGTGATAACAGTGAGCAAATAGGAAGCTAGAATAGCTCATTAAAAAGCCGCCGTGACTCACAGGCCCATTCAGATCTGCCATTGTGACTCTCTATTGTACGTGGAACCAGAATCTAATCAATGGAAGATGGCAGTTTTCACACCAACACTGAAAAGCACATCAAGCACAGTCCAAGGGCCTTCGGAGAGCAGATCAGCCCTTAGAAAGAAAGACACGGTGAAATGCGCAAGCAAGTGGCCCAGGCTGTAAAATGGGTCCTCTAACTGGCATGAAAACCATTAAGACGCATGTGGGATGAAGCAAGTTGCAGTTTTTAGAAGGAAGTGCAATCTCAGGCTATCGTCAGAGAGACAGGAAAAAAGGAGAAATACTGCGAGAGGAAGATGGCAATGTGACCTTTTCCAGATGGTATAGCCTTTAATCCTTACTACAGAGTCCTGCTGGGGACATGCGGACTGGAGAAGTCTGATAAATCAGGCACAAATGCCACTGTGAATCTGCATTTATATGCGTATATTAACAAAAAAGGGGAGACAAGTGCTTTGAAGCTGGCTCCTTCAAGAGACAATACTGGTCAGGTGTCGGGGGGGAACGGATTCACATATTCACTACTGATTCGATTTGGTGCACAATACCTTTAGTTGACGGGGAGGCTTGGCTCAATCAGTCACAGACGACGCTCTGTGTGTGTTTGTATGAACATGCGCGCAAGACTGTGCTGTCACAGAGTCTCGTATTGAAATTAAGAGAGGACAATTCATTAAAATGTTTTGTCTGATGGTGAATAAGGAATTGAAGCGGGCAATCGTCTTTGGAGACAGGACAGACAAAGATAGAAGGACACAGTAGAGCGTGTGTGCAGGATTCACAAAGGTGGGGGTCAGGTGGGGGAGTGAGGGCGGGTGAGGTCAGGGATCTAGCTCAAACTAGATCTAGCATCTAGTTTGTGATAACATTTGTTACAGGAGACGTTTGTCTGCAGATATACAAGGTTAGTGCGTCATAAATTGTATATCTGTGTGAGAACATCCGCTTATAAGTTTATGCATTTTATATATTGCAAGAATTAAAAAACTGCTGTTATTTCCCCATTACATAAAGCAATAACAATATTTTTACATGACTTATATTTATTATACTACATGTCTGGCAGGTAATAAATGACATTTTGTATTAAAAATCTGTTTAGATTACAGTAAAAATCAAAGATATTTAGACAAAACTCACATTCTCACTTAACAACAGCATGTATTTGCAAATGTAAATGCAAACCTTATCTCACGCAGTCTAATGAATACACGTTAAAAAAAAACAAAATGAGCTGTTCTGAAGAAACGACAAAATGAGGTGAGGTTTCCTGTGATAAGGAGCTAATATTCCACTGCCCCCTGCTGGAAGAGGACACAACTACACCAAAGTCATCAAGGCCTCATATATATATATATACAGTATATATGAGCATTGTAGAGGCAATTACTGGTCCGGCAAAAATTGTAATAATCTTTGAGCCGATGCAAATGTCATTCATAAGCGCGGAGCAACAATAACCGCATCATGCTTTGCTGGAGCTGGAGCCAGTAATTAGGTTTGACATTTCACTCTAAAACGGTCATTAGTCACTTCCAAACAAGCCTGATGTGATAACTGTAATATCTCTAAATTGCAGCAATTAGTAAAGGTTTTGCTGGAGGGGCCTGGAGGTTTTCTTTGCCGTTCAAAATGTCACCAATGGGACAATCACATCAGTGGAAGGAAGATGGAAATAAGGTGGAATTAATGTGCGTCAATAAGCAGGGAAGTGTTTGTGTTGCACCCCTGGGTGTCGCATAGCATCAGCAGAGTCTTGGTTGTGGTATTCATTCTTATTTTATGTGATGATGGAATCAGACGGGTGGCAGGATCGTATTGGAACGTGAAGATTAACGTCCTCTGAATGTTGAAATACTTTGCAATACTATCAATAATAAAAGATAACTTGGAAGTGGAATACTGAGCTAAAATGTTGTTGTTACAGCGCCACCATCAGGTCGATTGATTTCCTTTTGGCAGAAGTAGTGAGTGAACATGTCCACCAGGTTTGGTGAGAGCAGACTGATTCATTCATGAAATACAGCATTTTTTTTCAAAGAATGAGCCACACCCACGCAACTTTGGCAGCCACTTATAGCCAAACATTAAGGAAAATAAAAAAATAAACTTGCTTCAGCCATTCTACATGTAGGATTTTGAGGTAGAATTGTAGGAAAAGAGGTGAAAAATGGGCCCCTACGATTTACAGTTTTAGTAAACGTTTAAGTAGTTATTACAGCGCCACCATCAGTCTGACTTTGGGACATGCTGGCTAACAAACCCAACTGATAACAGACAAATTGGGGCCTTTGCTTCTAAGATAATCAGCATTCTGGGGGTTTATGAAAGGTGAGAAATGAAACGCACCCGTTTGATGGAGCTGCGAGGCTTCTCCTTCCACTCCTGGCTGCTCAGCTCCAGAGTGCCGTGGATGTAAGTGTCTCTGTCGTACGAGCCCAGGATGAACAGCCTGCAGGAACACACACACACACACACACACATAACAATCAATTCTGACTGAATTGTACAAAATATACCCTAAATGGACTTTATGATCTATAAGCAAACATCACTTCTCTTGGTGTGTATTGGTCAATCTGAGGCAACAACTTGAGAGTTACACAGTGAAGAATTCATTGATCTCTCTCCCCTATTAAACATACAAATCCAGACAAATGATTGTGTTTTAAAACTGTGAATAATATCAATGAATAAGGAAGTAATCAGGAATAAAAAGCGCCAAATATTCAGATGGAAACTCCATCTTAGGCAGCCTGGTATCCATGGATACGAATGTATATGACTATTCATTACATTTCATTTATCACTCACCACTGCATTTTCATTGTCATCGCTCTTGTGTGTCCAGCCAATCAGGATCAAGAGACACACACACAGCTGTAAAGAAGGCTGGAGCACCACGCTACTTGTGTGACTGTGGCGCCCCCTGCTGTGGTGACCAGATCATTGCATCTGACACTTGTGGAGGAGGTAAACACTCATCTGAACCCCACAATACTGCATGATTAATAATAATAATTTCAAAAATACTGTCTGTCTATCTTTTCCATTGTTTTTTTACAAGATTTAACAAAGCAAACGCATAAGGACAATATCTCCCTCTGCTGGACATTCACAGTACGCCACATCTGCCCTGTTTTACACAGTTGAATGATGAAATTAAACATTTAACAGTGAAGTATTTCAGAAATTACCACTTGCTCTCTGAAAATGAATGTTTGCTATCGTTTCTGTTATGGAAACTGCAGCTGAGGAGCTGTATTAAGAGCTGAAGGAGGCGGTGGGTGGGTGGGTGGGGGGCGGGGGGGGTGGGGGGTGTCAAAGCAGGGGCTGTATGATTATAATGGGAAGGATGTGAATTATTAATAGACGAGTCTGATGGTCTGATGTATCTATCCCGCAGTCTATCAAACGCAACCGACCACACAAACACATTGTTGAAGGAACCCGCCCACACACACGCACACACACTGGCGCAAACACACGACTCCTCTGTCTCCCTCCACCAGAGCCTAGGAGCGTAGGATAGAGCCCTCTGTCACGGTCAGCCTCTTGGCAAATTAAATTTTAAACATGCCAGTTTGGACAAAGAGTGTGTGCGTGTGAGTGTTTGTCTCAGGAAGGAGAGACAATATGGATGACGTAATGGCCTCAGTGGGAACCATTTCACAACATTGGCACAGTCTCAGAGATGATAAAACAGACAGATAGCCAGAGCCAATCAATGATTAATAATGATCAAAATTATTTAAAAAGAGGAGTTGCAACTATGAATGAAGTACCACAATAAAGAAGAGGCCAGTATGACTTAAAGACGTTGTTTGAGTGCCCCCTGCTGGCAGAATGTCACACCTTTGCAATTACAATGCAGGGCAAAGTTACAAAGACATGTGACAGCGTTTAACAGGAGAGGAGGGCAAAGATGAAGATTACTGCAATTAGTACTTTTTCAGTTTGTGTTAACAGCCAGGAATGGATTTTGAAGCTCACCTGCTACATTCAATGAGAGTGACCCGGAGTCGTCCCTCCACCAGCTTGCTGTCCTGGACTGACAGGGCCAAATCACAGGCCGAACCCAGAGGAGGCTGCACTTGAAACGGGAAGAAGGGTTTGTATCTGGAAAGAGAAAAGGGAAACACACACACGGGGTCATTTGACTTCAGGGTTCCTGTAAGCAAAGCAAAGAAAAAGCTGGGAGGCCGAAAATGTGATGGATGGATGCAAGGTTTTTAAAAATACAAATGCATTATTTAACATGGTCAATCTGTAGTAGTGTGTGTGTGGGTTTTCCATTGACCTGCGTTTTGAAGTTGTGCATTGAAAAACCTAAGTAAACTTAAGAGCACACACACACACACACACACACACACACACACACACACACACACACACACACACACACACGCTAGGAGAGTGACAATGCATCACAAGGATTCTTCCAGTGATGCAAGAAGATACAAAGTCTCACATTCCAAATGGAAAACACTCAAACGTACACGCCTGAAAAACAAACCCTGTGTGTGTGTGTGTGTGTGTGTGTGTGTGTGTGTGTGTGTGTATATGTGTGTGTGTGTGATTTGAGCATAAAATCATTAATTCCCTGAGAGCTGCGCAGGAGGAGCTCGTGGAAAGTCGACTTCCCATCTTGCAGGATGAGGACAGAAAGCCTTATTCGGCATCACGTGATTTAATGGAAACGCTGCCGACGAGGACTTTACACAAGTTTTAAAATGGAAAGGAAACACGAGCTGATGAGTCTGAGGGTTTCTACATATTAAAGCCGCAGCGAGAGAGAGAGAGAGAGAGAGAGAGAGAGAGAGAGAGAGAGAGAGAGAGAGACGTCGATCGACTTCTTTCCCACAGTCGTTGAGGTCTCTTGTGAAACAGAAGAAGCAGCAAATAAAAAAAAGAAGAAGCTGCATTCTCACATCACATTATACGATTCTATCACAATTGACACCTATAAAGAAGAGTCTTTAAATTCAAACCAAGTCAAAACTGGCCATCACTTGACGCAATCGTTCTCAAATCTGCTGACACTTAAGGGGTTTGTTCTTTTTTTTTTTATTTGCATGAATAAATACACGGGATGGGGAAAAACCTGTTTGCTGGCTTTGAAAGGTTTAAGCTGACACAAGAAACATGCAAGTAGCAGCCAAAGTGAATCTTGGCACCGCGTGACTCGTCTCGTCCTGGGTGTGGTGTGTTTGCCGTTTAAATAGAGAACTACTGTATCACCCTGAGTGCGGCAGGCCCGAGTCTCCTTAGAAACAGTCGCTGTAATGGACAAGGGTGTTGTTTGAGAGAGCACACACACATACACGTCTGTCCTCTGCTATTTTGGGTAGCGTGTGGTGCTACCGTCTCTGGCCCCCGAGGCTCCGACTGTTCTAAATAGTGGACTTTGTTCAGAGCAAAGCAGCCGGATGAGATACAACAATAGGCCCCGGATTCAACCATAACTGAATAAGATCCAAGGAAAGCTTGTTAGGCCCAAAGGAAACGTCCACCGTGGCACCTTCGTGGCACCTTCAATTACATCTTTGATATCCATATCCTGGCTTCCGGGGAGCCGCGCCAACGAGTCTGAGTCGTCCAACTTCTGACATGTGCAATTCCTTATAGTTGTTGTTGTGTTGAGAATGCTGATATTATGGAAAAAGAAAAAAACAGCCCGAGTCAGACCAACAGATGCTAGTTAGTTTCTCATATCGCTGTGTCGGCTGTTTGAAGAGAAATGTTGTCCCCTGCATGTCTGGGAAGCTGTTTGGCTGCTGAATAAATAAAAGCTTTTGCTTCTGGGTGGAATAAGAATCAAAAATCAAAGACCCTCCTCTGTATGCTTCCGTTTGGGTCAAATTCACTCCATCAGCTAAGTTGACAGTTCATCAAAAGGCTTTAGGCACGATTACAAGAGGCAGTAAAGTCCTCACAAGATGGAAACCTGACTCCAATAAGAACACTCTGATTAGATTACCCTCTGCTTTATTCTGCAGTGGAAAGGCCGGCACGCATGTTGGCCTAAAACAAAAAAATGTTTTGAAGTAAAATCTGCAGCAACATGACCAAACGTGGAGATTTGGACCATTAGAAGTGTGTGACAGATGCTCAGTGTCAAACATTTGTAGCATTTAAAACGGTGTAGGACATAACATGGGCGTCATAAGCAAACTGACCAGTAGGGGGTGCTGATGAAACCCTGTGTCCGCTCAACATTTCAAATGATTACACAAACCTTTAACCTCGTGTCCAAGTCTCTGTCAAGCGTTTCCCTACCGACATCACGCACATGTTTCATACCGTCCCGACCGACTTCTACCCTCTTGTCATTCAATAACGTGACGATCAATATGACTGGGGTCCCTCCGGAGGAGCTTTCGCCGTTACGTGGACTCGCACCCTTTTTGTTTTTTTGCAGTTAATGCTTGTTCTTAAAATCACAGATGTATTGTATTTCTCGCTCTGTGCAATTACAGCTCTCTTGTCCTACAAACCCCGGTCATCTCTACTATCCAGGCCTGCAGCCAAAACAAAAGCGACCCCCCCCCTCCCCAATCAATGCGGAAGTCTGCAGTCATGCTGAGCTAAGAGGGGGGAACTGGACTCTCCGGCTACCGTGATCTGGCTGTATGCAGCAGTTCAGCTGGTATTTAACCCCTCGCCCCTCCCCCCCCCTTGTGACAGAAAGACGCAGACAGGGGCAACAGAACTATTACGCAACAGCACAGATGAAGCTGGGAAACATGTAGAGTATGTATATGGAAGGATCTGACGTATGACGCAACACACACACAAACACACACACACCCATCTAAGTCATGTCACTTTCACTGACCGCCTGGTTCAATGATCCATGTCGTGTGTTGACATTAGCCCAAAAGGGTCACGACCCGCCACTGTCAACTGTTTGGTTTAAGTATTAACGCCACTTTAATCTGTCATGTGCGTGATGACTTGGACTGCGACGACTGCTTTAAAGACGCCGTGTCTCCTAGTTAGATGACATATTTCTTGCAGTTTGTAAAATAAACAAGCGACTGTGCTTTGGATTTATTCATTTAAATGTCATTTTTTGTTACCCTCCGTTTGTCAATTTCACACTTTACATACAGTCTGTGGAGAAAGATTAGGTCATTTGAGGCCTTAATGGACGTCAGTAAGTCATTCAGACATCTTTACTACAGAGGTTGTGAAAGTTAAACTTCGGAAACTTAAATAAAGCTTCTACTTTATCCTCCTTCAATGATTTGTTTCTAATTTTTCAACTTTCCTATCCAGGGCTTCGACATATATAAACTTTTTTTTTTAAACATCATTAAACACTTTGAACAGACTGAAATCACTATAAACATATATTGTAATATCTCCGTGTTCTGGTGATTCTGCATATTCACCAGCTCTGGTAAGACCAAAGTAGCGACACTGTGCACAGGCTGCTTCAACACACACACATGTGCGCACACACACGCATGCCTACTCTCCATCCCTCCCCCGAGCTCCCAAATGTGCTCCAAAACAGAAACTGGGAGAGCTGGACTGATGATGATGATGATGATTGCAGCATGTGGCGCTCACAGCTTTGGCCTTTAGAACAGTATTCCCCCACAGTTTGATGTTCTCATTGGACACGCGTGTGTTGTAATGGCTGGATTACCTCCAGTGGGCCGCTGTCCCAACCCTCCCCTCCACCATCTGTGCCACTCAGCAAATCCCAAGGTCTAGCTTTAATGTTCTCTATATTACATCATCTCATCACACTCCCCCACTCTGCATGATTGTGGGTGAAAACACACACACACACTCGCACGCACGTTTGTTCTTCAGTTTGCTGCCATATTCTCACACCATCTTCTAGCGTAAAGCACTAAATATTGATGCGAGCTTCTTGGTGTCTGCGGTAGTAAATAAGTGTTTCACGCTTCTAGTCGGCTAGTTGACACGCTTCTACGCTCCAGTATGCAAACTGTACACACACTTCAGCCTTTACAAAACTGTTCCATAGGCTTTGTTTAATGTCACACACTGCTGTAGGTTCAAGGCAGCCGATTTCTTAGAGAATATCAAGATCTAGGATATGATTTCCAACTTTCTTGCAGTGCTGCATGTAGGAGTTGGGGGGCGGGGGGGCTCCAATCTGCACAGCACCTCATCCTCTGTTTTTGACCCCTAAGTGCTCAACAAGATTGCCTATCAGCCATATTTTGGAGGTGCAAATCATCTGATGCAGGCAGCAGGCATCTGTCCAGCTCCGACTAGAAATCTACCAAGGTGAAGCGGACGACAGAAAAAGCGAGGGATAGAGTGAGTGCGTTTGTGTGTGTGCATGAGAGAGAGAGAGAGAGAGAGAGAGAGAGAGAGAGAGAGAGAGAGAGAGAGAGAGAGAGAGAGAGAGAGAGAGAGAGAGAGAGAGAGAGAGAGAGAGAGAGAGAGAGAGAAAGAAACCAACAGGAAACAACAACAGCTCTTTCGTGGGTCGGTGCCTGCATTTCGCAATCAGATGAATTTACTTGAAGAGCTCACAGTGACAGTAGGAGCAGTCATTCATATTCCAGCAACAGGTGCATGTTCACTCAAAGAATCAGCAAACCTACAAATGTGTTCCCGTCATATTCAATCCAATAGAGCCACCAAGGTCCCTTCAACTTTGACCTTTGCTGCAATAAAGCTATTATTGCGTCATCATTGCTGCAGGAACCTCTTAAAGTGTTAAGTGACTGAATTCTGTCAGTACTTTGCACTGTACTGTGATCCTGAACACTGAAAAGGGTGCAGACAAATCTCTCTTACTAACTAGTAAAATACATTTGTGATATGGATGTCAAGTGTAGTTGCTGCAACACCAACCAAAAAACATGACATCACTCATTATAAGTTCATAGTTACTTAGGATTCAAAGTGATTTCTATTCAATTTGACATTTAAAGATGCAATCAGTGATACTTTTGTGACAACACAAAGTACCTCTAACGCATCAGAAGAGAGAGTGTTGCTGAGCATTGCCAATTACTGTTTTCTCCAAAGACCCCTGAAATACCCATGTCGTAGCTGGGAAGATTTTTTTAATTTACACACAAATGAAATACTGATGCAAATGTGATGCAGATTTGAGCTTTTTTAGTGCAAACCATGTCATAGTGAAGAAGCACAACACCTCTGATACAATAAAGTGTGCCAGAGAGGCTAAATGGAATGCTGCCATTATTAAGGTTATTTGTTGCTGTAGCTGTTTTGTTGCTGTTTACCCACAATGCAACACAAACCAGTGAGGAAGGAGGTGAAATCTAATCACTTTAAAATTAGTATAAGTGTTTTGATGTGCAAAATGGCAAGCTTCAGTCACATTTTTACAGATTAGCACTCTGTCAACACTAATTGCCCACAGTGCTGTATAGTAGTGGGACAGAGCCATAGTGGAAGATGTCTATTCGCTTTGTTTTGTCTGTATTTAACTTGATAACAGCGTCATTGTTTGGCTGGGAGTTCCAAATCACATGATCTGGGCCAATAGTTTGACAGCAAGTTAATGCGATGTGTGTAACACAGTCTGGGGACTTTAGGAGCATTATTGTTGTTGTTATTTGATAAGGGCATTTAAGTCATTTTGCATACTTGCCTGCTCATTAGTGTGCAAATGAGGTCACTGGCATTGTTTCTGGTTCTGGAGATAGTTTCTGTTTCCATACCGACCCTGATGCAAAGAGCTACTTATCATGAAGTTAGGATATAAGTCAGACACAAATATGTTTACCGGTGATGTTTACACTGAGATGTCTGCATTTTATGTTGCTGGGATATACAAGCAGGCCATTGCATCAACAACAATTCTACTTGGAAATCATTTAGCTTTTATTGTGGCCTTCATAACCTCCAGGTTTGTTTGCTAGGTTAAAGTAAACACACAGGGTTCCATTCAAAAGGGACATGGAGCTTGTAAGAGAGCATTAAAGACCTAGTTTAAACGTAAATAAGGTGAAAATCCTCCACATTGTCTTTGTTTTGGTGACCCACCTGATCTTGTAGTTGGGTAAGGTGTGCTTCCTCTTGATGACCCTCTTCAGCTGGTTCACTATGATGGAGGTGAGCTGGGGCAGAGGCCTTCCTTCGAACTGAGACTTCACCTCGAAGTCCACCAGCGGGTCCTCCAGGAAGGTGAAGGACCAGTGGGAGAAGGGAACCCGGGTGAACTGCAGCCTCAGCCGGCCCACCACTCGCCTCATCTTCACGAACAGGTAGGCAGACTTCCCGAACACGAGCTCCACGTCGATAGCTAAGTGAAAGCCGCCATTGTATTCGATGTCCACCTCAAAGTTCAGCTCCTCCGGCATGCCGTCCTCGTTCAAGTGCACCGGCTTCATGAGCCTGGCTGTCTTGAAGACCGGGACGGAGTTCCCAAGGGAAATGTCCCTCAAACTGAGTCCCTCAAGGAGCCGACCTGCTGTTTTGGTCTGTAACAGCTCCTCAAACTCCACCTTTATCTTCTTGGTGAGCCAGTGTCGAACCACCGGCGTGTCCCGGAGCTCCCGGAACAAGAACAAAAATATAGCGTTGAGAAAATTGCACGTCTCCGGTTTGGCCGCGTCGGTGGACTCGCTGTGGGAAGAAGAAGAAGATGAAGAAGACGAAGAAGGCGGCGGCGGTGGTGGCGGCGGTGCCTGCTTGGGGCTGCCGCCGATGACAGCTGCTTCCTGCTGCCGGGTCGAGGCGGCCTCGGTCCGAGATGCGGTGCCGTCCTGCTGGTGCTGGCCTGGTTCGACATGTTGGGTATTAAAGTAATCCTTCAACGCGTACTCAGGCACTACTTTGACATACTGCACTGTCCTGCCTACGGGCTCCGGGCTTCTCCGGTAAACCAGCAGGAACTGTAGAATCAACGTAACGAAAGCTCCCGAGAACGCGGAAATCAGGATCAAGTAAATCATCTCGAATTGCTTCCCGGTGGGCCGAGTACGATTCTGTGTGTTTTCATAAACAAAGGCTGAGCCGTGTTAAACAAAGCAAGTTCCACCTGGTCGCTCTCAAAGCTGCCATATCATCTGCTCCTTTCCTGAGCTTCAGCCTCCGCAGCTGATTGGACGAGCGTCTGACGTAGCTGTGCGTCGTGACGTAGCCAGAGCGTGTTCGTTGTGCTGCGTTCAAAGGCGTTAAATATGCTGTTATACCACTTTCCATTTAGGTGAACCTGGTTTACCTCTTAACCATTACCTCACTTTTTGATCCGATGTTAAAACTATTTATAGAAAACTATTTAAGAGTTACGAGTTAATTTATTCACCCTCACAGGTAAACTATTTAGTTATAGCTGTAACATGTATAAGGCACATGTATTATTCACACACAAGGAAGGCTAAAAAGAGACAATACACACATAAGGGAAGGCTAGAAAGAGACAAAAGAATAACAATGTGTGTGTTCCATATACAACAACATCCCAGGTGGCTAGTGGTATTAGTCCAATGCGCAGAATATGTATCTACTTCTTATGGGGGAGTTTTCCACTCAGTGATGAGTAGCACAGGCAGATGGCAGTGGGCAGGAAGGAGCTCTGATGCCTCTCTGGTGCAGCGAACAATGATGAGTCTTTGGCTGAAAGTAGTCCTGTAGCGATCCAGAGTGTCATGGAGTTTGTGACACTCTGGATCGCATCAGAATAAAATAGAAATGGTCAAAAACTCTGACAATAATACATGACTCAGGCCACACATCTCACCTTGCCACACCTCTCAGGCCCTATTCAGACGCTGTATCGAGTATCCTGATGTACCTGACAGTCAACACACACACCTGATGGCACCTCTGAGCCCACATTTGACTGAAATTTAACACTGTAAGCATCTGAAGAACTTGGAAACCTGAAACACAATCAGGAAAATTGTCATAGTTTTATCAGGTTGATCTATTAATTTCCTGTACATGGATTAACCTCTAGCTACAGTACATTAGATAAAACTAGTATTAACAAGTAATTAAAATATAAATTCCAACTCCACACTGATGATAATAACTTTATTAATAAATCATCATAATTTGGCAATTTTATATGGATGAGTGGCTGTTGTGAAATTTAAGATGCTTTTTTTTAGTATCAACATTTGTTTTTATGTGAAATGTTCCCAAACAACAGACACTTTTGGTCTTTTCTTGCTCTGCCCCTCATGCATAGTGCCATTACTTTCCACCGCACCGCTGAATCATCTTCTCCTCCTTTGTTGTTAAATGGTTGGCAAGCGGAATAATTGATTACATGCAATTTTAATCATTTTATAAATTGAGTACTCGATTATAAATCATTAATGTTGACAGCCCTACACCCTTCTACTAATGCAGCTTCCTGGCTACATTCTCCTGATAGTGATGAGGGGCACTGGCAGGTTCCTTGCCCTGGTCTGCTTTCGTGCTTTCAGTCTTTGAAGGATTATGCTGAATTATGTGGTTGAAGACCAGCACCAAGGCTTTTATAGTTTGTAATTACAGTGTAAACATTGACTTTTTTACGAGTGCAGCCATCACCTGGGCTGCACCTGTTTGCTGTTTGTCCTCTCTTTTCCAAGGAGCCCAGCAGAGGTCCCTAGAGTGTTTCCCACATGATCACATATTCCCCCTCCTCTCACTGTTTCCTCTTCTTACTTTATTCCTTTATACTGGTGGCTCTCCTGACATGAGCCTGTTGCTGGACTGTTTCCTACCTGTTGCTGTTTCTGTGAGTATTCTCAGTGAGCAGTGAGCATGTGTGTCCGGTGAGTGTTATGATTCCAGGTGTGAAGTGAATCGTCTGACCCGGCCTTCACTCTACATCTGTTCCCTGCATGTCTCATGTGGATCCTGTTACCAAACTTTTGTGGTTCAGTCCAACCAACCGACCAAAAATAACATCACTGAAACAAATGATTCAATGATGAGATACAGTCACACCTCATCACCAATCTTGGTTGCTCCTTATTTAAATACTTACTAAATAATATGTATCAAATAAAAATATGAGCAAAACATGGTCAAATTTGGTCCATTTCGTAATGAGATTGAGAGTGTGTGTCCATTCAAAACATCCCTTCATTTGGGGTTGAGATTTAGGGAAATAATCATGAGAAAGATTAGATTCTATTGATTTATATTAGTATTATTAATACATTACATTGATGTTGACTTCCTTTCTAGTTCTACCAGATATCTATACAGGGAGGGAGTCACTGTAGGGTTCAAATCATTTGTCAGTGTCATGAGTTATCTGGGTAACAGGAAATGTCCAATTCTGTTGCATTGACGTTTCTATTCCATCTCCTGCACTTGAACGCGCGGCCCGTGGACTCGCCAACACGGAGAGGTTACATTTCCGAGGGGCACTGAAGGCAGCACTGCCCCGCTCGTCTGTTCGCAGCTGAGCGCTTCGTTAGTGACCCGCCGCCGCTCGGCTGGCATTGCCACACACACTCACCTTCACTCTAACGCCATTACTGCGTGTTTTAACAACTTATTTTACATTTACACCGTGTTTACATTCAACTCCGCTGTGTTGCTCGGCATGGGAGACATCACTGCTGCTAAAATGAGCAGTTTGAGGGAGTGTAAGGAGCCATTTGGTGAGTCATATGTTTTACTTCTATCTATCAGACAGGGGAATTACAGGTTGTACTTGAATAGTGTTATGGAAGCGTTAATGTTGCTTTTGTGTTTTTAGTCACTTTTTTTATCGACCTCGGCCAGTACAATTATAAGGGGGAAAAAACTACTTTCCATTAAATTAAAAAACTTCCCTGTTACTAAAATTAGAAACTCCGTTAATCTCTGATAGATGTGTGAACCACATTGCACACAGCATTAATGTACACATTTTATCATGTAAAAATAATTATTTGTGTTCATAATACTAGAATACAAAAATTATCATAGGTGAGTGCAATTGTGTGTGTATAGTGTCTATGTTGTAGAGTTTAGTTAAATTTAATTCCAATGTAGCGTTAATGGCAATGCAACAGCTGCAGTGAATTATTCATGTATATCAGAGATCCAGCAAACATATTAAATTAGTGGGAAATAAGGCGTCTGTTGCTCATAAATAACCAATCAAGCAACATTTAATGCCTATATTTGCACATTAGTATCATTCTTGTCATAGAGTGACAGATGTGATCAGTCAGATGCTGAAAGAGCGTTTGTGCATAATCGAATCATATAAAACATTTTAGTTTTCACCCAAAGTTAGTGTTCTTTTAATTTCAGACGATTAGATTTCACATGCAAATCACAAAAACTCATGTCCTCACCTTCCTCTGCTGTATCTGTGTGAGGAGAGTGTCATGTTTCTATTCCTGTATAAATACGCTACACTACTGCAACACCTCACATCATCCAGCAACTTGGCTATTTCTCATTTTAAATGCACGACATCAAATATCAATGGAATCAAAGATCTCAGCTTTTCCAACACCTACCTATTCAGACTGACACATTCACACACACCCACACCTAAGTAATTTCCTACACGATCAAGTGCAACCTTGTTTCTTCTTCCTGTGGTACACTTTTACCACTTCTGCTTTCACACACAAAACATCATGCCACTGAAGTTGTTCCCTGTAGGTTCCTAGAATCTACACCGCCTACAAAAAGCTGTAGACTCACACCATGCAAAGATGTCTGATCACACAGGCGAAGATGCATTTCAGTTATTTCACAAATAAATATCTCACTTTTAATCATATTCAAGTATCTGTGAGATTGTCGTAAACCGGCAGTATAATCACACTGTAGTAAGATGTGTGAGTCTGAGACTGGGTGTGGATTGGAAAATACTGAATCTGGAGTTCGATATCCAGTGATAACAGAAATGTTTGTGTTGTTAAGGTGGAATGCTGTTGACCATCATGCTCCATTGAAACACAGGCTAATCTTGTTTAATAGCTTTTTCAGTGGCAGGAATATTGACTATAGTAACCTTAAATGACAGTATATGAATACACATGAACCTGTTGGCTTTGATCAATATGGTGGATGATTGTAATTGTGTCTAGTCGTCCCATAAAGAAACAGACTCACCGCCTACTACCAGCTACAGTGCACAATATAGCTGCGTCTATGTGTGTGTGTGTGTGTCATTGCTCTCAGTCTAGACTCCGCTGTGGTCCGGGTCAGGTATTGGCATGCCATACACCTCCAGTCATGTGTGGAAACAAACTCACGACAAAGCAAACACCCCACTACACAGGCTGCTTAGAGACGGTGCTTATCCTTTCATAGGAGACATGGGTGGTCAAAATAGAGAAAAGCTGGGTTCACCTGCGTGGAATTATGGCCCTAAGCAAAGTATTATGATGTGGTTTATATTTCATCTCTTGAACTTTATCCAAAGCGTGCAGGTACATGTCCCTGCATTCCCACAGAGGGAGAAACAATGCTCAACTGATCTAGGGTTCAACTTACACTTGATAATTGGGTGACTGGCTGTAAGTCCTAATGCACAGTATGTCTGTGTATTTAAAGGGGAATGCCACCCAAGGGTGCAATGTAAAAGCTTACATATGTAGTTTAAGCCTTTTAACTAAAATTGTCTACATTCTGAAACATCTTTATGACCCTTGGACATTTAAGATTTGAGTCTTTTTTTACTGCAAATATGGCTAAATGCACCTTATCTGTTTTACAATATAATTTACATGCTTTGCTTATTGTTGATTGATGCTGTGATGGCTTTCCTATCTCAAGCTTTAAGTGTCAGCCAACTGATTCTAGTAGGTTACTGAAATCAAAAGCTGCAGGGAAGGTTGGAAATCAGTTTTGAATTGATTGTAATTGTGGAAAAACCACTAGGAGTTTGGGATCTAACCATTGGGCCAGTAGGGTGAAGGTTACTGCTTGATTCACACTGAATGTCTTTAGTGTTATAGTTCTGCTTTCTGGAGATTGTTGTGGTTGTCTCATCCTCCATCCACTTGGTTTGTACTGATCAGCACTACGTTACATTTGAAATGTGTGGTTTTGCATCTCAAAGGACATTTCCCAGCTGGATTCCATAATGAAATGTCATACTTAAGTCTCTGTTTGTATGTGAATACAGCCATATAGTTCACGTATTACATTCAGACCCTAAAAATGTTGAGTGAATCCAGGTTGGAAATGTCCTTGGAGATTCTCCTTTTGTGGGTGTTGCCACCTCAGGCCCATCACAGCCCAATCAGAACAGAGACAGACTACAGCACTACAGCAGTGCTTTAGCAACAAAATAAAAAGGAAATTCTCATTAAAACTTTGCAACAGATTCTAAATAGACCTCTAAGTGGAAATAAAAGCAGGACATCTGTATAATAGTACATCACCTTTAAATTCAAATTATCCATGTGCAAAAGTTTGAGTGTATAGATATGTTTTGTATGTATTCAGTGAATGCTAAAGGAAGACATTACTGCGTTACCTTCAAATACCTGAAAAATAATAATGCTGATTGCGTTGAGACAAGATGAGCAAGATTAGCAATGAAGAGAAGGTGGTAGGCGGAGACGTTTTCTTTCAGTCATGTGTGGGCTTTTCCACAGAGCTTGTGTTCCTGGTAATTACCCTAGAATCCATTACAGCGAGTATTACTAACTTCTGGTTCACCCTGTTAAGGCACAAGAAGTCAGGAAGTCAGGAAGCTAAATTCCACAGTGAGAGATCCACAACTACTAGACGGAACAGTAGAATACAATAGAGGATGAAGGTCACAAAATGTCCTTATGATTTGTTTTTAAATTTTAGAATAAATGAATCCAGACATGTTTTCTGTACTGTAGTAATACATATGTGTGTCTGTTATAGGGTTTGTGTGTGTATGTGTGTGTGACGATGACAGAATAAGGAAGCTCTCCAATGGATTATTGTGACCCTTCACCTACAGCAAATTATTCTAATCAACCTTTTCCCCTTCTGCTCCATGACGCTGCTGCACTTGGGGTTATCATTATAGATCTGATTGATAGAAGGGAAACTTCAAAAACTGGTCTATTTCAAGGGTTTGAACGATAACTTTCCTATTTCTTTGTTTCCTTTTTTATTTGATTATTGTAGCAATTAATGGAGAGATCTGATGAAAACACACAAGCCACAAAGAAACACAAAGCAAAGCAAGAGTCCTGTACATGTTTGTGTGGTTTGTTTGAGACAATGAAAGTCAAATGAATACTTATACATGTTGTTCGTGATTTTCCAAGTTTGTAGATTCAGACGGAGATCTTTGAAACTCAAATTCTGTCCGAATAGCAGACGGAATCAGTCTCTGCTTTTCTCATCTGTGGCCTACAAGGCTGTACTCACTCACTGTTACCTACACCTTAAGAGCTGCATGTAGGAAATGACCCGGTTCCACTTGATCAGTTAATCCTAATCCGAGATTCCCATGCAAATTAAAGTTTCATCGTCAGAGTGTAACTCAAGAAAGGCCAGAGGAGTTCTTTATTTGGAGCCCTTTGGATACAATGGCTTCACAGTGACGTAGTCAGATGAAGGCCCACATAGACCTGTCCAGGTATTTTCAGGAGCTGAAAAGCCGCCTTTGTGCTGCTCTTCTAACTCATCCGTGAACGTGCTTGCTGAAAATATTCCTTTTCAGTACTTAGTGCATTCAGCAGGGTTTGATTGAAGAGTTTTCCATGGAGGTGCTGAACAGTATTGTCATTGTTTCAGGATTGTAATGGAGGATTAACAAACCTAAATTTAGTTCACACTTGTTTCTATTTGTCAAACGACATACATTTACATTCATTCCTTTGATGGAACTTCACTACAGTATTACCATCACTTACTTACATGATGTCATGAGCTCAGTCCACACTATCATGTCTCAGCTGTTCACAGTTTCACAGCAGGATGTTCACACTGGTTTCAGGGTGTGTGTTTCTATGTTTCCTGTGCTTATCTGCAGTTCAGTCATTTCTCAGTCTATATGCCAGGCTCATAGCTATATACGGTACACAGTATTTGTGATTTGCGTGTCAAACATACTGTATACAGAAGAATAGTTTTATTCAGGATTATTTCATTTGTGTAACAGACAGAATCGCCTCGGAGCCTGTGGAGGACACAGACACCACCAGCTTTGTGGCTGAAATCGTGAGCACCTTTACTTATTCTTCACTTGGACAATGTGTTTGTTAAACTGTGTTGTAGCTTTCTGGCAGTATGTCTGATTGACCTTTGTCTTGAGCAGCAAAGAGGGTTTGTTTTGTGCAGATATCCCATTGGCGATCCTTAAAGAGGGGAGCAGTACAGTAATCTGCTAAGAAATGTACCATAACTGAACACAATGTGCTGTGATTGCTTGTGCCTGAAGCCTCACAGAGGAACAAGTTGTAGCAAGTGCTCCCTGCACACACAGAGTCATTTTCTTCCACAGTTACAGAGGAAACCATGAAAGTCTCTTGTCTTATGAGCAGACTGAGTGCACAGCTCCCACCAAGAAGCTTAACAAACACAAAGTCTCTCACGTTGCTCTATTTATCTTTTGTTTTTCTGTCTAACCCATATTGTCTGGTGTTTCTCTCTCCCTCTCCCTCTCTCCCTCAGTCCTTAGAGGCCAATTATCCAGTGCAAGTCACAGATCCTCATGGTAAATAAAGGCATCAAACCTCAGTGATCCTCTTTACAACCCATATATCCTCACACTCCTGCTTGTATCCACATTCATACAGGCAGCAATATACTCTTATCAGCATACCGAAGAACATGTTCAAGCATATACTTAAAAAGAAAATGTGGTTTTATCAGAATACAGAGGTGTTTGTAATGTGTCTCCTCCAGACGCCGTGACACTCCACCTGAGCTCCATGCCCTCCAGACACCCGACTCAATCCTCAGACCGCATAAGACAGGTCAGCATTACACTAATGTGTACAGTGTGAAATAAAATAGAGCCTCTGCAGTCTGCACATGAGCGCCTTAAAGTTGTGAAAGTGACAAATATTTGTGTTTGTAGAGCAGCATGTGCTGTTGAAATGAAAGGAAGAGCTGTGAGCGAGCAGGAGCATAAACAACATTATGGTTTTAATTTGTTAAATAATATAAACAAGCATAAGGAAAAGTTAGTCGGGTAGTTGCTTATTCCACAGAGTCCTTTACATACTTTGCGTTACTTATTCTTCCTTCCAGGTGCTGCTACTTTCTTCTGTCTGGTGTTGACATACTGTGCGTCGGGGCTTATGTTCAGACATGTTTAATTTGCATAACACACCACATCCAAAATGTGAAGCACATAGCTCAGAGGAAACGTGCACCTGCTGCATCCACACCACTGATAACAGCCAGGGCAGATCAGTTGGACCTATCCTATACCGATCACAGCCTGCTGTGAGCAACATGGCAGTTTTGGGAGTTTTAATGCTTGATTTAGTGCCCTAATTCTTAAGGAAGGGTGGCATTTTCTGTGTTCACAATGTAGAATAAACCTGCAATATTTTAAAGTGTGAAAGGAAAGAGATCATGTGTTGCCTGTAGTATATTTCTATTCTAAACATGTTCTGTCTCTTTTGTAGCCGGTTGAAGATGGCGAAGAATGCACTTGTCCAACATCTACATCAGCAGGTATATGTCAATTCTAACTCCTTATTCTGACAGAAAATAATCACATTTTGATGACACAAAGTCAGCTTTTGGTTGATTGGTGAGAACTTATCCAGCTGATCTTTCGGATTCAGTTTGTATATGTTCCCACGCCTCCTAGTGGCCACATGGAGGCAGAGAGACAATAAATAAATGAGTGAATAATTTAACTATTAGATATGAACTGTGAGTATATACACAGTATAATTTGTAGTTAAAATTCAGTCTCTATTCGTTAACCTTTCTAATATTTACAATTACTAATTCCCTGTGTATTGCACTTATTCTGTTGACCTAATTCCATCCTTATTATTAATATTGAGTTTAGATTTCCCCAAAGAGCTGCAGTTCTTTAACAGCTCGTGTGAGAAGTGTTGCTTCCCGGCACCTCCACCTAAGATCAGCGACCTCATGAACGACAAAGACCTTCTGGACCGGCTTCGGCTCAAACTGGACCCGAACCACTGCACCATCAAGAACTGGAAGAACTTTGCGAGTCGCTGGGGAATGAGCTATGACGAACTGACCCTGCTGGAGCACCGGACCCAGGGCTCACTGTCCCACAGCCCCACCCAGGAGTTCCTGCTCCGCTACAACCAGAAGACGGTCACGGAGCTCACCGAACTTTGCCGCATCTACCAGCGTATTGATGTGCTGAAGCTGTTGCAGAGCTGGATAGAGAAGGACTGGCCATCACGCTGGCAACAGACTCATTAATAACTCACCGCATCACACAGTTTAACTCTCTATATATTTCTCCCATCTGTTTGTGTCGGTTTTGTTTGTTTTTGTTTTGTAAATGTGAGGGTTTTTCTTATTCACAAGAATGTATACGTTTAATGAAAGGGCAACATTATTAAAAAATCATTTCAAGGAAAATTTGGAAAAAAAAACAAAAAAAACAAATGACTGCATCACTGACATCCTGACGTAAACAAGCACTTACTACTGATGAACGTATTGGCTTGTAATAAAGGGTACAATGGTGCTTTGTATCTGGCTCTATGTCTGGCTATCAAACAAAACATAATGAAATGCCATAATATGTTTTTTAAATTAAATTCTTGGAAATACTCCTTTGTAACCTTTAAAGCATTCATGAGAGCATTTCAATAGCTCTACATAAGCCACTTGCTCCCTCCCCTCTAGAAAGGAAACAGACTGAAAACAAGATGACTGGAGTTGAAAAGATCAGTAAGTATGATAATTGTTACATAACATATTTCCCCTGAATGTGGTCAACCTAAAGTCTTTGAAGGTTTGCTTTGACTTCTGGTAAAGCTCAATGTCATCTGTTGGGCAGGTGTCTGACATTTGAAGCTGCCATAGTGTTTGTTTTTTGTTTTCTCAGTATGAAATGAATATAACTTAAAGTCTTTATTCACATTAATAGTAAAGGGATATGTCATGTGCTGTTATATCTCCAGCATTCACGTGCATGTCAGCAGTGGTTCCCCAAAGTGTGACCAAAGGGGCCCATGTCCACCCTCTCAAAACCCATACAGGCTTATTGTCATTCAGCTTATTGTTTTTTTTTATATATAGATTAATGCAAATTTCATGGATGAACACAAACCAACAAATATTCTGTTTCATGAATTTGTCTATTTTCTAATAGAGAAGAGAGTGACAGTTTGAATGTAGTGAGTAATTTATTAACATTGGTATACATTAGTTACTCATGTAGTCAAGCATTCAAAGGCGTAAAGGTAATACTCTTCCTCAAAACTTACACAGCTGTATGTCATCACATGCAATGCTGAATCATCTTAACGTCTAACATACTTCAATGTCAAAAACAAGACTAAGGAAGACATTTGTATATAAATAACAGGGATATACACAGTTTATAAAAAACATGTTTCTTCATTAGGCTGCTTAATTATTGTGAGGCGAGTGTACATGAGACAAAGTTATGCCTGTATATATGGTCACAAACAAAGGATTGGTTTAGTTACATGTATTTACAAATTTCACTGCATTCAGACTTAATTTACTTGATCAGTGAAGCAGGACATCAGCGTCTTAATCTGAGATATTCAGACCAAGCATATTGGAGAGGCCGAATGACAATTTGTCATTTTCATCTGATGAAGCCAACTTGGGGATTTCCAGGCCCAGTCCAGACTCTGGTTTTAAAACTTTAAATGTACCCCCCCGCGCTGAAAGGGAATCACCCGATTCTGAGGAAGCATTGACGTCAAGATTTGGGGCAGTAAGTTTCACTGCAGTTGGTGAGACATTGGCTGATGGCACTTTTATCTGTGCCATTTTCAATCTTTCCTTAATGTCAATCTTCTCTCCGAGATTTGAGGTTGTATTCACTATTGGCAAGCGGATTCCTTTTCTAACCACATAATCCTTTTCCTCTGTATCTGTTTTTGTGGTAAGGCAATCAAACACTCCTCCAAAGCCATCCATGTTATGTGAGGGCAGTTTGTGTGATTTGAAGAGAGGCATATCCCCCTCAACAGTAGGCGAGTCAATTTCAGAGTCAGTGCCCTCATCTTCAGTATGTGAGTTGGAATGTCTCCATTTGAAGGGCCATCTCAGTTTACTTTTTGGAGTGGCAGCGTGTTCATCAGCTGTGATGCCCACTTCAGGCTGCTTGAGATTTGTTTTAACATCAACACCTGGAACTTCAGTCTCAGGACTTGAGAGACCTAATTTGGGAACTTTATAATGAGGCATTTTGAAGTCGCCAAGGGAACCATCCAAAGCTAGATCTGGTGTCTTCAGTTGTGCATCGGGCATGTTTAGATTCGCGTTTGGAGCAGTAATGTTTCCACTAACATCTGGAGCAGAGAGATTAAGTCCTGGGCTGTTCAATGAAACATTAGGTGCATCTATTTCAGCGGTTGGCAAATTCCCACTTAAACTTGGTAATGAAAGTCCAGCTTTTGGTGAAGAAAGTTTGAAATCTGATTTGGGCAGATTCACATTTGGAGCTGCAACACTGCCATCGGTTTTGGGTGCAGACAGATTCCAGTCTGGTGCTGTTAGACCTGCTGTGGGCAGCTTAGCATCTACATTAGGAAGGGAGACATCTAGATCTGGGGTATCAAGATCAACATCAGGTCCTTTCACTTTTGCCCCTCCAAGGCCAAACTTTGGAAAATTCAATTTAGGGAATTTGAATTTTCCATCAACGTCTGGGGCATCAAGGTCCACATCAGAATTCAGATTCAGATCTGGAGCTGCAACACTGCCATCGATTTTGGGTGCAGACAGATTCCAGTCCGGTGCTGTTAGACCGGCTGTGGGCAGCTTAGCGTCTATATTAGGAAGAGATGCATCTAGAGTTGGGGTCTTAAGGTCAGCATCAATATCAGGTCCTTTCACTTTTGCCCCTCCAAGGCCAAACTTTGGAAAATGCAATTTAGGGAATTTAAGTTTTCCATCAACGTCTGGGGCATCAAGGTCCACATCAGAATTCAGATTCAGATCTGGAGCTGCAAGATTGCCATCGATTTTGGGTGCAGACAGATTCCAGTCTGGTGCTGCTAGACCGGCTGTGGGCAGCTTAGCGTCTATATTAGGAAGAGATGCATCTAAAGTTGGGGTCTTAAGGTCAGCATCAATATCAGGTCCTTTCACTTTTGCCCCTCCAAGGCCAAACTTTGGAAAATGCAATTTAGGGAATTTGAATTTTCCATCAACGTCCGGGGCATCAAGGTCCACATCAGAATTCAGATTCAGATCTGGAGCTGCAAGATTGCCATCGATTTTGGGTGCAGACAGATTCCAGTCTGGTGCTGTTAGACCGGCTGTGGGCAGCTTAGCGTCTATATTAGGAAGAGAGGCATCTAGAGTTGGGGTCTTAAGGTCAGCATCAATATCAGGTCCTTTCACTTTTGCCCCTCCAAGGCCAAACTTTGGAAAATGCAATTTAGGGAATTTAAGTTTTCCATCAACGTCTGGGGCATCAAGGTCCACATCAGAATTCAGATTCAGATCTGGAGCTGCAAGATTGCCATCGATTTTGGGTGCAGACAGATTCCAGTCTGGTGCTGTTAGACCGGCTGTGGGCAGCTTAGCGTCTATATTAGGAAGAGAGGCATCTAGAGTTGGGGTCTTAAGGTCAGCATCAATATCAGGTCCTTTCACTTTTGCCCCTCCAAGGCCAAACTTAGGAAAATGCAATTTAGGGAATTTAAGTTTTCCATCAACGTCTGGGGCATCAAGGTCCACATCAGAATTCAGATTCAGATCTGGAGCTGCAAGATTGCCATCGATTTTGGGTGCAGACAGATTCCAGTCTGGTGCTGTTAGACCGGCTGTGGGCAGCTTAGCGTCTATATTAGGAAGAGATGCATCTAGAGTTGGGGTCTTAAGGTCAGCATCAATATCAGGTCCTTTCACTTTTGCCCCTCCAAGGCCAAACTTAGGAAAATGCAATTTAGGGAATTTAAGTTTTCCATCAATGTCTGGGCCATCAAGGTCCAGATCAGGACCTTTGAGATTCGCATTTGGCAACTTAACATCCAGATCTGGAGCATCAAGCCCTGCATCAAGTTTTGGTGAAGCCAAGGAGAGATTCGGTGCTTCTAGATCCAGGTCTGGCCCATCCACATCAGCATCAAAACTTGCCTTTGGTCCTTTCAGTGTGCCAAATTTGGGTTTCTTGAACCATTTGAATTTTCCAGAGGGGCCTTCAATATCTGGGGTATCAATGTTTAAATTGGGGCCATCCAGGTCGGCTTTTGGTAAGCTTAGATTCAGATCTGGTGCATTTATGTCACCACCAATCTTTGGGGTGGAGAGATTCAAGTCTGCATCAGCATCCAGGTCCATGTCTGGCCCATTAATCTTTGGACCTTTCAGTTTTTTCATTTTCAAAGTGGGCCATTTAATTTTTCCAGATGGTGCGTTAATGTCAGGCTGATCAAGATTTGCACTAGGCAAATCAAGACCCAGATTTGGTCCATCAAGTGATGCTCCAGCTCGTGGAGCAGAGAGATTGAGGTTGGGTGCTTTCACATCTGCATCAAGGTTAACATCTGGTGCTGTCACTCCGGTATGCCAAAATTTGGGCTTTTTCAGTGTTGGGAACTTGACTTTTGTAGAAGGGGCATTAAGGTCAAAATTTGGTGCTTCAACATCACCTTGTGGTAAAGTCACCTGAGGAGTTGCTAGATTCAGATCTGGTGTGTTTAGGTCGGCATCAATGTCTAAATCAGATTTTGAGCCATGGAACTTGGGTTTCTTCCATTTCAAATGAGGCCAGTTTATTTTCCCAGCTGAACCGTCAACATCAATAATCGGGGCTTGTGCACTTAAATCAGGCCCTTCAAGATCAGCTCTGGGAAGATTCAGGTCAACATTTGGTGCATCAATTCCACCTTCAATTTTTGGAAGAGAAACACCTGGCGTGTTCAGATCTGCATCTAAATCTACATCTGCTTCGGGGCTATGAAGTTTGGGTTTTTTCCACTTTAAATGAGGCCAGTTAATTTTACCAGAAGTATCAAGGTCTACATCTGCCTTGGGGGCTTTAAGGTCAGCTCCGGGCAAGTTGATGTCAGGTGTATCTACATCAGCACCAATCCTTGGGGCGGAGAGATTGACATTTGGTGCAGATAGGTCAGCATTTAGGTCGGCATCTGGTCCTTTCACTTTGGGACCTTTCCATTTTAGATGGGGCCACTTTCCCAATTTCCCAGAGGGAGCCTCTACATGAGCCTTTGGGATATCCAAATCCAGCTTTGGCGCATTCAAATCCAGTTTTGGCGCGTTCAAATTCAGTTTTGGTGCATTCAAATTGAGTTTTGGCGCGTCCAAATTAAGTTTTGGCGCATTCAAATTGAGTTTTGGCGCATTCAAATTCAGTTTTGGCGCATTCACATCCAGTTTTGGTGCATTCAAATCCAGTTTTGGCGCATTCAAATTCAGTTTTGGTGCATTCAAATTCAGTTTTGGTGCATTCAAATCCAGTTTTGGCGCATTCAAATTCAGTTTTGGCGCATTCAAATTCAGTTTTGGTGCATTCAAATCCAGTTTTGGCGCATTCAAATCCAGTTTTGGAGCATTCAAATCCAGTTTTGGCGCATTCAAATCCAGTTTTGGCGCATTCAAATCCAGTTTTGGCGCATTCCAATCCAGTTTTGGCGCATTTAAATCCAGTTTTGGCGCATTCAAATTCAGTTTTGGCGCATTCAAATCCAGTTTTGGCGCATTCAAATCTACTTTTGGCGCATTCAAATCTACTTTTGGCGCATTCAGATCCAGTTTTGGTGTATTCAAATCCAGTTTTGGTGTATTCAAATCTACTTTTGGCGCATTCAAATCTACTTTTGGCGCATTGAGATCCAGTTTTGGTGTATTCAAATCCAGTTTTGGCGCATTCCAATCCAGTTTTGGTGCATTCAAATCCAGTTTTGGTGTATTCAAATCCAGTTTTGGCGCATTCAAATCCAGTTTTGGTGCATTCAAATCCAGTTTTGGTGTATTCAGGTCCCAATTTGGACTTCCAAGATCTAAATTAGGGGCAGCGAAATTGAAGCCTGGTGTCCCCAGATTACCGTTGACAGCAGGGACATCTAAGTCACCTGAGACTCCAGCGGTGGGGCTGATTTTAGGTAGACCGAAGTTTGGCATTGAGAAATGTGGGGCTGTGTAAGTCTTTGAACCCGCTTTGACCTTTGGTTTGCCAATGTCAAGTGAAGTGGTGGGTGCGTTGAGCTGTGGAGATGTGATACTGGCATTAGGTGCACTGAGGGTGCCACCCAGATCTGCTCCATTTATATTTGATCCAGTCAATCCTAGATTGGGCATTGTGAACTTGCCACCGCCATCAGCTGAGGGTGTGTTGAGAGAAAGACTGGGAAGGTCTCCATTGAGAGTGGGACCACTGATATCACCCCCAAGACCATTTGTAGCATTTAGCTTTCCTTTGAGGTCATCAAGTGAAAGAACTGGTGATTCAGCCGATGCTCTCATTGAATTTCTGAGCATCTGTGGATAATCAAGTGACAAACAGATTAAGTCGGGTCAGACTTGAATACAAACAATAACAAGCAACAGTTAAAGTATTCTGTACATTTTGTCATTAACTGATCTCATGTCTAAACTGAAGCAATACTATTACATAATGACTGATGATACAAAGGTAAACATGAAGTGCAGTATGTTGTTGCTGGGTAGTAGGAAATACATGAAAAACAAATTAATTTTATAAAACAATCCTATGAATATTAGGAATATTGAAATAAAGAAAATTTTAAATTGAAGATTGTGGAAAATCCACATTTTAGGACCTGAGTCAACCTCAAATGATAGGTTTGCTCGTTTTTTTGGGTTGTTTTATATATTTCTTGTTCACCCTTTTTTCTGTATTTCATACTGAAACAAATGGAAGAGGTACACCTACAGCACACAACGATGGGACAACTAGAAAAGGTTCTGCCACACACATCAGCAACTCTGCATGGGGTGAGATTTGAAGTTTACCTCTGCAGGGTCCTTTACTCTCAAGGAGCCAATTCCAGCACTGGCACTCAGGTCCTGTTTTGTCCCAATCTCCAACTTGTCATCATATGGCTCCAAGACCTTCATGATCTTCAGCCCATCGTTTTTTTCTGGGTCGTCCATGCGCACTGTGGGTGCAACAATCTCACCCCCTAGAGCAAGTGGAAACAATCGATGTTAGACCACGTACACCACTGATGTTCACATGTTTTGTCAAAGGCCTTTGTATAGATGCTGGAAAATGTAAATGTCAAAATGCAGTCGTTAACCTTGTATCAGGTTCTGAGAAATGTTTCCATCTGTGATTCCTTTGATGCCAATTCCTCTCGCAGAGATGTCGAGGAGGTCCGAGAAGCTTCCTGTCGTACTGTAAGTGCTCTGGATGTAACAAGAACGATTTACAATACAACAAATGAGACGGGCACTTCATATTTGTATTGCTGAGATCAAAGCCCATGTGTTCAAATCAATCAAGTGCTACAAAATAACATTTAGTTTTGTTAAGCCTTATTAACGTACCATTATGGTGTATACACCTCCACGTTACATGGAAATTATACCAAAACAGTGGAAACCATAGAAACTGTGGAAACCACCCTGATCTGTAAGATAAGAGAAGAAGAAAAAACACAATATAGTTATATTATTTTACACAGGTGTAATACAACTCTCACTTAAGTTTGTATTTGTACTGTTGGAAGGATTAATATGCAAGGAACCAGTGCAGGACTTGCACAGGCATGCATTTTATCATTATAATTATCTAGATAATTATAATAATAACTGAAATTTGCAAGCATGACATTTTATATGGCAATGCCATTTAAATTTTTAATTATTTATTCAGCATTCAAAATATAATGAAAACTATAATTGCTCATTGTCTACATTTATTTCCTCCCTTTTCTACACACTAATGTTTTATGTACTGTACTGTATGTTTTGTATGTTTTATGACTTGCAAGGAACTTTCCTCACTTCCTGGACAATCATCATTATGCATTGTAATTGGAATATTTCTATTTCTCAGAAAGTACAAAAAAGTTTGGTTTCAAAATAAACACGAACTAGATTTAGTATTACTCAGCGTTTCAGGGAGAGGCTGTGTGTTGTTGCTACTGGCAACACATTGTGTTCCTGTACCCACAGTCTGAATGAACAGCTGACCCTGACAACACCCACCAGCAAACACACATCCACCCATTCACACACACTCACACGATCACCTCATGCTTCAGGAATCTAAGACCTTTGCCAGGTTTGTTTTGTGGAATGTTCCAAAAAAACCAGTCGGTTTAGATGCATACTAGCTAACATGCCACACAGCTTGACACACACACTGTCCTGCTGTCAACCACACCCCAACATCTTCACACACACAAGCTAATGCAAGTCATTTGCATTGAGGCACACAGGTTGACTGCATAATTCCATAGATAAGAGTGGCAAATGCTTTAGGAGGATTAACACATGGCCTTATGTTTGTCACAAAAGGGAACTGAGGATCTTTTTGTCCACTTAAACCTCATTTGTTCACTAATGCAACAAACATCAAGTAATTTCTACCGCCTAGGCCAATAGACTTTAGACAGTTTGTTTAGAGCTGTCTATAGCTCTACACAAGTAGACCAACACATGTCCACATCAACGTACACACATTCAACAGTGGAAAATGATTCCAACTGTAAAGAAATGAGCACCAAAGCCTGCAGCTTCTTCTGATGACTATGTTATGAAAGCAGAGACTCATGCACACAGAACCAGAATCCAGCAAAATTGCGCCATTGTCATACATTTTGTACTCATTTACAAAATGGAGGTATATGTTCCTGCATATGTTTCCTTCACATACAAAGAAGTGAGTTATATAGAATTGTGTGAAAGACAAAAACAAAAACAATGTTGAAAGCATCCAAGTGGATTAAAGGCGCCGCCTTTACACAACCCAATGGGATTGAACAGGGTGTCAACATCCAGAAAATGCCAACAACATGATTGCAAAAGAGCAAATTATATTATAATATTTATCAAACATAAGGACAGCAATTACTGAAAAAGGTTATTTATTACCTTTTTCACAACACATTTTGAATATTGTATGAACTCTTGAAGTGTGATCACGAAACCTTAAATGTAATTAATGAGCCATGAATACATCAGCACTGGTACACTAGAGACCCAAATAACATTAAAACAATAACACAATTAATTTAGTTGGCTGTTATTTGTGTGATATGTAGCAGAACACTGGAATAAAATGCAGCATAGAAATCTCCAAATAAATTGTGTTGGACAAACTTTCAGTACATGAAACTTCATTATCTTAATTTTATGAATTATGTTTTTTTATCTAAATCATCTTGTGCGTGTCAAAAATCATCTTGTGCGTGTCAAACCAACCCAAAAGAGTGTAAAGCCAGTGTGTGTAGTGGATGGACTCACCTTAAGCAAAGTCCAGGTCGAGATGTTTCCTCCACAGTGTATCACTGCTGTTCTGTCAGGCAGGATGGGATAGATCTGCCAGTTAAATGCCTATAAGCTCAGAGTCTGGACAAACAGGTTGGGCCGTATCTGCCCCTTTTCCTCTTACAACACACACTCCAGCTCTCACATACACACACAAACCTCACGTCTGGAGCCCTGTCACGGATAGGGATGTTCAAGGGTTTTTGGCAGCCGAAACCTGCTTAGAAAGAGCAATGGCGATAGAGCGAGAGAAAAAAACCACTCCTTCTTAACAGGCCAGACTGGGTTTTCAGAAGCACACCTGGCAACATTTTCTCTAAGAAACACACACACACACTGCACTCTCAAGACTCATCTCTGTTGATCACACTAGTTTAGCACATAAGTTACATTAATGGAAAAAAACGGATGTTCACCCATACATTTGCCCATAGCATCGTTTGTAATGATAAATACTGTTTTATAGTCTTATATGTTGTTTTAACACTGTTATCATTTAGGCTGAAATAATTCTCTTGTTGTTTTAAAGAAGATGTTATCCTTTGTTATTTGAGTTCAGTGAGGATTCTACATGTACCCACATCTTCAGCAAATACTTGCTTCTGATTGGCTGGCAGGTGTCTTTCAAATAAAGTTGTCCAAATCAGTGTACATTAAACTGCAAGTTACCATTGCATAACTAATCACAGTAGTGTTTTCTGGGGTAAAGTGGGTGTGTCACAATGGCAACAATACACTGTGAGGTGTTTGTCTTCACCTCACTCATCATCCTCATTGTGCATTATTGCTCACAAATTAGCGTTATGAACTGTCATATCATTATCACAATGATTATAAGCGTTACCCTGTTTGTACACAACATCTATTTTATTTTGTGGTCAATTTTCAATAATGTTTTGTAGACTGAAAGTAACCTAAACAGCTGCTAATCCAATGCAATACATAAGCGTGAGCAGTTCTACCATGGTAATGTATAAAAAGTGCAATATATTGACATTATATCAACCAAGTGTTCATTTTCAATCCTGATGAACTGGACTGCATTCAATTAAAACATGTGTCTGCCAAACTATGTACATGAGTCATTACCCAACCCATCCAATCAATAAATATAATACAATGAGATGACAATGAGAGAAACTGGCTGGGTGTTGTCAGAGGATAGCTGAAGGATGAGACACAGAGTAAACAGTTAGAGAAAAAACTCTTTGTGGTGAAAAGACATCTGACACTTTTGATGACACTGATGAAATGATTTTATTGGTCCGTAGAACTTTGGTTTAAAAAGTACCACCTTAACGCATCTCGCTATGACATACTGAGGATGTTTTCTCTGTGGAGATTAGATTTAACCTTTCATTCTCACAAGCGCATCTGTGCAAGCAGCAAGGTTTCATTTGATTTATTTAAACTATGAGCCCTAATTTGTTCAAAGAAGGTTATGTTTTCAGCTGCATCTGTCTGTTTCTCTGTTAGCAGGATGTCTCAACATGTTATCCACGGATTTCAGTGAAACTTGGTGGGCAGGTTGAACATGATCCAAGGAAGAACCTTTTACTATTTTTCCATTTTGGCTTGTAACATTTGAACTGTAAGAAATAGAATCATAGAATTGTTTCCACTATTCCTTTCTCTATTTGCATTCATACACACAAGCCAGACCTATTTGGACCCACATTTTAAATTTTCAGAAACTTAAAAAATCTCCTCGACAACAATTAAATCTTGTCAATAATTTGGCAACATGACACGGTAGAATCAAACTTATTGTTTGTGTTTAAGTGTGATGATCACGGTCTAGTCAATAAGCTGTGAAAGTTGGTCATTGAGAGATGGTGTCTTAATTGGAACTCATCAGCCTTGGCATAGGTATTCTCTCTCTGAGTGACTGTTTACATGTGGTAGTGTTAAAGCATTTCGACCTTTGCCCTAGTGATGCTTACAGACGCTCAGATCCGCAACAATCTTCACCTTGACTAAGTGATTTTTGACACATTAAAGCCCATTCTTTGATGATTTTACTAAGCTCTCCTTTATCATCTTGTCCTGCCAGTTTGGAGCAGGATGCTTAGAGCTTAAAGAGCTTGTTTGCATGTGTATGACCACAACCACTCTGACAGGTGAATGCATATGAATTGGAGTTTCTGTCTCTCACCCCCAACAGACCCTCAGGCAAAACACATTAGTCAAAATGGGAGGAATGCATCAATGTGACACCAAATTCCTGTAGTTAAGAGATCTCAGATGATGAATGATCAAGATACTTCTCTCTTGGTTGTCTGCGAATATGACTTCTACATAACCCTACTTGTATAAAGGAGTAGTTTTAGGATTTAATCACTTTTGGTATGTAGGTGTTGGTTCTTCCATATTGGCGGCAGACATCTAGGCCACCCACTTTCTTGTTGGAATATGGGTGGGGGGGAAAAATAACACATCAGAGGCAAAACATGACCACTGTTGGCTCCCACCTGAACCATAGAGTCAGTCAATCACCAGACTCACACAGCAGAAATGGAAAGATGTAACTCTATCTGGTCAAAACTGTTAATAACACCTCAATCAGCAACCATTGATCTATTCTGATGAATGTGGAATCTTCCTGACAGACTTTGCATGAAACACGTATGTCTTACATTCTGAAACGACAGCTACTGACACTTTCCAAAATGGTACAACACTCTGGTTGACCTTCTCAGCTGGTGGGCAACGTTTTCCTTCATGGAGCTTTCCAATCTTGATACAGTTCAGTGTGGGATAAAGGCACTATGGATTTGGTTACTTTACAGAAACAAATGCCACTTTCACAACTTTGATGGTCAGTAGTGAATGCATTTCCACCAGGTTTGGTTGCATCAGACCTAATTCATTCACAAGGCACAGCATTTGATGAAGAGTGAGCCGCGCCCACTCAACTTTAGCAGTAAATTGCTGCAAATCAGTGTGAAATGTCAAATAAAAGGTACAACTTTTGTTCTGCTTGATCTAGACATTCTAAAAGTAAAATTTTCTGACAATTGACCCAAAAAAAACAAAATGGATTTTGATTCTGTGTGTTACAGTTCAAAAGCTGTAGAGCAAAAGGTAAAAGTGATTATTGCAGCGCCCCCATAAGGCCGACCAGTACCAAAACTGAATGGGTTCTTCTGTGGATTGTGTCCAACCTGCCCCCCAAGTTCCATTGAAATCTGTCTGTTATGTTTTGAGATATCCTGCTGACAGACGGACAAACACAACTGAAAACATAACGACATGATTTGTTCATACACGTCAAGAAGTAAAGTCCAAATGATTTTTCCCCCTGCAGGCAGCTGCTTCTGCTGGAATCAAGAAAGACAGAAACAAAGAAAGAAAAAGAAAAAAATGCCTCCTAGATTCATGTTTCTTTTGCTGCCTCCATTTCAGGTCTAAACTTGTGTCTTTTAATGAATACCTGTGAAACCGTGTCAAGTAAGCCAGGCTCTGTAAAACAAAGACGCACACATAAACACACACACAGACCTCCTGTTACAGGGCTCAGCCGGACACATTACACACATCATGGAGCCATCAGTCATCTATGCAAACTGTATTGCCTGGATTGCAGCAGAGGGGTTTGTTGTCCTGCAACCGAGCAGCATTCCCCTCATACCTGTCCTGCTTCTCACTTCAAAGCAAAATACCTAACAACGGAGAATGCAGCAACCATGGCCTCCTGTTAGGTCTTACGAGGGGGTGGGGGCTATGAATATTTCTGCATGTGTGTCTTAGTCCATAGGCAAAAGCAAAGGAATTGTCATACCGGTTATTGCAAAGCTGCGTTATCTGCTAAGTGGTACCCATAGTGAGAAGAGGAATGTGGAGCATGTGGAAGAAAGTGAGCTGGAGCTCTACACTGAAGAACTAAATCAAAAGTCTGAAAGGTGACAGCTAGTGACACTTGTGGTGTGGATGTCAATCGGGGTTCTAACACCTCCGCAATCTTTCCTGCAACCAGAAACAAATCTGTCACGGGAGCGAACAAGGTGATCCAGTGGGTTTATGTAGCTGTGACGAAGGTGAATTACTTGACCCAGAGATGGAAATGCACCTTGTCCCAACCGTGCAAAATACAACAATTCGTTTGTTGGTTGACGTCTCAGAGAAGAAGAATGTTGCAAATGCTGCTAAACTGAACCTGTGGCTTCTTCACTTGTATTAAGTGTAGAAAATGCAGAACATGCAGGTGTACGACCTTGTTGCTGGTTCAACCTCACAATGTTTACATCCCTGCTGAAACTTTAATTGTACTCCAATTAAGGCAATTAAGATATTTTTTTTCCAAACATCCTTCGTCTCAACTCACCAAGCTAGATATGATGACTGTAAATCAATTTGATTGGATATGCAAATGTACCTAAATGTTCCTTCCCTCATACTTCTCTCTTACGCAATCCCTATACTGGCATTACAGGCAATTCAAATGTGGAGTGCATGTAAATAAATGCTTTGAGGATCCACAAGAATCAGTTGTAAAGGCAATAAACTGTGATCATTAATATTTCTTCATTTGCACTGCTTCATTTTAAATACCAGTTGTGTGTGTGATGATAGATTTATGGTCTCAAACATACCACACATCCCCTGACTGTCGTAAATAGGTGTTAAGCTTCAATAAACACGAGGGAGAAGGAAGAAAATGTCATGTATTTCTACCAAAGGGCCAGACAACGAATATTGACCATTTTTGTAATCAAATGTTTTATTACGTTTTGTCACAGCAAGGTGACAAAGGAGGTGATGTACCACGTTATGACTGGGATCATCTATTGACAAAGGTTCCAATTCTTCATGCAGTGTGCCCAACTGGCATTATACTGTATGTTAGTGATGTACATAATAACTGAATGTGATTGTCAGAGTTCCTTAGAAATGCCTTCCTTTTTTGAGATTGACTTGTTTCTGCTTAAGCTTGTCAGCTACAGAAACCATTTCCCTTTTCGACATCCTCTTATGAGTCATCTTAGTTTGGGCTGAGGAAAAGGCTCACATAACGCACATCGATCCATCATCTGGTCATATCTCGTGTGAAAGCTGATGGATGTAAACTGTAAACTCACGGATGCATGGAGTTGTTTACGATAGCGTTAAGATTGGCCTCATGGGATCGTCAAGCGAGCAAAGTCTCGATACAGTTTCTACCTGCGTCGTGTGGGAATGCAGTGAGACTGCATTCTTAATGCCGTCGCAGCGCTCAAGCTTCTGGAATAGACACATTAACCCCCCAACTTCTCATCTTACTTCACCCCTGCGATACATGTACAAATTCTCCCCCGTCTCTTCCAAAGATGACAGAACCGTGTGCACTGATTAGCCACTGAAACACTACTTGCAACAATGGCCGTTTCCTTCCTTACCAACTGTCATTGTGACTCATGCTCATGTTTGAGTTCCAGCTCCTCTTGAATAAATCTGTAGAAATGTATGTGCGATTCATCCAAATTATTTCACTAGGGTCTTCACTCATTTTAGATAAAAGAAGGCAGTAGATAAGACGTTTGTTGTTCAGCTTGTACAGATGAATAAACACAAGTCAGGGCTGCAGCCATTCGGTGAGGCCACGGCCCCTTGTGCAACATACGAGACTGGTTGAGAAGACACTGAAGCATGCCCGGTATCTAGATCAGCTCAGGTATTGTCCCTCACAGCCAAACCGAGGAATGACTAATGCAATAAAATTCAGTCCGTACAAATGTATCATCCTCCGACACCCCACTCCGTCGCGAGTGACATCGTAATTATGGCTCATATTCAGTTAACATCAACTCTCATTAACTCCCCCTCTCTGACACACACACACACACACACACACACACACACACACACACACACACACACACACACACACACACACACACACACACACACACACACACACACACACACACACACACACACACACACACACACACACACACACACACACACACACACACTAAATCTAACTTTAGTTTAGGTTGGATTCACCAGTACCATCTTTACTACAATACAGTGTTTGTTATACAGTGTGTGGTCGCCGGGGTTCTATGTGATCCAGGTGAACAAACGCATCGAAAGGCCTCTGTTTCAGTTAAAGTAAAACAATGTTAGGCACTGTTATGACGTTAGGAAGCCAACATCACCACATTCCTGTTTTGCAAGCTTGCCGGACATTTTCAGTAAACGCTTAAGTATGCCATCTTTCAGCCATCTTACTATGTGACACATTCCTTTACAGCCTCGCTGAAGCATCCTTGTTTTACAGTCAACAGCTATTTCGCAATCCTGCTTCACCCGGCCTCCATTTTGCTATAAGACTCACATGAGAAAACAAATAGAAATCACAGATAGTTTCTGCTTGTATTGTAAAACAATTGCTTTATTTACACTAAAAGTAAGAAGAAATACTACCTTACAAGATATCATTAACATACACGGTATGTTACTGTTAAGTACTCTGAATGTTCAGCATCAACCATCTATCAGAAGCTGGTGATTAATGTCCATGTCCGTCTCAGGTATGTTGTCTTGGACTGGAGACATTGGTTCTTTAGTAATCTTCTGAGTGTCTCTGAAAAACACGTCACAACAAATGTAACGATTCATATCTATTCTATCTATTCATCTCTATATGTCGATATGATTTATAAATCATCATGTGCAGTGTTGTCCTCTTACTTTTTGAAGCTAAAGTTCTTCCAGAGGTTGCTGATGGTGGCCTGGACGCCAGGGTTGTTTTCGTTGTTGTGCGGCGCCGTTCTCTTCCCCGGACCCTGAGGCTTCTTTCGGAGTCCACTGGCCCTGGCAGGGGCCAACGCTCGCGTCTTTGCTGTCTGACCCAGGCTGCTGGGCTTCAGCCTCGGCAGACCGGCGACCTGGAGAGCGGCGAGGGAGAGAGAGAGAGACGTTAAAAAGGAAAAACAAACAAGAAGGCAAAACTGTTGTGCAGCTGTTCTGGGCTTCTTGGTGGTCTTCTGGGACCCCTGCATCAGACCAGACTGCTGCCTGAAAGTTAATGTGACACAAACGCACCTTTGGCCTCATTACACTGGATCTCCTTTGTGCTTCAGCCGAGTGTGCGGGACTCTGTTGTTCCTCAGAGTCATTGCTCGAGTTCATGTCCTGCAGAGGCGAATAACAGGAAAGAAGATAAATCACACAAAAAAATACAAAAACCGCAGACGTGCTACTGAAATATGTCCTCAAACCCACAAGAGGTTTTTAATAAGGCAGTGAGGATTTCTCTTATCGTACATTTGCATCTTCCTCTTGGTAGGCAGGTGTTGCAGTGGAAGTGAGGCTGTGAGTGGGGGCTTCCTCCTTGTGGCAGGAAGTGATGCTGGGCTGAGACTGGGAGAAGTAGGCGCTATCCTGCGAGGGAGGGGAGTCAGGAAGGTCATCCTTGTCCTCAGACTTACCGTCAACGGAGGACAGGCGCGGTGGGGCCTCGGTCTGGGGGGATCTCGCCGTCGTGGCACACAGGGGGAAACTCTCTCTTTTATACTGAAACTGCTGCAGCGCAGACAGGCCCGAGGTCGACTTTGGGGTCACTGACCGTTCCGCGGAGGGAGACAAGCGAAACAACCTGCGGCCAAGGGGACTGGCTGTAGACGGGGACGTGGTGCTGGCTGATGGAGGGGGGCTGGGGGTCTCCACGGAGGGGACCTCGGGACCATCGCTCTCACTGGTCTGGGACTTGTCGGGAGTGTGACTCTCAGTTTTGCACTGCTGGGATGAATCCTCCTGGGCCAACACTTTAGTGCTCAGACCGGCTGCTGGGCTGGAACCGCCAAAGAACCTGAAACAGTAGGACACAACATGAGGACCAATAGAGGCGGTATGGTATGTTACTGCTGCAGCTGAATGATCAGAATCATGACAATCCCAGTTATTGTGCCAAGTAATGAAGTTGCAAATTTCTTATTTTGTGTTCCTTAGCTTGACCAAGTGCAGAACTAATTACGGCAATATTACACTTAAGGAAATTAACACATTTTAAGAGTTTCTAACATTGGGCCAAACACAATTTCCCATGTTTCCATTGCATTATTTACAACATTCACTTCTTTCAATCTACACGAACATGAGCTGTGCTGTTATCCACGTGTTTTCACCTGCTGCATGTTGCCTGGCCATCTTCTCCAGCGTCCTGGTTCCTCTTCTGCAGCAGGGTGGCGAAGCGGTTGAGCGGACGAGCCCGAGCAGCAACGGCCGGCGTGTCCGGCTGCATGTCCGACCTGGAGCGCTTCTGCGAGGAGGAGGAGTACTGCTGCAGCACCTCCTGGTCTGACATAGAGGAGTCTATGGGAGGAGAACCAAAGGCTACAGTCCAGGGGCAAAGCAATATGGGCATGATACTGTGATGCATAAACAGGACAGATTTTGTATTGTCATTATGAGTTTTATATCATGTTTAAAGGCAGAAGTCTTTAACAGCCTCTCCCAACATCTAAGTTACTTTAATGTCGAAGCACAACATGTCGGCAGCCTCACCTTCTCTTTGCCTTTTTACTTGCAGCTCTCTGCTGGGAAGCTTGAGACCGTCCAGGCTGACAACTCTCTCCTTCCCCCTGGTGGAGGGAGGCCGGCTCGGGGAGGCGGCAGGCTGGGGCGGGGCGGCAGAGTTTGGCTTGAAGCTTCCGCTCCAGATACTGGGCTCAGCTGAGGCCGGGGAGTGTTTCCAGCTTTGGCTGCGTGGTTTAGTCGCCTGTAGAGACGTTTGCAAATGACACGTTTCATTCTATCCATCAGAAAGTTTATCCAGCTGACTGTAATGATCAAATCCTGATGCAATACCTGAGTGAAGGGTTTGTCGGGGCTGAAGTTGTCTATCCTCTCCATAGTATTGATGTCCAGGTTACCCAAGGCCATCTGCAAGCCTTTGTCATCTCCTACATTACTTGTTTCAGCATTAAGGGTAGCATACAGTGCAAGAGGTGGAACCTGTACTACAATGTCACATAAAGTATCAATGCAGCTGCAAATAAATTGCACAAATAATGTTAAACCTCAGTCTTGTTAAAGTACTACAAAAGTCCCTTTCTTCCCGATTCATACAGGGATTCACAGGCTGCAAGACACAAGGATACTGTCCAGCGTAGCCGAGGGTGGCTGGGTCAATGTGCTCTGGATACGGGTTGAGGGGAACAACTTTCCTCCTGACGGGATCGAAGACGAGCTGGTAGAGGAAGGTGTTGTTGGCTTTAACGAAGCCGTCGATGTATTCATCTGGGATGACCAGATTCATCTTCAGATACTGGCCCATCTTTCTGATCACCTGAAAGACAAACACATTTAGTTTTTTATTATCTCATCCTCAATGATTGGTTGTTGTTCTCCGGGGATTGACTGATGACAGTTTAACCCCCCTTGGTCTCACCTTGAGGATATCGGGGTCTTTGGCTAACCTCAGCAGCTTACAGGCCTTTCCCAGGCCGATGCCGTGCAGCGAGGCCAGATAGTCACAGCCGGAGAGGATGCACATGTAGCGAAACTTCTCCTCTGTGAAAACATTCCCCAGAGAGCGACAGCGGCCCAGGTGGCTCTGATCGATTTCCAGGCCGTTTCCCTGCTTGTCCATCTTGAGGATCACCTGTATGGGATTGAGACGTTGAGGTCAATGATTTGCAGGCAGTCTTGGCTCAAAATTAAAAAAACTACCCTTCTGGGAGACCAGCGCCGAGGTAATCGTTTATACTTTAAATATACCTTTTTACACCCGAATGCCAGCAGGTCTGAGTCCTCTGTGACGACAGCCTGGACGAGGCCGGATTTACTGAGGAAAGCTAGTTGTGCGTCGGCCTCGTATGGAGCCACAACACAGTCCACACCTCTGGACCTCGCAGTCTGGGTAAAGAAAGGGGTCTGATTATAGCTCAACACAATAAAATGCAACATCGCAGCAAAATTAGCATAAAGCATAAAACAACACATTTAACATATTCAGAAGTTTTGTCCCGTCAGAAAGCTTTCCTAACCTTGATCAGGTTATGAGCCATGGACGGGGTGATGTTAACACAGCGGGTAAAACATTCTCTTGCCTCGGAGAGTTTTCCCTCCCGCAGCAGCTGTTTGCCCTTCTGAAGGTTGGTTTCTCTGCGTCTGGAAGGTACATTCAATTCACATCAGTAAATAAACAAATCATCCTTCTTTTAAATTTTCTCCACTGGAGAAACAGACTATGTGTCAGTATATCCCCACTTGGAATGGGATGTAAGCAGTAATTCAGCTGTAACTGCTTACAATCCCATTCTAGGTCATTACAAGCTGACCGAAACTGAGGCGTGATGAAAATATTTGACACTCAAGAGGACTTTGGGTGGGGCGTCATTTTTTAAAGCAGCAAACTTCATGGCGCGTCTGTGAAGCTCCGGTCTGTCTTGTGTGCGTGTCTGTACATTCCTCACTGCAAACAAACAATGTTGCCATGTCGCCGTTTCGGAATGTGGTCCTTCAAATGAACCGAGTGTTGTTGCAGCACGGCGCCCGGTGCCAGAGACACTGGTTTATTGTTGTTTGGCGCAAATCCCTTAGCACTTTGCAGAGACAACACACGGCAACATATGTGGTGCTCATAATCATTTCGCATTATGGGCCAGATGTCAAAATCAATTCTAAAAGCCTAAACTGTATTATTTAAATTAATCTACATCAACTGTTCCAAATTGTAATACAATCATAGATACACAAAATTAATTACAACACAAAAGTGCATAAACAACAGTAAGAATATTATATTAGTGTAGATTTCCATTCTTCTGGGGTGTTTGATGTTTCAGACTAAGATACGCTCTCCAGGTATGTAAATGCTCTGCACACACAAACATAAACACTCCGGCAGCCGGCCCTGTGAGGATACTCACTCTCTGCGAGATTTCTCCACCTCTCGTTTAGACGGCAGATTGCGTCCATCAAACACCAGGACGGGCTTCACGTTAAAGGTCAGCAGCATGTCCACAAATTTCATGCAGTAGGAGACATACCTGCGATTGGCCAAATGAAAACAGCATTATCATTCCTGGACCTTCAATTTGCACAACTAATTTCTCTGGACAGTCATTTAAAAATGCTCACTGGTCGGTTGGTTCTCCTTTGGCGAGTTTCTCAGCACATGAAAATGCTCCTTTATGCAGCCAACAGTATGTATCCACGGCAACAGTCTGTCCTTTGTACTTTTTCACACTGATGGGTTCTGATGCATCTTTGATGAACTGCAGCAATCCAGTGATTCCCATTTTTGGCTGCTATCAAAGAAAAAAAAGAAAATATTGATCACAACAACTCATATCTTCAATACAGTTGATCAACACATATGTCAGCTCTTTTTCAGATCCAAATTTCTATCTTAATTGAATTTCAAATAAACTTAAATGTGTTAATGGTACTGCACTACACGTCCTTTTAAAGAAACAAACCCATCCTTTCATGTTCATATGTTAACACATAGACAAATGAGGCTCATCAAATCAATCAAAACTTGATTTGCATGTGAGGTGAGCTTGTGTGACCAGTTAACTTTAATCAACACACGTGATTTATGAGTAAGATACGATTAATGCTTGGGACATACGTGTGCTTATTTCAATACTACACAACACAAAGGTGCAGAGTCATGTTACGCGTCCTGTGTATTTCTGTTGACCGTGAAGGCGACAATCGTTTCTTCATGTAAATATTATGCCTGTTAAACGTTGAATGGCAGCTAAATGTACCATACTAGCGCATAGTCGTTTCATTTCGACAGTTTGTTCGAAGAGTAGACGGCTGTGTGTTAGAAAGAGGAACACAAACACAACAAAGAAATGCACAAATCCTAAAGAAAAATTGTGCGTTAACCTTTATGGTTGCAGAATTAAAACTCACCTTGTTTGTGTACTTTTAATCCACACATACGGAACAGTTTGGCTGGATAAAGCTGAAAGGAGTTTGGTTTTAGCGGCAAAATACAGAGTTCGACCAGAGCTGCTGCTATTGGTTAGATGGTTTAAGAGGCGGGGGTAAAGGATTTCATAGAGGCGTCCGATTAGTTGGCAGTCCAGAAGTCTATTGCCGTGGCGGAAGAAGTAGGCCCTCCCCGGAAGTGAACAACCTTCCGAAGTTATAGAGTTTATATATTCTTAGGCCAAGACTATTGTTTAATTGAAAATGTTTTGTAGCCTAGACTTATATAACTTGACTTACAACTATATATTCGCGCAAACAACATTTCGACTTTTTGACATCACGTGCTAGCGGTTGACAAATCACATTCTTGATGTCGAATCCCACGCTCCAATCGCTCCATTCGCATTGATTTTTTGGGGGTAAAATAATTTAACCACATTCAGTTCAGAGTACAATTGTTTGGTTAAGAAGTCACGATTTAACAAAATTAATTCAACGATTTCAACATTTCATTTAAAGACATAAGTATTTCTCTGATGGCTTGTTTGCTAAATTTACTTGATAACTTTAAATAGTTCAACAACCACAGTTAAACCCAATGAATATAGTTGGTCACGATTGCTTGATCTTGAACATAACTTACATCAACCAACATGTCTCAATCAAAATTGTACAGCCAGAAGTACAGAAAGGAGTTCGAGTCGAGCATTATAGCAGTAAAAAAATAGGACGAAATGAACTACACACTTGCTGTAGTCACAAAACAAAACAAACATTTGATAAACACAATTAAAATGCAAAAATCCTCCAAATATCTAAATAATTTATTCGTGTTTTAAAAAACACGAATAAAAAATTTAAAAAAATCGTAGCCTATTGCAGAATTTAAGAAATAAATAAAGCTTTAATTTTTTAAAGGTATTTGTATGTCCGAGCTTTACGGGGCCTCTTGAACGCAGCATAAGACGTGTCTCATTTCCCAGCTTCCTCTGCACTTCCTGCTTTCCCCGCATCTTAGCTTTGACACACGAAAACAACATGCTGTAATGTGTGATCAATGACGCCGTTATTAACGCTCCACCGTTTGTTTCTGCTGATTTAAATGCAATCTGCGGCCCGAGGCGTGTGGCAGTAAATACGCAACAACGACAATGCAGTTCTCTCCCAACAATGGGGATTTCACGTTCGTGTCGTCGACAGAAGCTGAAGGTAAAGGGAGCTGTTTGAGCTAGCAGGCCTCACAGATAAACAAGTCACCTGTTTACCTGCAAGCTGGTCAAAGTGTACTTAACATTTCATTTATATACCATTATAGACTTGCTTTTAAGCTGTTTTGACTAACGACCGTATTTTGTTCAGGCTATAAGGTTGTCATTTAGCATACGTGTCAATGTTTTGGGAAGATAACGTAACTTCACTTTAATTAAATGCTATTGACAGTAAACGCAGTATAATGTATCCCAAGCCATTAAAACCCGGATGTTAATAATTTAAGGCCCCAAAAAATTAGTGAAATATAATACAGAGTAAGAAATAAGTAGAAATGAGTCAGCTTAAGAGTAAACTATCTTCTCTGGGAAACACAGACCAAGCATGTTGTTGATGGTTCTAATATCTTTGTTCAGAGGAGTATACAGTGCCTCTGAGAAGGTTTTCATGTCCCCATATCCATTCTGGAGGTCAAGGAAGGTCTCTTAAATCAGAGTCCTTAGATCCATCACCAAGTAATATGGAAGGGTCTGGACCTTAACCATAAAATAAGGCAGATCTCTACACTTGACTATATACTTCTTTCTTTCAGTTGATTGTCATGTGATACATTTTTGATTTAAGAGTTAAGAGGCAACACCATGACATGACAACAGCATGCAGCTTATCATTTGAAAACATAAGCAGTGGGTTAAGCTCCATTTTGGCACATCAGGTGCAGTCTAACAGTGTCATGCTCAAGATATTTTAGAGGATGATGTTAATCTGTATGTCTGTTGTATTTTCCTGTATAACCTGGTATCCACTGCCGTATTTCAGACACATCCTTCTGTAAAAAACGCTGTTCTCTCTACAGAGCTCAGCGGCTCCATCAGCACCCCCGACGTTAAACTAAATATGGGCAGTGACAGCGTGAAAGACCCGTACGCCACCACCTTCCTGAGGCAGAGAGGGTACGGCTGGCTGCTGGAGGTGGAGGAGGAGGACAGTGAGGAGAGCAAACCTCTGCTGTGAGTCAACTGGCTCTTACTCACTTGTGGTCTTATATACTTAATCTCCAACTTCTCTCCCACTGCCTGTAATACGTTTCTGTCATGAATGTTGTGTCTTGTCTTGTGTTTAATGTTATTGCAGATAATCACGGTAGTTGTTTAAGTGGAGCTCTCCTCTTACACAACAAGTGTAATTCTGCAGTAGTTGTACATCAGTTTTATCACAAAGCTCCTGCTGTGATTGTGACATCCTGTCTCTCTGAGCAGGGATGAGCTGGACATCGACCTGAAGGACATCTACTACAAGATCCGATGTGTGCTGATGCCGATGCCGTCTCTGGGTTACAACCGGCAGGTGGTCAGGGACAACCCGGACTTCTGGGGTCCCCTGGCTGTGGTGCTTCTGTTCTCAATGATTTCCATCTACGGACAGTTCAGGGTGAGGGTTCCACTCAAATTACACAAAAGTGGTCCATTGATGATATTATAGTCCTCAAAGTAAAAACTTTGTGTGCATTTACATTGTGTCATCATATCATGCAGTTAAATTGATTGTTCGTTGTATTATCCATTACAGTGATAGAGAGGGATGAGACAATAACATACTTCTCTACAGTTACAATGTAGCATATCATGAGTAACTGAAACGGTTTGACAACAGGCTAGACATGCTGATTTCATGAGGAAAGAGGTTTTCTGTTTTGATTGATCAAATGAATTCATAGACCTTTATGTTATAGAGAATTACAGATGAAATTGATCATTTGTCCCAGCCCTATTGTATCTTAGCTTCCATTTCATATTTCCAAATGGTCAGAGATACAGAATTGGAAAATGTCCTCAGAGTGTTGGAGTTTGGAATCAGACTTTCCCAAGAGTCTCTTTGTGCTATGACAAGACTCAAATTCAGACAGACAGTCTTGACTCTCTAATCTGTTCTTCCCCTGTGTTCTTAAATTTGAGGAAATTTAATATCAGCAATGTCTACATAACGATATAAAAAGTTGCTTTAAATGTATCAATGGTTGTTTCTCTGTTGACAGTAAACCTGTTTTTAACTCCCCAGGTTGTGTCTTGGATCGTTACCATCTGGATATTCGGGTCGCTAACAATTTTCTTGTTGGCCCGTGTTCTTGGTGGTGAAGTAAGTGTATACAACATCACGATCTGATCTTGTTTGCCCACTGGACGGAACAGAAAATGAATTATTCTGTCCTTCTGTTCATAAGAAGCTGGAGGGATTCAAACCCCAGAGTAGAGCTTTTCTCAAACACTCTCTCTACACCTTGTGCTTTAGTGGGGACAGACAGTTTCAGTGATCTGTTTATGTTCCTGTTCCTGTTCCATGTCAGTGATAAATGATCTGCGCCGCAACAGGAAGCACACATGAGTCACTATCAGTCATCTGACAACAGGCGCAGCGGGTCGGGTCATAAAGAGCAGCTGTGTTGTGTTTCTGTTTTGGGACATAATGAAAGTGAAGATGAGAGCAGACGGTGACTAAACACACCAAACCTGCCAAGACAAAGCAGAGTAATCGAGCTGTGTTTGTGTTCCAGTTTCAACGGAGCCGCCCCAAAAACATTAGCCTCACCTCAGGGTTTGTGAACTGTGTAATAGTCTTATAGTCAAACGTTTCCTCATAGGTCTGTGCTCTCTCACCCAGGTGTCCTATGGCCAAGTGCTCGGAGTGATCGGATACTCACTTCTCCCTCTCATCGTCATAGCGCCCCTCCTCTTAGTGATTGGGGCGTTCGACGTGGTTGCTACACTAATCAAAGTGAGTCAAAGTTCACACCTTAATGATTTCACCTTTCAATCATTCATGTCATGTAAAGAATGTTAGATGAATTGATGATGAGTTTGGACAAATTAATGGATAAATTACTCTCTCTGCCACCTGTTTTGCTGTGTTTCTTCTTTCTCAGAAGTTGTGTGGGGATATAAATGTAGTAAAATAAATGTAGTAATCTGTTTTTCTGTGTTCTGCTCTTTCAGCTGTTTGGAGTTTTCTGGGCCGCCTACAGCGCCGCTTCACTGCTTGTCGGGGACGAATTCAAAACGAAGAAGCCTCTCCTCATATATCCCATTTTCCTTTTGTATATATACTTCCTCTCACTATATACTGGTGTCTGACTGGACAAGTTGGAACCCTGGACATTGAATGGACAGAGACTTTGGAACACAAGGGGGAGTGGGAGGAAGGGGGGAGTCAAACTGAAGAACCAGGATTTTTTTAAAGGTGTGTATTTCTTTTATTTTTATCTCCAATTCTAAACTGTTTTGGGATATTAGGCATATATCAGTGTATATAGTGTTGTGCCTATGTCTTTGGTCAATAAAAAGAGCAAATGCTTTTACAGTCTAAACTTCTGTATGCAGAATGTGTGTTTCACCATCACAGTCACCTGTAGTCCTGTATTTACGGTAAACTAAGATGGTTGAGCTTGTTTGTTGAAGCTGGGGAATAATCAAAGGGGTTGTATTTTGGCCATTTTTTACTCTCTATCCCATTGAAGAGTGTGGTGCCAAATATGTGTGTATGTTTATCTGATGTAACAACACCAACACCACCCTGAAAGGAAGAAAGTTGAGCATTATAATCTACATTGTTATGCACTGTCATGTGTTATAATGTCCACTTATGCTGTTTATTTCATGTAATTTATGGATTTCAGACTGAAGGAGCAAATCAATTGGGTCAGTTACATAAAAAGTTATCACATATAAATTATTGTCTACTAAATGTGGTGCCTTTTTGTTTTTTTCACTGTAGAGTCCTATACAGTTAGAGCAAAGACGGTAATTACGCCAGTGATTACAATAAGTTAGTTCAGCCAGTCCTCGTTTAACCTGCTGGTAAGTATTCAAAACTATTAGTTCAACAGAGGACTCACGACTGAAAGCATTCATTTCTAATTGGTGACATGGTTAAAGACTTTATAACTGCACGCCACCACAAAGGAATACAATGTTTCCTCGACTTGTATTCGGACGGCAGTTTTAACAGCTTCTGTTATCTGTCAACACAACATAGACTACCTGCAATCCGATTATTGAAGTACTTCCATATCAGACACTTTGTCTTCAACATTTTCCAAAACTTCCCTCCTTTTTTGAATTGTTAATAAGCTAGAAATTAAAGTTATGCAGCTACAGTCCATGTTCAGTGCATATGTCTTCACAAAACTGCCATATATGTAGTTATTTGTACAACAATTACTCTACCAAGGAAGGACTTTGCGTTTATGAAATGATTGACAGATTTCAATGAAACGAAGTTATAATTAGACGACAACTCTACCCTGGGGTATACAGTATAATGCTGAAAGTACCGAGACGTTGTTCGCCACGTGAGGGCGCTGCTGCAAGTCTTCGATGAGGCGAACCAAGAATTAAGGTGCCGAAGAAGAAAAGGAAACACGAAGAAGAAGTAAAACGTGTATCAGATGAGCTGGCTGATGCCAATCACAGATGATCTCATATTAGGTGATTTTACAGTTTAGGTTATTGGGATGGAGAATGATATTATCGTCTCTCTGGAAGATCTGGGGTAAGTGGAAGCGTTCGGTCCATTTGTAAATCCGGGTATATTGTATTGGAAAAGTGGAATTCCAACGAGCAGCCTTGGATATCTTTCCTATTTTAGCCAAGTGGCTCGATTTAGGCTGAACTGCTAAATGCCTGACGCCTGTCTGTCAAACACACACATGTATAGATGCTTCTGTGTGTAGTAGTGTTATTGACATACAAAGTGACTTAACATGCAAGTAAAACAAATCTGTCATCTTATTCAGCCAGGATTCATATCAGGATCACGTCTTTAGCACGAACACACCCCGTTATCGAACTAAGTGTTGATTAGCTGCTAATTAAATGTCAGCTGATATAAAGTCTGGATTCCGATTTGCAGCGTGTGTGTGGATGTGTGTGTGTGCTGATAAGTAGAACCGTCGTTCAGTTTTCTGGCTGTAGTTGTTCCGGATTGATGATCGCTGTTGGTACGTGTCAACAAAAGCTGAAGGTACAAGGTATCAAAGCTGCAGGAGCCAAAGCGGAACCTGATCTTTGCGTTGCTAATCTGCACTGCCAGGCTATGCAGATAAGAGAGTCTAAGCAGTCCTGGCGTATATTCATTGATTGAATCTCAATGTGGTGCTGTGAATATTGTTGTCTGATTATGCGTGTTTTGTGTGTTTGATCTTAGGTACCAGGGCCCTCTGTTGGAAGAAGGGACCCTTGATTCAGCGGTGAGCGGTGGAGCGGCTTCACCAGAGTTCACCAAACTCTGCGCCTGGGTCGTCTCAGAGCTGCGCCTCTACTGCAAGCTGGAGGAGAACGTCCACGCCACCAACTGTGAGATGTGTTGTGTTTTTATCTTAGCCCCGAAATAAGCCCAAAATACACACAAGAATGGCTGAGAGGTGACAGAGTAGTGCTAGTTCAACTCCTGCTGTGGGATTGGCACAATGCTCAAAGGTACCTCGGCACACAGGGCTGTAAAGCGTGGCAGTTACAAAGTACAGTTTTTAGTACAGTATCCATTTTGAGTTTGTTTGCTTGATTGCTGCAAACACAACCAGTGTATTGTTTAGTTTGTCGTGTCAGATTCGCCCAGACTGTCTTGTGATCAATCGTATCCGCTTTGATTATTCCTCCACCCGTCCCAGGTCCCAGCGATTCAGAGGGCTTCCAGCTGGAGATGAGTGGCTTGCTGTCAGAGCTGGCCTGTCCTTACTCTGTACTCACCCGTGGAGACGTCACCCAGAGGCTCCTCAACAGGACTGACTGTCTGCTGCTCCTCAGTACGTTTGCATCACCATACAGCTCCTTCACTGATCAACCCACAGACACCAAGATTAGTACTAATCTCCATGATGGCATTTTAGTGCCGTATGCTGACTGTATAAATCAGCCACACTGACACCTAAAATTAGTATCTACGTTAATCACTTTGACATGTTTTACTTTTACCACGTAGCTGCCAGATATGTTGTTTACCAAAAGTATGTGGACACCTGGCTATCACACCCGTATGAGCTTGTTGGATATCCCATTCCAAAACCATAGCTATTAATATGGATATCACCTTTGGTACCTCTGTACCTGTATCCGTGTTTTGGATTGGAATGTAACGAATCCAATCTTCATGTTAGCCTTCCTGGTGTCTGAGTTGGAGGCGTCGAGGATGATCCTGGTGAACAAGCCGCTGAAGAAGGATCAGGATTCCGGCAGCCCCTTGTTCCTGGAGGCGAAGGGCATCTGCATGGCACTGGGCATGTCCAAGCCTCCTGCCAACATCGCCATGTTCCAGTTCTTCAGTGGAATTGAGAAGAAGGTCAAATACTCTTACGGTGTTGTGATAGAGTGTGCACGTTGGTGCTTTCGTGAATTTGGTCCTGCATAATATTCTCGCTGCTTTATATACTGTTTATATACTGAAACTGTACCAATTTCACTTTGTTCGCTCTCCTCAGCTGAAAGAAGCTATGAGTCGAGTCCCACCCTCTCACGTAGGAGAACCCTTGATGAAGAAGCCCCTTGGACCTGTGCACATGGTAAATACTGCACGGCGACAAAGTGAATGTAGTGAAATGTCCCACTTTGTATAAATATGGTCCATGTTTTCATTATTTTCTCAATTCCACAGGAAAAAATCGAAGCGATCAACCAAGCACTTGTGAATGAGTACGACGTGAGAAGGAAGATGCTGTTGAAACGTCTGGATGTGACAGTCCAGTCCTTTGGGTGGTCTGACAAGGCCAAGGTATGTGGAAATGGGGGATATAGGGATCAGATATATCATTAATAATGCCCTTCAAAGGGACTCATGATCAAAAAGTTTGTTTACTTGATTTTTTGATTGCTCTCCACACCGCAGAATCAAGCTGAGAAGTTGTCCAAAGTTTACCAACCTTTGCGAGCTGCCCTCTGCACCAAAAGCAAAATCTCTGTGGCCCACCTGCTGGCTGCACGGCAGGACATCTCCAAGATCCTTCGGACAAGCAGCGGCAAGATAAGGGAGAAGACTGCATGTGCCATTAATAAGGTGAGCTTGTGTGATGTGGTGTATAAATGTACATTTTTAAAGTCTATTTTGTCTGTCTTTCTTTTGAAAGTGCATGTAAATTTACTGAATCTTTTTAGCGCTTATTCAGTGTAGTTGCTCCAACATGAATGGTTTAGGTGAGACACAGCCAAGACCGAAGTTCTCTATAAACACCTGCTGAAATACTGTGATCAGAAAATGGACAAAACAAGGGTCACATTTGGCCTGGGAGCTTCACTTTGATCTGTCTTACTTGATATTTATTTGTCCTCTTCTCAGGTTCTTATGGGCCGAGTGCCGGACAGGGGAGGCCGACCCTGTGAGATTGAGCCTCCTCCTCCAGAGATGCCCTCCTGGCAGAAGCGTCAGGATGCGCCCCAAGGAGGACACTTTGGTGGGGGTGGGGGTGGGGGAGGAGGTGGAAGGGGGGGCTACGATCACTACTCCCAAGGTGGCCGCGGAGGCCATGAGAGAGGAGGTGGAGGTAGAGGAGGAGGGGGCAGAGGGGGGAAAGTGCATGGAGGCTGGTCAGACGGAGGCGGAGGAGGGAGAGGTGGTTACAACCACTATCAAGAGGCAGGTGGTCATCAGGGGGGAGGAGGTAGAGGAGGGTATGGAGGAGGAGGAGGTCACAATGCCGGAGGCTTCCAGGAACCAGGCTACCATGGAGGAGGAGGAGGAGGAGGAGGAGGAGGAGGAGAAAGGGAAAGAGGAGGAGGAGGAGGAGGAGGAGGAGGTGGTGGCGGTGGTGGCGGCGGATACCATGACAACCACCACCAAGATGGCGGCTGGCATCAGGAGAGAGGAGGCGGTCGTGGAGGTCGGGGCGGGCGAGGAAGAGGGGGCAGAGGAGGGGGGGGAGGGTGGGGAGGAAGAGGGGGCCAGAATTATAACCAAGGAGGACAGTTTGAACAGTTCTTCCAACAAGGTGGGCAGCACTACACCCAAGCTGGCTTTGGCCAAGGCAGGCAGTACAGCAGTTGAAAACACAGTGTGGGGCATCACAGCAGAGTCCACAACCACAAAATCAACTATTTTTCAGCTGATACAGAATCTAAAATGCCTTTCATGCAGTTCTAAGCATTTTGTGCAAAGTTGAATATTGGCTAAATGTTTGAAAGTTAGTAATAGTGACATGGTTTACTGTTTACTCTCACTATTTCCTTTTTTAGGGTTATTGCTACACTATAAATAGCAGTTCTAATATGTTGTTTATGCCCTTGCAAACCCTTGTTAGTGTCAATTTGATCATTTATAACAAAATCTGTCTGCCATGATCGGTTGGATGAATAGTTGGACTCTGCTGTCTTGACCTCAGTTTCACACTTAATTAGTATTATGTTAGAGATTTTTTGAAAAATTGGAAAAGAGTATTGAGATTTCGGTGATTATGAGCCCACTTCTTATATGACGTCAGAGAGTTGTATAATTGCACGTGGTTCATGAAATCCATTGTATATTCTTATTGGGTTTGAGTACTTGAAATCAGCTTCTTTCCTGATGTGGAAAGTTTAGTTTCGATAGGATTGACTGATATCTCCTTTGTTACTTATTTAAAAGACATCATCCCACTGCTCCTTGGAAGGTTGTGCATACAGATATGGATGTTGGAAAGTTTGCATGGATGTGTGAATGAGCAATAAAACCTGAAATGAGAAAACTGCCACTTTCAGCTTTATTTATTTTTTGTTAGAGAGCACATTCAGATGTAAATATCTACAGTTTAAACATGTCACTGAAAGAGACAATGACAATAATTTCAGATACATTTATTTTTTCTTCAATTGAGAGCAATTAGCATTTCGGGAGACAGCAATTCCACCGTAAAATGAATAATTGTTTCAAATGTGTCTAGCCTTAGTAATTGGAATATTTTTATTATATATTATTTGAAGGATATTAAGTCGTTTATGTGAATTATTTAACCTTTTGGCTCCCATAGGGACTGGAGCGTCCACACTGTATCAGGAAAGGTGAGCTCTTTTTGTGAAATAATACCAGTACCAATATTATATCAGCTGTTACACGATATACATTAGTGAGTACGTGAAGTATAACGACTTATACGGTTGGTAATATTTAACACGACTCAAACAATTATTGGTAACAATGAGAGGCGAAGAGAAGCTTTTGTTTTGACTTTATCAAACTTTTAACTTCCGGGGTCACAGCTGTTGACGCCGGAAGTAGCCTTGTTTGGATGAGGCTCGCTTTCATTTGGAAACTCGTGTTGATTTTCATCCTTTAGCGGCGTTTGCGTGAACGCGTTCCCCTCAACACGAACATGTACCGCCCAGGCGAACGGCCACACCGCCCGCCGCCGCCGTTCGGACCCCGTCCTCCGCCTCATGGGCCTCTTGGCGGTCCCCTTTTCGGACACGGAGCACCCTTCGGTCCCTCGCGAGGCGCTCCTCCGTCGGGACGTTTCCACCATGCGCCTGGGCTCTATCCAGCCCCGGGGCCGGTGTATCACCACAGCCCGCCGACGAGGGGACATTTCATCCGTGTACGTACCCGACAACCTTACCTGCCAGCGGGCTTAGTCAGAGACTCAGTCAGGGAAGTTAGGAAGTTCGGGGGGAGCATATTCATCCCTGTATATTAGCCGCCGTTGGTTTGTCCCTGTTGTAAATCAGCCAGGCCACATAACAACACTAACAAAAACCTAGACAAGAGCAAGACAATAATAAATCGATAAAAAAAGCTAAATGTATCCCAAACAATGACAAAAATAAGATCATGTTAATGTACAGTACAGTAGTTATTGCAAGTTGTGTTGATGTAAAATGCTGCATACTAAACAAGCTAGGTCAAAGTCATGTCACATACACAGATTATTCTGATTGTACAGAAAGTGTAGAGGATAAAACTATACTACTATCAAAGCAGTAATGGACATATCTGTTGAAAGCTGAGAGAGAAGTATGGAGGGTGTTGCCAGGTTACATATTCATCTTGTTTCCATATCTGCTATAGTGTTTGTCTATGATGTTTAACAAACAATTGTATGGTTTTGTTGTTATCCAATCACTTGGGACTAAAATTCAATCATAGGACAGAGGAAGAGAGTTAACTTGTTGCTTTGACTTAAATTATCTTCCTCACTCAGGTACTGATATGATACGTCTATCACGTGTGTCTCAATATCTCTAAACACGTTCAGTTTAACATTCAATCCAACATTTCGGCCATTGCAGATCATCAGACCTCTCTCTCTCTCTCTCTCTCTCTCTCTCTCTCTCTTTCTCTTTCTCTCTCTCTTTCTCTCTCTTTCTTTCTCTCATGCTGTTTATTTTTATATCGGCCCACATTAGATGGTTGTCCCTCCAGCCCATCAGCATACCAAGATTATGAGCAAACTGTACCTGCTGCTGCGTGAGAATAAGAGCAAGATGCACATATAAGCTGAATCCTTCCTTTGTGAAGCAGATAATGCAAAAAAAACAAAAGCTGCTCTGGAACAGGTTTATTCAATGTTAAACAGGATTCGATCACAGCTTCAAACATTCACAGCTCAACAACTCCACCCAACTTCAGCCACAGCCGCTCCTTTCTAAGAGGACAACCAACTGACACCGGTGCAATAGTAATGAGGTCATTTCAAATTCTCTCTCAGATCTGTCTGAGGCAGAGGATGGAACACACAGCTTAGTCGTTGCGCAATCACCACACTCATGTTGCCTGTAGTGATACTGTACTGTGGAAAGGTACCGCTGGAGCCCCATCACTTATACACAGCTAAAATGCAGAAGTAGAACAGGCTTCTGTAGACAAGAACAGACTGTGCATAGATAAGCTGCAAATTATGAATTGGCATTTACTTGGTAGCATTCATGAGGACCTTTTGTCCTCTTGCGCATCATTTCCATCAGCCATTTGGCCACTAATGATTATAGTTGTTGATATACAGTATATAACCTCAATGAACAGGGGAGCATACAGTTATCCTGGATAATTAAATCCTGCCTTTCTAATCAAGTTCTCATGTGTGGTTGAAGGACGAAAATATTTGTCTGGTTGTTAACACGTTTAGCAAATCCAGGATAACTTACTTCATCTCGTATTTGTTCAGTGACACACCGAGAATACGCCCAAAGTGCAGAGTGTAAATGTAAACATAACATGACAATGTCAGTGGTTGTTTTAGCTGATAGGATGCCCGGTCTCCTATCGGTACCTTCCTCAACTTTGATTGTGATTAATCAATAACAGTACAATTTAAGACCCATTTCCTTCACGGTCGATTTCATCATGACATCAGACGAGGACATTTTTTTTAACACTACAGATCAGCACCTTGCGTTGGATGCCATGTTTGAAGGGCTTCACATCTCCACGGGTAAGTCGACCAAGAGTTTCTGTTCCTTTCACAGTAAAGCATACAGGGTAGCAACATAGAGATGACATTTGTAGGAACCTTGCTACATCACTGTCATCATATTCAAAGAGTTTGCACTGTAAACAAAGTGCGACCTGGCTACTTGTAGACTACATTTAATTAGCTACGATAACTGTCAGATATATCTTTTACATGATCTGTTAACTGTTTGATTATTGCATGAAAGTTTGGCTGCTGCTTGACACATTGTTTCCCATACTTTGTAGAGAGAAGCAAGAAACAAACGGGACGTGGTTGAAAGACCCAATGCTCATTCAGGTAAACTGTATGTGACCTGAGGCCTTGTCTAATAGTGATGTTCTTGCAGCAGAAGAAGGCGATACACCGACAATAACAAAAGCATCTTGGGAACGTCTCAACAGCAGGAGACCAATGAATCCTGGATTTCTTCCTCTTGAGCCACAATCGATAGTAAAAACTAAAAATGTGGAAGTCTAGAAAATCATGGAAAGCAAAAGGTCATCATGACAGCGATCCAAAGGGAAGTTCACGAAGAGACCAAATATTTGAGAAGCACCGATTCACAACCACCTCAAGCACACAGAAGAGAATAGGACGTTCAGCACTAATTAGTTTCTTTATTCTATTTTCTTATTTCTTGTTTCATAGCTGTTTTTAATGGCTATTATTACTATACCCTCATGCCTGTTTCTCTCATCTTAATATTGCTGTTAAACTAAACTATGTTGTGATTGTTTTTTTTGTCACACCACAGTGTTTATGGCAAAATCCAACATCAAATAAAACCTTTCTGTCTTCACATGGTTCCCTGTTGTCTTTCCACTTTGTCTCTGCAACCTGCTGTGTTCTGCGCAGGACTCCACTGTGACTTACTGCCACCATTGGCTCAGGAGGTCAAACAGCACCAAACACTTCACACGCACAAGCCACGGTGGGACCCAGAAGTATCTTACTTATATTGATTATTTTAACTCTGTTGAATTTGGACGTTGGAAAAAATATTGTAGGTGCCAATTTAAAAATCCTTGCAATTAATCTTAATCTTGACCAACATACAGTATCTATTCAGAAATTATCATTTTTCTTCTCTAAAGATTAAAGTTTGGTTTGTTTGTCCAGCGTTGAAAAATGATTGAATGCTCACTAAACACGAGCATGTATATGTAGTAGCTTTTATTATTACTTATTACAATTACATCAAAGCAAATAACGTGTATACTTGGATAGTTTTCTGGAAAATATAATAAAGTTGACATTTTCAAACAAACTTAACATCGTGATGTGGTCATGCAGTTCGCCTAATCAAAGTCGGTGCTTCTGAAAAAATAAAAAAATAGCGACTTCCATCCCCTTTCCTGCCTGCTGCACTCAACAACTCCTCCCATGTGAGAATATGAGATGACATGATTGACAGTTGAGGTCATGCTGAATGTTAGGCTCAAAGCAGATAACAACATAAACGGCGCTACAAAGATATTTTTTTCCAGAGCACTCAATTTCTGGGATCGAGATGTGTTTTTTAAAAAAAAAATTAAAATAAATTGTACCGTCACAAACTCCTATTGATAACTTCCACCATTTACCACTGCCTGTCAATCATGTCTTGTGCAGGCTGGCAGGCAAGAACAAGAGGATAATTAAAAAAAACAAAAAACCCTGCAAATCACAATTAATGTGCAAATGAGGAGAATTTTCATACGCATTTGTCACTTGTCTCTGAAGTCATTACATTTTTAGACAACTATCAACCCTCCATCTCAAATATGCTTCTGTCTTTTGTAAAGCACTGTAACATGAATTCTGAATACTCTCAGCCCCATTGTAGCAGCTTCTCCGTCGACCCCCCTGCAGAAACATCAAACCCTCAGATGCCAAAGTGGAAACCCATCACTAGTGAACATCATCCAACAGACAGCAGGTGTGTGCATGTCTGTCGTAAATGATGTCACTATATTTTCTTGATTGGTGCTTTAAAGCTTGTGCATATTCACTCGCAGTGAGGAGGCAGGCGAAGAATTCTTGAGATGTATCGCAGCCAACAAGCCTCTCCCAGTTTATCTCAAAGGCAATATGGCCTACAACCTGGCTGATGCACTTAAGTCAGCAAATATCCTGAAAGAAGCAGTGAAGTCGGACCCCGTGTTCCAGAAGCACATGATCAAGAGCAAAAGCCGGAGTCGGAGCCCAAGTTGCAGGAAAAGCCGTGCCAAATCCCGAGCCAAGAGTCGTGTACGGAGTAGAAGCAGAGGACACAGCCAAAGCAGAGGCCGGAGCCGGAGCAGGAGCAGGGAAAGGGGCAGGAGCAGGGAAAGGGGCAAGAGCCGCGGTCGCAGTCGCGCAAAGAGTCGAGCAAAGAGTCGAGCCAAAAGTGTGCACAGGGCGAGAAGCAAAAGCAGGGCCCGGAGCAGGAGCCGGAGCCGGAGCCGGAAGAAAAGCCGAGGCCGGAGCAAAAGCCGAGCAAGGAAGTCGAGGTCACGAAGTCGCAGCAGTGAGAAGAGGCACGTCAAAGACATAAGCAGGAAGACGAGCCCGGTCCAGAGCAGCAGCGGCAGCATCAACAGCAGCATTCACCCGCAAGCAAGGAGTCTGTTGGAAGGACTAAAGATGGTGATTAACAGTAAAGAACTGGACGACCGGATGCCCTCCCTCAAAGACGCCATCCTCACCATTCAGGTAGTTCCTCAGTCCATCCTCACAAAGGTTTAGTGTTATTCATCAGGATAATCTAACATCAACGTTCCATTTTCATTTCACAACTGCACGTGTGGCGCTTCCACTCTCAGCCATTGTGATCTCCTCCTCTTTTACAGGCTTCTGCTGAAAGCAAAAAAATGGAATGTGAGCCGTCCAGGCAGCGAAGTTACAGTCCGGAGAAAATCGAGTCGCTGGAAAACGACACGCTCCTTCCCCACGACCGAGTGAGCATGGACTTCTCTTGGCTCCAGACGCCCAGTAAAGGGGAATCCAACACCCGTCTGAAAGATCACGTTGACGATGAGGAATCGTATTTGTACGGGACCGAAGACAGTAAATATACTAACCGATCTGTTTCTCAGATTGATGGCCACCTCACATCCCAGCGTAGGGACATGGAAAGGTCGGTTGTTAGTCAAAAGCATCAGCCGCCGCCTGCATTCGGTAGCTTTGGGGATTCCTTGAGCGTAGTCGCAGCCAGTCTGGATAGCAACGAGTGTGAGAAGATCAAAAGCGTGTTAAAAACCCTGGGCAGCACAAACATCGGTGACATTATGGTGAAGGTGCAGGGGCAAATGGAAGGGAACCAGCCACCTCCTACTCATTTAACCAGCGTAGACGCAGCAACCTTTGCGCTGCCAGCACTGGGCAACACAAATGTCCGGCAAGCACTGGAGTCTCTACAGTCGCTGATCAAAGGTGAGAATCCTTGAAGTTCATGACGGCTACATTTCACTGACACCACTAAGACTTCACGTATCGATAACGCAGGATTCTTTTGTTGTTTTCTTCTGTAAGCAACGAAGGAGAAGCGTGTACAAAGTAATTTGACAGGCAGTGGCTCATCTCAGATCTCGTCTGATAAACACAAGGTAATGCCTTTCCCGAAAAGAGATCAAGCACACTAAAGAATGGCAAAAACACTCAATCCCACTTGTGTTCCTCAGGCTGAGGACGGGGACAGAGAAAAAGAGAAACAGGCCAAGAAACGTAAGATGGAAACCTTAATGGGAGAACTGGAAGGATTGCTGAAACAGGACGGTAAAGTATTTCTTCAGTGGTCTTTATTCTCCTTTTACTCAAATGTCAACACACGCAGTCACTTATGAGTTAATTTGTCGTCTCTTGGCTCTTTTTGCAGGTATGAGTTTTCTGACGCCAGTGATTGGATTTTTCTGCCAGAAATGTGAGGAGTTCATTGGAGATTTGAGCGCCGCTGAAAGCCACTCAGCCATGCACCAACGCACCGAGCCCAGCAGTGTGAGTGTGCACACACATCACTGATATGAAGGATGTTCACTTGTTTCTATTGTTGGATTAGCACTCAGTTTTTGGGATGAATGAAATCCCACAAAATGAAAAGAGGCTCCACTGAACACTGTGTTTGAGTTAATGCCTTTTGTATTTTGGGCGTTCCTTATGGATGATCACAAAGTCAAGGGAGGAAGGAATTAGACTAGATTAGAGTAGATGACGTCCATATCACTGATGATTCCTCAGACAGCCTGTGAAGAGACACTGTTCTCCGCTGTGTTCTTCGTGTCATCATGTCTTTAAAGCACACAGTTTCACTCATTAGCAGCACTAAGTTAAACATTACCTGGACTTTGGCTGTGCTCAATTTACATGTTGTTCAGTGTGGTAAGTGCCCTTTGAAATGAACATTTGCAACACAAATCTTAACATCCCTGGTGTCAATTTACAATGTAAATACGCCCCTCTGTCATGGTTCTGTTCCTTTGTCTTCACGCCACAAATTGTCTCTTTTTTGTTTTGTTTTTCTTACGCAGAAACAAGCATCAGACAGCAAAGAGCCCTGCCACTTATACAACAACAGCAGTGGCGGCGCCACACACCCGCATGGTCACAATAGAAATGCAGGAGAACCCTGGAATCACAGAGATCAGCAACACGACAGGAAGGACGAGAAAGACCTCAGGAGGCCACAGGACGACGGGAACAATAACGGGCAGCAAAAGATGTCCCTGCACGAGGAGATGAGGAAGGAAAGGATGCTGATCACAGTGTCCCGCGACGTTATGCCTCCTCCAAACACGAAGGAGGAGCCGGACCACACTACCGGAAAGCACAGCAAAGTCAAGTCTGAGAATACGGACGGCAAGAAGAAATCATCAAAAGGCAACAGAGCGAGAGACTCGAGCAGCAACAGCAGTAGCGATGACGGAAAAAATAAATCGTTGAAAGTGAAGTCGCCGAAGATGAAAAAGAAAAAGAAGGAGAAGAAGAAGAAAAAGGCAAAGTCCTAATGGTTGTATTAAACTGTAATAAACTGTACATGTGCTTTCCTTTTCCATGCAGAATTGATCCCTCTGGTGTATCTTTGTCATTATTGCTGCCCATACTTCTACTTCTTCTAGTAAGAAGTGTCAGAGCCACCGTGTCTCTGCCCAGAACAGAACTGCAGAGACTCCATTCTCTCTCTGTGCAGTGTGCAGAGAGGCTCTAGCAGGTTCATCCCACTATAAGCTGGACTTGACATTGGACACTGAGGGACCTGCCTGTACTGGATGTGTATAGATGAAAATTGAAATCAGGTCGTGGGTAAGTTACTCCAGGTAAGACTGCAAATAAGTGAATTTGGTTTGAATGTTTCACATACTTATCACCAATCCGGTATTTCAATTTTTGACTGTACTGCTTGTGTTTCTGTCCTTGTGTGAATTATTATATTTTATCAATACTGTTTTCTTTGGCCACACCATTTCACAAGGACCCATAATATTGCAATGTTGCGATTGTATTTTTACAATTCTACTTTGAGTTTCTTCTTACCTGTCTGCATTTTTTTTGTCTAATACAAGATGACACAAGTCTGTCTCCTGTGGTTACTGGATAATGATGTAAGAACAAACAGAATTAAGAAGGTTTACAAGGTTCTACAAATACGACGCGTTCACATTAAAGGCTCCAGTGTTTGTCAATACTTCAACCCACAAATCACATTTTAGATTTAGGAAATGCATTTTGTCCTCTTTTCCTGTTATTTCAGCTTGCAGAGACTCACTACTGTACACTTACTGACTGCTCAAGTATTCCTCAGCAAACAGGTGAGTGTCAAACGCTGCTAATCTCCAGTTTCCCCACAGAGGTCGTCTCAGGAGAGGAGCTGAAGGGGAAGCAAGAGAATCTACCTGTGGAAAGAATAAACCATTTGGGGGCGAAGGAAAAGTAAAGCTGAGTTTAGTTCTGGAGCCCAATATCGCATGCAGTGTCTGAAACGGCTTTACAGGCCCACACAACAAATTGTTGCTGACCCAGCCTGAAGCTATCAAGAAGGACAAGGAAAGAGACATGAGATGTAACGAGACAGGAAATAAAAGATAAGCAAATCTATGGGGTAAGTGAATCTGTTAAAATTGAAAATATAATCAGACCGAGTCTTACGTATGTCTCAATGAAACAAATCGAGCAGCTGAATAGGAAATGCTGTACAAAGCAATGATTTCATAGCAGTTGAGTATGAACAGAAGAAGCTTCCTCAGCTAGAAAAGGAAAATGAAAAGATTCTGAAGATTAAGACTTTCATTCGCATATTTATATTTATCTATAAACTACATGTGTTATTTCTCAGAACTGTTATAAATAAAAGGATGTTCAGCTAAGTGAAGCATCTGCATTTTGCAGAAACTGCTACTTCAATGGTTGTCCAGCAGATGGCGACAATGTGTAATCTTTGTGCATACTACAATAAACTGAATTGAACAAGAAAGTTACCGGCTCATATCATTTTATATCTAATACTTTTATATTGAAATACTTCCAAAGCAGTCACTCGTTTGTCACATGGTTCCACTGACAGCAAAGCTGTTACACAATAACACAATAGGTTTTAGGATTCCAACATTGCTACATTCCTGTTATTGTGACAAAGTAATTCATGCCTCATTATTAGACCTAAAGGTTGGTGTTTGTGGGTAAACATTATTCTGCTGACCTCATGTCACAGCAGCAACGTTCACCAACTACTGTTCAGGCACCTGTGTCCTCGTTAGGCAAAGGCAAACATTTTATTCTCTCTTATAACTCTTTTGATGCAAAAGTACCTGAAAGGTCTCTGAAGAAAACATTACAACTATAATAATTATACACAGTACCAATGTTCAAGTAAAATTATATTAAGACTTGACCACAGGCCCTAATCCTGCCTGCATGTTGCTTGTTTCTCAAACCTCCAATGACCCTTTTTGTGAGCTGCACATACACATGACAACTTACACAACCAAGGGCATGTGATATCATGCTTTTTGGTTGCTTCTTTGTTTAACAAGGACCAAAGCATTACTTCCTCTAAGGTAGGCCTTTGGGTGCTTTGTGTGCTGCTGTCTGCCTGTCGGTCTGTTCCAGTCTGCTGGACATAGTTTTATGGATAGCTAAAACCTCTTCCTGCTTATCTGTCTGTCTGTCAGTCTCTCTCTCTCTCTCTCTTGATCCCCTCCTCCCTCCACCCTGCCTGTATGTTTGTTTCTATTTGCATTAGTATAGAAGAGGCCTCGCCCAGTTTGGCTGCGAGCTCTAAAATGACAGGCACAGATCTGTCTGAGCCTAAAGGAAAATACAGAGGCATTAGACCATGTGTGCCCAGAACACATATCAACAGACTGGTTTTCTTTGTTTTGCATTACAAGTCAGTACATGCTTGATGAGTATTAGGTGACTGTGTTGAAGAGAACATGGTGAAAACTCTGGTGTAGAGTATGAATCCGGTCTTCTCCTGTGCAGCTCCATGCATGTTCGAGGCGGATTTGCCAGTTGAAGCACTCAAGTGTTTACTACATTTCAAAGACTGTAATTCTAAAGAGCAGCCACACCTACATTTACCAAGCAGTGACAATAGACTGGTAGTTAAAACACACCCAGGCAGATTAAGCCCAGGTTAAGGTATAGGGTGTGGTCAGGAGAGCGAGGCAGCTGACTGGCCCAGTCCTCAGGCCCTGACTTTATCTTTCAAGGGATTAGAAGGAAAATTAAGGATTCACGGGAATTCCTCAGTCTAGGACCAATCTGAATATCCAGTCACTCTGGATTCATCTTGGAAATTTGTTTGCTTTCCAAAGTCCCAGTGCACATTCGTCTTGACCCACATATCCAGAGACAAAATTTGAGATATGTTCGTGATCAAAATGCACATATGCTGAAAACATGGCAGCTCATCTCTCTAACTCTGTTTGTCTACAGGTTAACAGAGAACACCGCTTTACTTTGCCTTATCTGGTGAGCTCTAGTGAGTCATTAGGAGTGAGGAAACAAAAGGAACCATTGTACTCTGTCAGACGTGATGCAGCAGCTTCTGGCCACCTCCCACCGTGGGTTCCAACTTCAGAGGATTACGAAAATCTACTTGTTAGTCATTTTGCTCTAAATTCCAAACATGGCTGGATTGCTCATCGGCTCCAAAGATCCCAGGTTAACTTCTGGTGTTTACTTTCAGAACCCTTCATCTCCAGACTCTTCAATATACTGTATCTCCTACCTACTGCACCCTTAGGTCCACTAATCACCGTCTTCCAATTTGTCCCACACACCCCTTTGAAGACTTTGCGGTGACTTTTTTGTCTGATCTACCTAAATTGTATGTTTTATGTCTGTGTTTCTCTGCTCTTCTTGTTTCATCTGCCCCTGTTTCTATTCTCTTTGTTGTTATTTATTAGAAGGTGCAGCACTTTGTGATCCCTGTCTGTGAAATAAAGTGAACTTACTTACATGGTTTGTATATCTACATTTTTCATCAAATTTCCACAAACTATTTATCACACACTGTATGTAAAGTCCATATAGTCAATATGTGGGAGGCAGCTCTCCAATCCAGGCATTGTCTGTATGACAATACAACACCTTTCCACCCGAGTTTCAGTCTGAGTCTCCTCATCATTGCAAGACAGTCATCAGAGACTAATGACTGTGACTCAAGGCCTCAGGGCCGTGACGAGCACACACACGAACACACATGTACAGACAGGACAAACAGGAAGTTGTTCAGATAGAAGTTGGTTCCCTTTCGTCAATACCCATTCTTAAATCAGATCAAGGTAGATATGTTGTTGATGAGAGTTAGCATTCCCCTTATTTGTAAAATGCAAGAAATGAATAAAAGTCCTGCCAAGATAACCGAAAGGACCATTGTGTAAACTGTCAATCAAGACAACTTTTCACCTACTACATTTCCATGAATTACACATGGAGGCCTCGCTGTTACTGTAATGTGAAATCCTGTTAAACATTATTGTAGAGGTTAAATAAACACAAGAGCTTATACTAACTAAAATCTTCATCTATAAATTATCTCTGTATGTGTGTTGCAACGTTTTCATACAAACATGTTCACACTGATACAGTTTTTTTTAATCTAAAATACATTTTTGCTTTCTCCTACAGTTTGACTTCCTAGTGTTTCAACTTCCCCCTTATGGCATTGTGAAACCGCCACATCACCAACAGGACCTTCATACAAAAAGGACTTCCCCATTTTAGTGCTTTTCAATAAAATATGTATATTTCATTCTTGTTATTTTCTCATAATACTATTGTGTATATTGGCAAGTGGAAGAAAAGTGACAACTTGCTGACTGAAATAGATGTGTTGTCAGTGTGTGGTTAAGAGGTTGAGCTATTACCTGGATCGCAGTGTTTACACAGTTTTCATGTTTTGGGTTTCGCTCTTAGTCTGAGATAAACACTTTTGACTGTGTTTATTTGAATAAAATTTTGTCCACAAGGTCTGTTAATCAATTTCAACAACGTGTAGTAGCAAAGAAGAGGATCTACAAACACACACACACACACACACACACACACACACACACACACACACACACACACATAAACAGAACCAAAACCAGTCACTCCTCTATATCAAGGTGTGTTAATGTGACCCTACAACCACTTCACACACATCACAGATTTTAAGGGAAAATTTGTCATGACAGGGCATGTCTGATTACACACACACACACACACACATCATTAATCAATGTAATCTAAACGCTCGCCTGTGGCAGTCTTACGCGTCTCCACATGCATTTATCATTTAGCTGGAAGGATGACGTTGTTGTCTGTCGGCGCATGTATCGTAAAGTGTGTGAGAGACACAAAGCTTCTAATGTTAGCCTGTAACCTCTAATCAGAAAGTGAAAGGCTTTGTTCCCATAAAGATTTGATGGGAGCTAAAAGCTTTAGCCAATGAATGGCCTGATGATGGGCTTTTAACAGGAAGTTCAGTGTTACTAGATGATGGAAGCGCTCTTATGCCGCAGTCAGCTGCAGACATATAGATCAACAACATTCCCACATTCATCTACAGTACACTCCCACCAGTGGACAGGGACACAGTGATGCTTTCTATACTGTCCTCCCTCCTTGCGCAGAGCTTCCTGGAATCCATCTGTGGTGATGAATCACACAGGAACAGAGAGAGATAACCAAAGATGGAGACCAAGACCTGTAAATCTGCTTTGATAAGTGATGTTGGTGTAATGAGATGTTTGTTTGACAAAAGTATTATACTGAATTTAAATGAAATTGAGTCATCTTACAGAATTAATACACAAGGGGCTGAAATGAAAGAACTGAGGGATGAACTACAGAGGGAAAAAAATTAACAATTGCCATCATTCTGCACCGCAAACACACACAGACACAGACACACACACACACATTTGCAGGCCCAGGAAAACAACAATGAAACCACTGAACAAAACTCTCCATCAATAATTCAAGGCTTTTGTTTTGCTGGTCGGTCACAGTCGAGCAGCTGTACACATCAGCTGCTGTTTTCAAGTCAGCATCAGAGCCGAGTCATACTTGATTTGGTAAAAAATGATTTGCACTTCTTTGTTTAGTGAACACACCCACTGAATAGAGATACCATTACATTACGATCATTTGGCAGACGCTTTCATCCAAAGCGACTTACATTACATTACCACCCTTCTCAGAGGGGGGAGCAATTGAGGGTTCAGTGCCTTGCTCAGGGGCACCTCGGCAGGGGCTCGAACCGGCAACCCTCCGGTTCCCAAGCGGAAGCTCTACCCACTGAGCCACTGCCTCCCAGAGAGATTATTAATGTAAGACTGAATGTAAATATTTGCTTTGTTCTGTGTATTGTTGGAAACTACAGCAGTTATGAAAGCGTGTCAAACTATTTTCTCCATATCGCCATATTCACCTGTGTTGCTTCCACGTTCACAAGAATACAATCAATATGTGACCAATCTGACAAAGTACTTGGATAATCTGTAACCCTGCTTGTGTAAAATGTCTTATGTAGTGAAATCGACTCTTGGTTTCAGTGTTGCCTCCCCCCCGATGCTGTGAAGAGCCACTGGGCTCTGTAACCTGACAGTTAATGATTGACACCATGATCTTTAGAAGCCAACGCCACTGGCCTTGACGGGCTGCTGGGTCATAAGACATACAAGGAAGCTTCACCTTTATTCCGGAATACTGATATGAGTTAATGGTTTGTTAGTAAAGGATTCGCCGATACATGTTATATCCGAGAAAAAGTAGAGGTTGGAATAAATAAGTTTTTGGGGGGGGGGGGGGGGGGGGGGGGGGGGGTCAACCTGTCTACTGCCTGTTTTTATCTCCCTACTAATTAACCAGGGTCAGTTTCAGCTGCTGGGAGGTTGTTTCACATTCCAGGATGATAGTGAAAGGACACAATGTTTGCATCTGTGCGTGAGACCAGGACAGAGAGAGAAAGGAAATCTTTCACTATTAGCAATTCCATCCTGGATAAGAAGCCTGGGTATAGTGTTGATAGATGCAATAGAGACACGAAAGCAGAGTGAAGGTCAACGAGTTATGTGTTCAAACTTGGTCTTCATGTTGTACTGGACCGTTTGCGGCACAAAATGAAACGCAAACACGCCACATTACTGTAAACTGTGGGGCGTTGACAAGCAAGTGGATTCCAAGTCAGGAGGCTCACAAGGCAGTGTGATAAGCCCTGTCAATGATTGAACTGTAAAGGAAATCCCCCCCCACAAACTGAAACCAAAGAGTCAAAGCCAAAGGTTACCAACTGGCCCCATGGGAGCATTCTGACTGATCACAACCACTGTTGTGAAGTCTGTTGACGTTGATAATGTGTGGTGTTTTGGTGTTCCCGTGAGTGGAATTTCCCTGTGATCGGTTTGGGATTTCACATTAGAAAGTGAAATTAGTTGATGAATATAGCGCGTAGTGAAAATGCAAATGAACCCTTTTGAATTTGACTCTCTCTCTTCCTCTCTTCCATGTAATCGGACATTGACACATGTACAATAACATTACTTCTACTTTTATTGAACAAATTGTTTAGTAATCACAGTCCAGGTTGGAAAAGTATGCGAACCTTACAAGAACCTCCTGATGATTGATATAACTTGGATGAGTAATTAATGCAGAAATGCAGGTGATTCCGGTGGGTTTGCTGACATTGTTATTATGCATTTTCTACTCACTGAATTACTTTTTATCGCAAAGGCCCTATCAGGTATATTTCATTATTGTTCACGCTTTTGTATGGAATGCAGTGCACTCCTGGTTTATGACACCAGCTGTGATGCCCAGATGTTACCAACCTCACCCTCCACAGGTTCATGCTTCGGGATTAGTTCTCACAGGTGAGCTCCTGGGTCTGAGATGACCTAGGGAGCTTTGCTGGCCTCAGCCTATACAAGCTGCAACGTGGAGCCTTTGCCTTGGGTGTTGGGCAACAGAAACTAACACAGAGGAACCGTGTGGGACGTCATTCCTCTGTGGGGGAGGGTGCCTGAGCTTTGTTTGCTCTGCAATCAAATTCCTTGATAGGAGATGGTCCCTGTCTTTGCTTTAGGCATACAGATTTCTTCTTAGGATTTTCTGTGTTTGAAGTGGATTTCCTGACCTACAGACATTCCTCTTTGCTTGTGTTGAATGATTTTTGTGGTTCCACTCCAGTGAAACTGAAATGATCACCTGTGTGAGATATAAACCTCTTCATTCAATTTCCAAATTCCTTTTCAATTTTCCGGCTAAAGTAAATAGAGAAAAATTTGTTGTAGTATTTGAATTGTATTGTATCTATTGTATTTGTACAGTGGACCTTTAGATGAACCAGAGTACCTTCAGCTTAATCATTTCCTGATAAAGTCTTTGTGTCAACACTCTGTGGATAAAGGCTCTTGTGTGGATCAAGGATGTGTCGTTTGAGCGTAAGAAGGTACACTTGTAATACTTGCGCTGTGCGACAGGGAAATCAAACATTGAAGTGCAGCTACAGGCCCGAAAAGTAATTTGATCTCAACCAAAGCCTCAAAAGAAGAGGAAGACTACACAAATAAATAGATGCAAATTTCTAGACCAACTAGAACTACTCACAACCAATACTCACTTTTGCAAAAATGGATGCATCCTTTACAGACAATATAAAGTATAGAAACTAAGGATGGTTGTTTATATTCAATGTTGTATTATAAGCTGTTACTGGGTGTGTTTTATCCAGCTGAAACTAAATATTCCCACATCATCCCCCTCAGCTCTTTTGTGTCACTTTCTTGTTAAATTGTAATTGTTAAGATAAATAAAAATCTTTTAAACTCACACTGAAGGTGTGATTTTGTGGCCACGGATGATTACACCCACAGTGACAAAAGGGAAGTGATTCACTCATCATCACGACCAACGTAATCTGACACTGCTCTCTGCCTTCCTCCCACTCTGCTTCCATCATCATCTGCCTCTTCATTCCATTCCTGCCCTCCCCTTCTTTTCTCTTCCTCCCTCCTCCTCCTCCTCCTCCTCCTCCCCATACTCGTGCTTTTCATCGGCTGAGTGGTGGCTACTGTAAGATGACCGGTCCTCCTCACCCTCCTCTGTCTGTGTATTAGGGAGGATGGGAAGGCTGATAACGGGAAAGAGTGACAGATAAGGTTCCTCAATAGCTTTGTGAAAAGTCCCCCTCTTTCATGCTCATTGGCTTATATGAGAAGGGATATGATGAAAGGAACTTTCTGTGACCCAGTAGATCACAACAGGCTCATTATGTGCAAACTATAGCCTGTATCACTGGTCTTCACCGTTTGTACGCACATGCTGTATTTGAAATGCTTAATGATGTGGAAACCCAAATTGGCAACGACATGAAAGAATTTTTAATCTGCAAACATTCCACTCAGGTGTCTGGACTTTTTGTTCAAATGTTTTCCTTGTAATATTATAGCCTTTCACTGTCAACATTCTAGACTGCTTGTGACATAAATAGGAATTCTCATCGTCCAAAGATACGCCTGGAGGCCAAAAGAGGCAATATTACAACTTAGTTTCTGTTCAACAAGGATGACATGTAACTTTTAGCATCTATTGGGACAATGTGTTCCAACCATCCATAACCAAACATCTGTTGTTACCTGACTGCACATGAAAACAACACTATCTTATACTTTATGTCAGGGGTCTTCAAGGTTTTTCAGGCCAAGGACCCCCAAACTGATGGAGAGATGGAGCAGGGACCCCCTACCCCTACTATATATATTGTATAAAATTGGGTTTTATATCAAACTGTGCCCAGTGCCATGTATAAACATAGCAACCCTGTTATTGTGCATTCAATTCTAAGCTATTCAGTGACATGCAGTGAGGTCCGCGGTGAGATTTGTGGCTGGGGAGGCACTGACCCTTTCAAAATCAGATTTCCAAATGTATGAATTCAACAGAGACAAATACTCCCTCTCAAATGCAATTAAGGTGAGATGATTTGGTTGAATTTTCCCAAACTTGCAGCAAAATGATCCTGGTAAGTCTCGCTCTTACCTTGTCCAAGATATGGGCCTTTTACAATAACGACACATTTGGTCCATGGTTACTATGACATTTTTCCCAAATTTGACCAAAATTTAAATCAAATATCCCCCAACCACAGCATCCAACTGAGCTTTTATTACTTTACTTAAGTCGTTGGTGATATCATACAGTCTTATGGTGGGTGTTATGAATAAGATTTGCTTAGAAGCACTTCAATACTAGATGCTGTACAGGGTATAAAATCTGAGCGCATCTTTTGCTCCTGAGCCAGGGGACATCATTGAGTGCCAAATTTGACAAATTTACATGAAGTTGCCCAAAAACTAAACAGTCATCTGAGTTACTGTAATCAGGAAGTATACACTCTTTCCTGTTTACATTATAGTCATTGATCAGATGATTTTGTCTGTTAGGGAGGCCAGCTAAGTTGCCAGGTAATCAGTAGGCTACTTAGACGTTCTGACGGCCAATCAGGCCAAAGTGCAGGCTATTAGGCCACTAGTAAGTCAGTCAGCTGATGGCCAGACAATCAGTGGAAAGATAAGATGGAGGGAAGGAAGGAACGAGGTATGGATGGGGGAAGTGCTCTTTTCTTAGAGATTAATTATTGATGTTTATCACCATAGAGAAAACTTTGTGGATCATATTTAATGTGTGGTAATGCATGAAAATTACATGTGAAATGCTGCATACGCAAAATAGGTGTTTTAAAAAAGGAAATAGTTGGATGGGCATATCCTGTCTGAATTCTACATTGGTAAATAAGGAGAATTTTCTAATTTCCTTTACTCTAACCTCTGACACTAACCTTTGTTAAATTCTTCTTAGGAGTGTCTGGACGTCTCCTTGGGAATAAGCTGTAATGTAAATATAGCTCAAACTCAAATCTAGCCAAAATCTTTTCTCCAAACGCTCTCGTCTCTCCCAAAGGTGAAGAAGAATCTACTCAATCTATCAAAAACTACTTTTGCAACAACTTTGTATAAGCGAATATAAAAGTTTGAGGGTGTGTAAATATGTTTCTCCATGTTAATATGTGAGAACATCAGCCACACGTTTCTGATTTATAGTCTTGATGAGAGTTTTCTATGTTTTTTGATTAACCAAAACCCAATGATAATGGCACTTAAGTAGCATGAACTTTGCTTCACATAGGAGGGTCTGACTTAGCTGTGTGACAGGGGGAAGAACACTGAACTTACCCTGGAACTCACATAGCTGCATTGTGGGTTTAGTGGGTTTCAGATTCACTTTGACATGACCATAGAAAAACATATATTCATCCAACCATCTACTTTATATTGACATAGTACTCAATTCAAACAGGAGAGGGAGGAGGTGCAGACAAAGAGACAGACAGAGAGAGGAGAGAGAGTATTTTTTTATTATTTGTATTGTTCTTTTTATTATCCATCCATCCATTCTCTATACCTGCTTATCCTGCTCTGGGTGGCTGGGGGTTGGAGGCATTCCATCTTTAAGCAGGAGGTTGGGTACACCCTGTCTATCACAGGCCCAAAACATTCCCATTCACACCCACAGGCAATTTAGAGTGTCCAATTCTCCTAAGCTGCCTGTCTTTGGAGGTGGGAGGACACCACCTCCCACCTGGACGAAACCCATGCAGACAGATCTATATAATAAACACATATACTAGTAAAATAATACTATAATGTTTTTTGTTGTTACTCTATTATATTTGATTCAAATTCCAAGATATTACAATTATATGTTATTTTCTTGTTATTATATTTTGTTTCAGTAATATAGAATATCATGTTGTTATTTTTCTTACTTGATTTTATTGTTCATTCATGTTTGTTTCACCCATTATTCCACGACTTTTTACATTTAGTTTTCCTATTTTCTTTCGCTTTTTTATCTTTCACCCTACACTTTGTACAGTCAAATTGAGCCTCTTGAAACTGGATTGGAAAGAGAGAGAGAGACAGAGCAACACACACGCGAAAAGAGACCGACAACCACAAGCACGGGGGTGGGGGCTGTTTGTGTGTGTGTGTGTTAAGTGAGCTGATTGACGCGGTACGAGGAGACAGAAAGCAGTTAGTTCACTTTCATGGTACAGTGAGTGTCGGTGCTTCGTTGGTAAGAACTTCTAGTATGAAGCTGTTGCTTTGATGTTGCCTCTCGGGCGTGTTCATCTTTCATGACCATATGTGGAACACGGAACCGGCGCACCTGTGAGCTGACGTCATTCATAAAAGTACCTGCCGCGACTCGCCTCTCTCACGACGCGTTCAGCCACCTTGGAGGGAGTCGACAAAGAAGCAACGGGGAAGGAATACGCTTAAAAGCCACTTCAGCGTTTTTGTAAACTTTATTTCCGCGCTAAGGAGTATCCAAAGAGGATTTACACACTAATGGGGACCGCTTGTGTCGCGGTATTGGGCATTTTCGTCGTTTTTCAGGTGAGTCTTCCCATATTTGTTTGTGACTGGACGAGCTGCTTCCGTTTTGCGAACGTCTTTACGGCAAACTACGGTGGGAAAATGTTAAAAGTTATCTAACTTGACGAGGCAACAACTCCACACCAAGGTTATATTTGTTAAAAATGTGTTTATGTTAAAAGAAAGTGGATACACGTGAATTATATGTCGTGGTGTTTGCCAGAGACGGCGTAAAGTAATGAGAAACATTTTTGTAATTACTGCTACTCTTTGCTACTTATATTCGTCATAATAAAAACAGTAGCTGTCTGTTTACATGACTTTTACGCTTAATAATGTCAGAAAAAAATGTTGATTGTTAATGACACAAGTGCTGCTTCGTAACTGTGACGTTCGCCGAATTGAACGGCGAGTCCCCGATAACGACTCAAACTCGATTAAACCCCCCCAATATACAATATGCGTGCTAGTGGAAGACAAAGTGGAGTGAGAATTGTCCAGATGTCCGTGCATGTTTGGCTCGTTTGTGTCGTTTGCTCTACTTCGTCTGGGCCTCGCCCTTGTTACGTTGATGACGTTGTCAACAGGTTAAATTCCAATCAAACACGCTGCTCACAGGTTCCATGCTAAGTCTCGGATCAATAAGTTATACGAGCAATCTTGACTAAAAACAGTGAATTGGAGAAACTAAGTATTTAATGTGTCAATAGTTGCCAAATAACGCTTTGAAAAAGAAAAATTCTATTAAAAAAAAAAAAACTATATTGTACCTCTGAAGCACATCGTGTGACGTCACTGTTGTATCTTAATTGACCAAATTATTGATCAAATTATTGTTTTTCTGTCGGTATGTTGTCATCGCTTATGTAGGTAGGGATGTTGTTGGGGTTGCATGATTGTTCCCCATCTTCTTCTTTTTTTTAATACAATGACTTTGCTACTTCTACTACTGGTGTTTTCTACTTCAAATCTGTATTAGCTTTTGCCATTGCTGGCAAGTTCATAGATATAATTGTTTAAAGAACATAGGTTTTAAATTGGTTGTACCACCTTACATGGAAAGAGTACCAGCCTGCATACCAATTGAAAGTAGCCATTTTTGGTAATATTTTAGAGAGAACTACAAAATCTTTTACTCAGCCCTAAAGGTCATCGGGGATATGCTGTTTACTTATATTACTACTTCATAATAAAAGCCCCATGATTATGGTTGTGCCACCTTGACATTGGAGCCATATCACATTAACTTATTGGACAAAAGCTTTTCACTTATAGCAAAAGCTTTAAACTATTTGTATTTGTACAATTTTGTTTATTTTGAAAGGTTTCAAACATTTTGCAGGATTTAGATGCCAGAAGATGTTTGTTTTTTTTCTAGCACATTTGAATTATTTACTCTAAACACATTTCTCCTTTTTTAGGTTTTGACCACGGTGTCAACTGAGGAGCCAACATGTGTGCCTGGCTTCAGTTCGGATGTGTTGGTTTTCACAGTGCACAGAAACCCCCTGATGCGGGGCACAAGGCTGGGCAAAGGTAAGAACAACCCAGGAAGATTTATGGACTCACATTAAGCAATGATAACACAGGAGAGTATGGAAGATATGGAGGCGGATTCAATCTGTTCATAGAATTCATCTGAATAGAGAATGACCTCAGATATTCATAATTATATCAACAACTCAGAAATTTACAAAAATAAGCGTTAATTGCAGCCCAAAGGATCACATTCCACTGATGTTTTGAAGTGCTGTGGCTTTCGGAAAACCTAAACATTCCTGAAACTTAAGAGCCATAGGTGAACTCCTGCTCTTCCTGCTGCTCAGATGGCCTCTTGCAGATTAGCCGTTCACATTGTTCACACAGGTAGTCTGAACAACCTCAGGTCTCAGCTTGCACTCACTCTCCACCTCCTCAAATGCTCTTACCTGCATGACAGAACTATGTCCCCCAGCCTGTTCCGCAGGATTTGCTTTTCAAATGGAGTCCAGTACTCAACATGGTGGAAAACTCGATTTTTTTGTTTTGTTTCCACCGAGTGTTAGTTTACTGGGAGTGGCTCATATTTTGTGTGTTCTAAACTGACTGTAGCATTTCTGTGTTTTGTATGCTTGTCGGGCAATGTAGGATTTGTTTATTGCATTTGCCCTGGACTGGACCTTCTTTTTCCAACATGTTAGTTACAATTGCTTCCCACTCTTCCTGTGGCCAAGGTCTTCGTGTTTTTTGTCTGACCTTTTGTCTGTTTAACTGTAACTTAAATTGTAATCAGCGGGTTTGTGCTCTGTGTCCTTTTTTATAACTTTTCCAACTATTGCTTTTGAACAATGATGCATAGGTCGACTGAAAATTCTTTATGTAGAATAAGAACAAAGTCTAATGTAGATTTGAAATTGAAATCATGCCCTCAAGTTATTGAGCTAGATCTTTATTATTATTATCATTACTGAAACTACAATTTTATTGGACCACTTACAGTAACAGTGCAGTTACTTCGAAATGAGTCCAACCTCTGGCCTGACTCTGGTATCTTTAGGTTTATCTAAGGGAAAAGCTGAAACCAATTCTGTGAATCGATAACATCTCTGATGGTACGAGAACATTAGCAGGCTTTGTGGTCTGTTCTCTTATGAGTGAGGGGTTGAGAGACACATAGACTGGCAGCCAGAACTAGACAGACAGGAGTACGTGGGTAATAAAAAATGGTTGGTAAAAATGCATGTTCAGTTCAATGATCACAGGGAAGCACTATTCTTCAACCACCATCAAAACTTTGATAAAGCCGAAGCCTACAAGTTTGACTGAGGGATTGAAGGACCCAATTTGCCCATTTCTTACTGGTGTTTACTACATTTGGACTACTGAAGCCACTCCAACAGGAAATGGAAATAAATCTTGTGATGTCATCATGGCCAGTTGTTGACACATCCTGAATAGTGCTTTTCATGAGCCATTTAACATTGGTGGAGTCTGTTTGAATCAGTGTTGTCGCATAAAACTCAGTGTCTCAGTTTGGGGTTTGTTTACCTTCAACTGTCTAATAACTGGAATTATTCACTGATAACGGTATCATTCCTGCATTACTCTACAACACAGCATCCTCAAATATATTAGTATATATACTATTTGTTCTTATCGAAAATACCTCAAGTGATACTGGTATGTTGTGCATAGATCCTCCACAAATATGCTGACAAATATGCCACAAATCTCCTATTTCAATTGCTACAAGATCAAGCATCTCTGATAAATCAGGATATCCTGGAAGACACCAGGATCATGGGAAGACTGTTAATGGGCCCTGCACAAATCCTTTGCTAGCATGGGGAACCTGAAGTTCCATAATTACCCTGCTGACATGTGCACTATGGCAACTAGGAATTGGAAGTCTAAATCAGCCCTCAGGTTGTCCAGTAGACGCTTCGCAGTAGTGGGCCGTTTGTTACTTTATGTCTGGTTTAGAGCCAACAACAGCCGTCTGTTTGGAAGCTGAAGAGTAGCATTGTCTCCCTTGCAACAAATCTTTGATCAGGATCTTCAGGGGACAGGCGGATCTTAAATTTTACCTTGTACACACAGGCCTGCAAGCAAAGTCTTACACTGAAAGCATCTTGCCCACCCATCATTGTCTCATTTCTCTGTCCCCCATCCTTTTGGCCACGACGAAGATTAATATCGCCACTTGATCATAACAATTTACCAAAAAAAGGAGGGAACCATTTTTCTATATCCTACCTACAAAGACATTCTCTTTGTAATGCCATGCCTCATGGGAGACAAATGGCCAGTCAATCCTTAGATTCTCAACCGAGAGTCCATTGTTAGATGTCGTGCAACACAATCAACCTTCCAAGGACTGAAACCCTATACAGCCAACTTTGTGTAGGGAAAGTTTCAGCATATTCTGCTTCATTTAGTGCTCTTAAGTGGTGGCATATGCCGGGCAATCAACATGAATGTGCAAGAAGCTTGGTTTAAATAAAAAGTGTGAATGGCAGCACTTGAGTGAGAGTTGTTTCTACGTCAGACATGAGGTGTGTCACAATTTGCATACTGAAATTGCTTGTGCGCCTCAGAATTTTGGTATAACAAGTTCTTGAGGCTGTTGTTTATGGTGGTGTTTTGGAGTGAATTATGTGGAAATCATAACTCAAAACTCATCATTCATAACCAGGAGTCATATTTTCTAATACTATATAAGTACCAGCTTTGAGTCCCAGTCATTCATCTTATTGCAAATGTAAAATAGCCTAAAACTAATCAAAAATCTTATAATACACCTACAACACTAAGCCTTGTAGGCCTTGTTTACTAAACTGAAGGTTTATTTACAAAAACTTGCTCAGCCTTTTTTTTTTGCCTTCGACTTCCTTTTCAAAGCCTGTGTTGGTGCACAGCACACTGCCTGCACAACAATTCACAAGGTCTGCCTTTGAATAGCAATTGCATACACTGGACAGCATGGGCTGCAGCTGGACTGCAGAACAAGTGGACGTGGCCCGGATGCACATCAATCGGATTGTGGCATTAAAGGCGTGAATGTTACTTTAGTCCTCAGTGCTTTGTCATAATTGTATAGATTCTCATTGCACCTTGTACTTTATATGACAATAGCGATTTCTCTTCTAAATGTGTTTCTGATTTTTAACGTTGCATACCTGCTGCAACTTGTCTTGTCTTAACCACAGCTGTGAGGCAGAGTCGGTCAGTTGTTCAATTGGGGATGTGGTGGTTTGAGGTTTTGATCACATGTCTGTAGTCTGTCAGGTTTTGTTATTGCAAAACTTTAAGCATTGTCGGCATTCTGACCTCTGAGCTGCAACTAATGCTTTTATCAATTTTTAAAAAAAATGGTCACAACATTGACAGTGTCTACGACCCAAAAACGGGAAAAAAAAGTACAGCAAGTCCTTATTTTTCAGAAGCTGAAACAAATGTTTGGCAATTTTATTTTAAAAAGAATGTAATAAATGTGTTTTTGGTTCATATTCTTTCAGTCAATCACTAGATTTATTGATTCAGCTCCATTTGTTTAAATAATTTGCTTTTTTGGTCCAGTGGAAAAATGGCAACATGAGAAGGCGTGCAGGTGTTGTTTAGTAATAAGGATGTATTGAAAAATAGTTTTGAAATGATAGGTTTGTAATGTCTGGTTCCTCTTTCCAATTTCAGTGAGCTTTGATGACTGCTCAGGCCGCAACGGATTTCTATTCAGCAGTAATGACAGACGTTTCAATGTAACCCAAGATGGGGTAGTGAAGGTGAGTACACACCTGTATTATTATACATAAGCTAGAGTTGAGCCATACATCTTCTAACACCAATATCACAATGTACCTAACATATGCAATTGTTACATTACAAAAGTATTTCACTACATGATGGCCCCAAAAAACAATCATGATAGTTTTTGTTTTGTAATTGTAAAGACGAACACTCTTAGCGTTATTTGTTATAACTTTTTTACTACAATGTAAGTTGAATATTGCTTATTTATTTACGTCCAATCTAATGCAACAAGCTGGCCCAAAACCACTAGAAAGTTCATTTGTCAGAACGCAACCATGGTAAGGAGTCCAAAGTCCAAATGTAGTGTTTTGTCAAATCCAGAGTTTTTTTCTGTTCTCTGAACAGGTAAACAGAGACATGACTCTTCATAGAGGACATGTGGACTTCCTCATCCACGCCTCGGACAAACGTTCTGAAAAGATGAGCGTCCATGTAAGGATTTCACACCATGGGCATCACCAAAGAAACCATCAGCACCACCATTCTGAGGTGGATTCTGCCCCACACACAGAGGTAGGAAAAGAGTTGAGGGAGAGCATGAATTCCATGAATTGAACAAATACTGCCCCCCTCTGGCTGAATATATGAACCATTCACTGGTTTATTTTTTTATCTGCATGCACAGGATTGATGCAAGATGGATTCATAATTTTCATGATGTAAAAAACAATATATATATATATATTTTTTTCAAGAACATCAATTTGAGTAGTAGTTTAATATTTAGCTTTTGCATCTTTGTCATTGAATCTGATCATTATTTGCCATTGTTGGTATAATGCCTGCAATTACCATCAATACATTTTGAATATGTAGCTTATTTCTGCAAGTAAGTGGTAACTGAAATTGTAGGACTATTAAAGCCCTTTCTGACCTTAAATGTGTATTCTTTTCCAGACTGGAGCCAACGCAACCAATGTGGCAGTTATTCATTTCCCCAAACCTAGCATGGGGTTGAAAAGGAGGAAGAGAGACTGGGTTATTCCTCCTATCAACCTTGCAGAGAATGAGAGGGGACCCTTCCCCAAAGTAGCAGTTCATGTAAGTAGCAGTTCATGCAACAGCCAAAGTCCCCTGTGTTTGAGAAATGGACAAAAAAAAACTTTGTCCTTGTTTCTGTTCTTAAAGTAAAATATCCCTTGACTTTAGTTTAAAACATAAAATGTGTGTCATAACAAAACAATCCCCCAACCCATATTCCAAATTAGAAACTAATTATTTAAATAATAACTAACTAATGTTTTATTGTCAGTGTAGAGTGGAATGACTCAGGTTGACTGTGTTTTGTCCAGATTCGCTCTGATCAAGATAAATTCAAGAAGATCTTGTACAGCATCACTGGACCAGGAGCTGACCTGGATCCAAAGAATCTCTTCACCATGGACAGAGACTCTGGTATTCTGTCTGTCACACAACCACTGGACAGAGAGAAACAGGAGAAGTACATGGTAAGCACTTTTTCTAAAGTAAGGCTTTAATTTCATTCATTCTTTTGATGAATGAAAGCTTTTTGAAGACTCCTGTAGTGTGAGCTTTGATCAGAGATGATTTTGCTTCTTCCCATCTGCGACGCACCAATTTGAAATATTAAACTTGTTTACGAAGGGAACAGTTGGACTTGTAGTGCTTCTGGGATGAAGCAATGGAAGCATGTTCTTGTTCATGTCTGTAACGGAGCTATTTATGGTGTCTGCAGCTCAGAGCTCATGCTGTGGCTCAAGGTTCAGGAAAAGCTGAGGATCCTATGGACATTGTAGTGAATGTAATCGACCAGAATGACAACAACCCCTACTTCATTAAAACCACCTTCACGGCAGAGGTTGCTGAGGCCTCATTGACAGGTAGACCACCAGTAGATTTAATTTAGGACTACAACATGTTGGTAGTGTTTTTAATACACAATAGACTCTACACACTGTAACCCACAAGGAATACTGTATACTTGTCACCACTGTTGGCAGATTTCAGAGCCTGGCTTTGTTCCTTTCAGGTTTCGATGTGGTAACGCTTGAGGCCAAAGACGATGACGCGCCAAACACTGACAACTCAGACATCCGCTACAGTATTGTTGACCAGGAGCCAAAGTTACCCCATGACAACCTTTTTGTCATCAACCCAGTCAGTGGAGTCATCCGAGTCAATGCTGGTGGACTAGATAGAGAGGTAAGGCTTAAAGATTGCACATTTGATGTCAGAAGTCAATACAATCTAATAATGTACTGTAGGTGGGCATCAAATTACAAGGATGTGTTTACATAACAAAGAAAACATTTAAGACAGTTGCAGATGTAAATGCCACTTTGTCTTGATCATGTTGGTATATTATGCATACTTAATTTTGCTTATGTTGATGATGGTGAAAGAGTTCATGGTGGAATAAGAGATAATTGATCATTTTAATCAACTAAATGTAAAAGTAGAATGACAAATCAGAAGCTCCATGTTTAGTCTTTAAGATTTAAGTGAAAATGAAGCCTTCAGGTTTGAACCAAAATATGTTGTATCTTGTAACTTTGTTTCACAGTCGGCGTCTACTAATGCCAATGTGTTCAGCCTTACTGTATGGTAAATTAATGCATTATTTTCCTGCCAACAGAAAATCCCACAGTACACGCTCGATGTCCAGGTGGCTGATTTGTTAGGGAGAGGACTGACTGGGCGAGCAAAGGTCATTCTCACGGTCACCGATAGCAACGACAATGCTCCAGTCTTCACTCAGGCCTCAGTAAGTACAATAAATTTAATTGGGAAATGAAGCAATAACAGATCAGATCTTCATTAATCCAAAAACAAGTTTATTAATGTAATGGGTTGTGAAAAAAATATAGATTGATTTAATTTCAGCTTAACTGGCAGTTAAAAAAAACATTTTAGACGTGCTCTCCCTGCAAATAGTTCTCTAGTTGTTTGGGAATTAAATAAACAAAACTGCATGTTGCCAATACAGGGAATTTTAGACCCATATAAGCAGTGACTTAATACTAAGAAGCATAGAAAGGAAGAAGTCATTAGAAGTAATTTAGTTGCATGTATAACCACACACCAAAGTTGTCATTGCTGCAGCAATTAAGAAAGTCACTGGAGGGCAGCAACAGACTTTTCAGCTTCTGTTTACTTGCTCGTAATTCCACATGCTGTTTATGTGCGGTGAGAGGGGATGTATGCGGAGATGGCACCCAAAAAATATATAATTTCAACAAGTAACACTCTTGCCTTTTCCTTTTGTTTTTTGTTTCGTTCAGTTTGATGCATCAGTCGCTGAAAACAAAGCAGGAGCTATGGTTGTGAAGATGTCGGTAACCGATGGCGATGAGTCACATTCTCAAGCCTGGAACGCCAAGTTCACGATCATTAATGGCGATCCTGGAGGGTTTTTCAAAGTGGAGACAGGACCCAACAAAGATGAAGGAATCATTTCTACTGCTATGGTAGGAAATGAAATGCAACAGAGTCTCAAACTTGACATTTTACATTTGTTAGTTTTATTTCAAGTATTTTCAAATCAAATAATCACATTTTATTAGTATTTTTCTTCAATGCTGTCTGGACAGTCATAGTAGATAGTTTACTTCACAGAAATACAACTGAACTAACAAACTCAATGATGTCTCCTTGGTCCAGTGTGCACAATAGTAGCCCTTGTGCATCTAAACAGCCATTATTAATGAAAATAGTTGTACTACTTTTGGGGGTAGATCTATGACACTAATTGACTAAAGTATGAAGTTCCAAATATCAGTACAGTAGCTGTATGAATGGTATAAGGCTTTTCCTTGACTCTGCTTTCCTCTTCCTCATTTAGGGTCTGGACTTTGAGAAGACCAGCAAGTACACTCTGCTGGTTGTAGCGGAGAATGAGGTTCCCTTTGCCACCGACCTGCCCACTTCCACCGCCACTGTGATTGTCAATGTGCAGGACGTGAATGAAGCTCCAGTCTTCATCCCAGCGAATAAGCTCATAGTGAAAAGGGAGGACCTGCCTGTGGACACAGAGCTGTTGCAGTACATTGCCACTGACCCAGACACGGCGCGCAAACAGAAAGTCATGTAAGATCCAATTCTGAAGAGAGTGCTTTTGTATTTGGAACTAGTTTTATTTAAGTAAAAAGATTAAATTCAAAAATTTCCCCATACTTTATGGAATATTTATATCTGTAGTATTTCCATTGTGACATAATATACAGAACATGGTGTAAATGTATTTCGTATTAGTGTTTTGTTTGTGCCAACCAATTCAGTATAATGAAGAAATGGCCAGTGTTTTGTTTTTTTAAACAGGATTTATAGCAGCATTCAATTGCAACATTAAAACTATCTTGTCTTTGTCCAGGTATAAAGCACTAAATGACCCAGCAGGCTGGCTGAATGTGCACAAAGAGACGGGATTGATTACTGTGAAGAGCTTGATGGACAGAGAGTCCATCTTTGTCAAGAATGAGAAATACACGGCACTCATTGGTGCATATGACAATGGTAAGATGGGGGTGAATTCTCGTTTGTGAACTATTTTTTTTAGAAAAAATACATAGTTGTTAAACCATTATATGGCGGTAGAGTGGTTGACGATAAAAATAAATGAGAAGCCCAGAGATTGACAAGTGTTATCAGATAACGTTTTCCTTTTTATGAATATTTATATTGAATAAAGCATTTGACATGAGCATGGGGCTATGAAGCATTTTAGATTGGATTCAATTTAGTTTTTATACACGGAGGGGTAGAAAAAAAAAAGGGATACTGTATATGTAATTTGTGTTCATGGCATGATGGAATGCAAATGTTTCACTGTCTTAATGTTTGTTTGTGCCACCTCACCAGATGAAGTCCCAGCCACAGGCACAGGCACCCTGGTTATCCAGCTAGAAGACGTCAATGACAACGCTCCTGCCATTGACGAACGTGAAATCAAGGTTTGTGTCTGCCATTTTCAAACTAACCTAAGCAGTTCTGCTATGGTAGAATATCATGATTGGCTTACCACAGTTATCAAGTTCCCGTACTGACTTTAAAAGTAAGTGCAGTAACATGATTAGCACCATTTGAAAAGATAACCAAAAGATGTTGTTTCCTCAGGTGTGTAATCGGGAGTCGTCTCCTCAGCTGCTGTCGGTCACAGATAAAGACGGCCCAGGCTTCACTTCTCCATACAGAGTCTCTATGCAGGGCACATCGAAGATGAACTGGACCGCCAGGATGAACGACTCCAGTATGTTCTATTGCCATGTGATTTGGGTGTATTTTGAAGTTGAAGTGTAAATTAAATCTTTTAATCATTAATAAGTTAAAGACAAGTACATATGCAGTTATAAGTAGTGGAAAACACTGCTTATGGAGGAATGGAGTTTTTTGTGTATCTTGTCATCTGTGCAGATAGCTAGTACATGCAAATGCCTTTCAGTGGACATTAACTTAATAACTTTTAAATCAAAAATAAGATATTGGGTTAAAATTGAGATATTTATGATGGTTAAAGATTATCTGTTAACAAAGGAGTTAATGGAGCATGTTGAGCGCAATACACAGCCTGTGAATAGGTTTCTGTTGACCACCTGTTGCAAACAGAATTGCAGAGGGCGGCAACAAAAGTGCAAGATCTCTCTGAGATTAGTTGAATGAATTTTGCACCACAAAAGACCTCACCTTCTCCAACTTGCGTCTGTTTTTGAATGTCAAAAGTATTTTGACTTATGGGGACTGGACAGAATCGTGACACTTTTCCTTCATCCATCTCTTTGCTGCAGAAACGGGCATCATCCTGACTTTAGTCACTGAGCTGCCCACTGGATTGTACAACGTGGTTCTGAGGGTTGCAGACAACCAGGGAATGGAGCAGGAAAGCACGATTAATGCTGAGGTGTGCGACTGCACAGGGCCTGATGTGGTTTGCAGAAGCTTGACAAAGGCTGGCGTCGGCCTGCCCGTTATACTGGGAATACTTGGAGCCATCCTGTTGCTGCTCAGTGAGTATTATGTATTTCAGATGTCTTTTTCAATTAAGATTAATGTTCAATTGCTCAGTGGAAAGTGTAGCTTCGTAGACAGGTTATTTTCAAGCGGTATTAAACGTGGTCCTCTCAGCTTGCCTCTTACCTCCAGAGACACATTAGTTGTGTATGATATCAAACTCTCTGCTCTGCATGTTCAGTGCTGGTGTTGCTGCTGCTGATGTTCTTGAGACGGCGAGGAGGAGAGAAGGGGCCGCCTTTACTGCAGGATGATGACATCAGAGACAACATCTATTACTATGATGAAGAAGGAGGAGGAGAGGACGATCAGGTAATTTGATGATAAATTTAAGGATGGCTTGTGTTTTGACGATGTACATCTCATTCCAAATATACAGTTTATGTGCAAACTCATGTATATGTTGTCTTTCAGGACTACGATCTCGGTGTTCTCCATCGTGGTTTGGACGACAGGCCTGATGTGTTCAGGAATGATGTAATGCCAAACTTCATGCCGGCCCCCCAGTATCGACCTCGCCCTGCCAACCCCGATGAAATTGGCAACTTCATTGATGATGTGAGTTTAGTCAAATGTCACGAGTTTACAAGAAAATCAATTAGTACTGAGAGCAAACATTGTTTTCTTAGTGCTTTATATTTATGAATCTGAATATGGTTATTCTTCTGTATGCATAAATCAATAATCCAGTAGAAACTGTAAACTCCATAAATGTTGACCAAAGAATGTCTTCTGCTCATTTCAGAACCTCAAGGCAGCGGACAATGATCCAACAGCGCCCCCCTATGACTCTTTGCTGGTGTTCGACTATGAAGGAGGTGGTTCTGACGCGGGCAGCCTGTCATCCCTCAACTCGTCCACTGATGGAGACCATGACTACAACTGTCTCGGCGAGTGGGGGCCTCGCTTCAAGAAGCTGGCCGACATGTACGGAGGAGGAGACGATGACATGCTGTAAATACAGCAAAGAACAAACTAATGGAATAGCGTATGCATGTACAGCTGCGTGAATGTTAGATTGATGCAAGCACGGACTGATAAACAAGTGCATACTGACGAAACTGCTCAAGCAAAACGGCTAAGTGCTGTCAGATTTTATTTGGTCTTTATACTGCAGTTTACTTTTCAGTTAACGGCCGCTGCTGAGGCAAACTGTTTTTTTGAAAACCAAAGTTTGCCAATTTGAATGGAGGCCCTTGGACTTGTCTGTGCATTTTGGATCCGTGCTTATGCTTAAGATGTTTGCGCTGGAACCACGGCGTCAGTCTAAATGTTGATTCATGATTCTGTGCAGGGCTCGAATGTTTTAACCTGAGCTGCAGCTTACTGAGGGATGTTGCACACTGACACTTGCATCGGCACTGGTATTACTCGTATATATTTGGCGCTGAACTCTCGTTTGTGGAGTTTATTACGGCTTTGTTTTCATTGTTTTGTATTAGTTTTTGGAATTAAATTACATGAAATTTAGTCTGCCTACACCATGTTCTGATGGTGTGGTCAATTATCAATAAATGTCTTTTAAAAATGTTTGATAAGAATCTGTTCAGTTTTGCGCTTGCCTCCTTTTCATGGATTGTTTTTGGATTTTTATAAAGTTATCTATGATTTTAAGAAAGTTTGTTTCAACAAATGAAAATTGTATGTCTTTTTTTACTTCTGATATCCCTCAAACACTAATTGGTTCAAATATCACACAGCTAGTTGCATCAACAGTTACATTGGACATTTTTGCCTATTAAACTAAGACACTAATGGTGTTGATCTATAGGGAATACAATATCTGTTCATAGGACTGTTGGGCTTCATGAAAAGTTTTAAGTTACAAGCAATACTAGTGAGTGTAATGGTGGTTATTAGTTATAACAGAAATATAACTGGCAATGGGGAAGGAAAGGACAACCATCACATTGGCAAAATTTGAAAATTATTAGACCTAAATTAGTAGATCATAAAATACATCAATAGAGTATGCACATTGGAGCCCGTTTCAGGATTTACTTAGCTTTCTCACAGAGGACATTAAGGTTAAAATGTCACATGACTGATCTAAAGATAAACATGGAACTTGTAACAAAGTCACGTGTGTTGTGGTGCATTTAACCCTCGGAATGTCCTCTCGTGTTACATACACCTAAGGCCCTCTGGGGTCAAATTGACCCCAAATTGTTTGACCGCTATCTAACCAGTGGTTCTCAAACTGGGCTCCATGTAGTGGTACGCAGATGAATCAAATAAAAGCATCGGAAATGCGGCTTAAAATAAGTATAGCCGGTGCCGGCGCACTTGCCCCAAAGGACAATACAAGGGTTAAACTAGATTGTCCATAAGCCAACACTTCACTGTGATGTATCAATTTTTTTAATCATGTGGGATCAACTTCTGGACATCAAGCTGATCAATCACAAAGATGCTACCTTTTGAGCAAAATATTTTGAATGACTTGAGTATTGAAGGTCTTACTTACAAGTCTTGATGCTTCTTTCGGATTTATCGACTCCCACCTGGAATGAAGCTGCACAGTCAGTATGAAGTGATGCAGGAGACGACCAGAGGGAACAGTGGTGACGGTGCAGAACGTAACACAAAATGTCCTTACTTATGAAGAAAAAGTTAATAAAGACACGGCAGCTGTTATGTATTGCATCAACAGAGTATATTTTAGATGCAGTCACAATTTCTAAAGGAGTTACCCCTGAAACTGTGCACAGACAGAAACAATGAGACCATAACTCATGCTTTCCATTATAACATTACATACACACTACACACACACGTATATACCCTCATACATGTAATCATACTTATACTCACACTACCATGATCAGCCATAAGTCACACTTGCTCTGTTACACACTCTCTCACACACCCTCTCCCACATACACTGACGTACATCCTTGTGTATAGCGTTTGCTCTTTACGGCAAACCATCTGGAGTGTGCATATCCACTTTGGACCTGCACATTAAAACAGTTCTGAAGATGTGTAATGCCTGGCTCATTGGCTGTAGATTCCTTCCATCATATTGCCATTCAACCTGCCTACAGCTTCCTTCACATCAGCCATAACCAAAAAAATAAATTAAATAAAAGTCGAGTGCTCTGGCATGAACCTTGACACCCAAACCTGTCAGTAACGACCCTGGTGGCAAGGATGGAGGTGCCATTTTATGCAGTTCAGTGAGTCACTTTCCACTTAGATCCTCTCCTTGAGCCTCGTGATCATAGGTTGTGTCCCTCTATGTAGCTGCAGCATCCTTGTGTACCCTCTGTCCGAGCCGTCCATGCTTGCATTCTAGACAGGACACAGTGTACTGTGCTACTCTCGGTCACCAAATGGGGACCTGAGGCAGCCAAGCACCTCCCCGAGTGAGAAGAACATCCTGGTCCTGGCTAGCAGGGTCCTTCTAGACCCCTGACACTGGTCCTCACCACCATGGCCAAGTCAGCTGTCCTGTGGGAAAAGAGGAGAGCAATTTAACAATTACATTTTTATCCAAAAGTAAGGATTTTTAAATAGAATGGAGAGCACTGATGTCATTCTCTTTACTTGAGAGGATAAACATGATTGAACTTATGATCAGCATTGCACCTCCTCTAATGACCAGAATCACGAAAGGCTTTACATGATCTCAAATCTAATGTGGTAAATTATATTGTAATGTAAGTAAAAATTACAGACATCCACTACATTACCTTTCCTTTGTGCTTAATCCCATTCCGTACAATCTCTCCTGACGTGGGAGACTTTTCCTGGGAGCCTTGTCTCATTCTGCCCTGGAAAGTAACTCCCTGCTGCTGCCCGTCACTGTGGTTTTCCCAGCGTGCAAAGCCTTTGTTTTTAGAGGCTTTGCGGTGAGTTCGGTATTTCATCTTAGGAAAGGTGTGGGAGCCGCTGTCCATGGCCCCCCAGCCATGTTCGGGCCACAGGGGTTCAGTCTGGGTGGCCTGGCTGGTGGTGGCTCTCTGCAGGCGGACAGAGATCCGCTGGGCCGAGCCGGTCATCAGGGTGATGGACTGGCTGGCCAGAGATGGACCAGCAGACGTCACAGATGGAAACTCAAACACCTCATCCTCGCCTGAAGAAAAATGAATTCAAACAAGGTGATTACAATTCTTTCAAATAAATAACTTGTACCATGTAGAGCTCTGCTGGCCTCATGCTGCTTTATAACCGGCCTGGGTAGCTGCCCGGCGACGTTATCATTTAGTTTCTGTAAGGGCGTCTTAATCCTAACGTATACTTTCAATAACTGCAGCTGAAAATCACCTTCACATGGGGGCAGCGCTGGGCTACTGGGCAGTGAGCAGTGGGTCAGTCTGGCTGGAGAGACGCTGCCCAGAGAGCTGGAGCGCAGCAGCTTCCTACATGCCAGAACCAGCAGCTCCCGGCACTGCTTGTGACAGTTCACACCACAGTCTACAAAAGTGAAGGTAGAGTTAAAAAAAAAGAAGAAGAAGAAAACGTCAACTTCTGGCGTGCTTTGAGATTCTGGGCTTGTTTAGCCCTCCAAAAGAAACTACAAAATGTGTTGGCACCTTTGCATTTGTAGCCCTGTTTGATGATTCCCCACAGCTGCAGGAACAGGTCCAGATGAAAAAAAACATGTGTTAAAAAGTATAAAGACACATATGTATATATTGATAAGGAAACATATTGATATGACAAAGTGGTGTCAACGACCGAGTGATAAATATGACTTCACAACATATCCTGGCGTGCATGTAAAGGAGGAAGGATGCAAAGTGATGTACCCTCAGAGATACGTACAAATCCAGCACAATGCTCACAGAAGGTCGGCTTCAGGTACGTCATCTCCTGGAAGTTGTGGATGAAGCCTGGACCCATCTTACACTGGAGTAGTGGGTTGGCCCGCAGGAAATATGCAATCATCTCATCTTTACTGATCAATCCATCTCTGCAAGAAAGACAGGTAGAGAGAGATAAAAAAGGACAGTCAAGAAAGACATTCTTCAGATTTGAGAGAGAAATGCTGTGTATTGGAATATTGGAATTACAATGAGACATTTGCAGGTTTATCAATGACGTGCAACTCTCCACACTCACTGATCTTTGTCCAAAACACAAAAGGAGTCCAGGAAGGGGAAGTTGGCAGCGATGCTCTCAAAGTCCTCTTGAGAAATGTATCCATCATGATCGTGGTCATAATTCCTGAACACCGACTTTCCAAAGTGAGAGAGCAATCGTGTTACTCAGGAGGGATTTGACACAAATCATTACACTGAACTAATAATTGATGAATTTTGTTTGGTGCCTTCTGTAAGAATTCATGCTGGTTACTCACATCCACCACTTTCCTGATGTGTTTATTGACGACAGATGGGTCTGGTTTGGTGGTGACACCTGAAGCCCAATCCAGTGGAGCCAGTGGCTTGTTAGGAGTTGTTGGAGATGTTGGCTGTGGAGAAAGACACTTATGAAGGACTTCAACAAAAACAACATGGAATAACTACAAACTTCAAACCATTTCTAGAGAAACTCACCAATGATTTTGGATTGCGTGGTTCTCTTATTAATGACAGCTCATAAATCTCATCCTCTGTGTAGTAAAGGTCTAAAGAAAGCTGAAAAATCCAAAGACATAGATTTTAAATAAATTAAAAATGAAGAAACAAGTGATTGTGGCACAGTACGCAGATTGTTGCCTGAACCAGCAGGCAACTTTTTGTCTCAAAACATCTCAGCTGTGACACAAGGCCCAATTCTGGGTCCACAGTTCTCACTGTATTTGTTAGCACTAGCGGTCTAAGATCTAAGGTTACTAAACAGAGGCTGTGGGTCGATTCCCTCACCGTTAACAGGTAGATGAGGTCCATGTTGGGCTCCACCTGGGCCACTGCACTCTGTAATGACACCAACTCATTGAAGGTCATGTATAGCTGCTGCATCTTCACCAGGTTCACCTTGCTGCTGTCATCCACCCAGTCAGGGAAGACCACATTCACTGCAATTAGGTCTTTGAGGTGCACACCCAGGATGGGGATTTTGAAGCCCTGGCACTCACTGAAGGCCTTGCGATAGCAGCAGTAGTTGTTGCTAGAAGAGACGAGCTCCGTCATTTCGCTCCAGATCTGAGGCAGGGGATGGTGCGCATATTTGAGAAGCATAGACACACTATGGTAGAGCCGATGCAATGGATGCAAAATGATTCTTCTGACTTCTATTCACATGTGGACCTTGTAAACAGAATAAGCTGTATGTGTTGTGTTGGTGCCACTTTGGCAAATGGAAACCAACTGTCCAGCAGCAATGTGCCAAAACATACTTATTATTATTATTATTGATCATAATTGATTGAAACCTCCAAAGGCTGGAGCTCATTTTTTTTGCAGTGTGTTCTTAAGGCGTTGCCAAGAACAGAACTTAAGCATTCATGAGTACTTCCTGTGTTGTCGTCTTACCTTTAGTACCTCTGGGGCCAGATGGGAGTGAGTCTCCTTCAGTCGGGATATGGAGCTGTGGCTCAGTCCCCCCACTACAGCCATCAGAGTGTTGAAGTTCTGCAGCTGTAGAAGTTTCTGCAGAGGAGGAAGGAGATGCTCGAGGGACATTTGTATAGCTTTCACACTTTGGCTGGTCTAATGTTAATAATATGAATAAGAAACAGGGTTAGCTTAAGTTGTTTTATGGATCAAGATCAGTTCATCTTACCTGAGCCACATGAATGTACTTAGTGATGACCTCCGCACGCGTCTGAGGCGTCAGCTTGCTGAGCACCATGAGCTGGACCCACTGGGAGACACCGTTGAACAGAGCAATGGAGCGCTCCAGAGTGGGGTTATCCACCAGGCAGCTGTGGATCACGTAGCTCTGGTAGTCCGTGAACTGAGGACAGAACAATTTTAGTTCAGGCATTTAAAATGTTGAATGCATAAAGTGACAGGAACTTAAATAGATCTGAACTAATCACACAAGAAAATGGTGAATTTGGTATAAAAACAGGGTCATCAAGATGAATATCAGTCAGCATAACCTGAAACCTGCAATGCACCATAGACTCTTTAAACTGTAACCACTAGAACCCCCCAAAATAACCAGAGGATTTGGCTATACTTGGAGCCAAACTTGTATTGTGGCCAATGTACAAAGTCTGTCCTGAAGGTGGTGCCAGAGGAAAGACCATGGGGCCTTAGGGAGAATGAATGCAATAAGAAATGTCAAGATTCAATTCTTGGGTTGTGAAGTCAACACAGCAGTGGAAAGCTGGTGTAGTATCCAAATTGGAAAGGGTTAATCCTCCGGGGAGATTCATAGTAATCAGAATGTTAAATAATAAAACATTTGGGCCGGATGGTGGTGCTAGAGGAAAGGTCAATCTCTGGAACGCCATAGTCACTGGAATGCATCCTCTGGTGATCATGAATATGCACAGAAAATACAACGCTGGTATGGATGTTAAGGTTATTTTGTTCGATTGGAAACTGTAAATCCTGTCCCTATTTACCAGTAAGAAAACCAAAAATCCCCTTTATGCCTTAAGCTACCTGAGCACGCAAACCGGAAGTGCAGACGTGAGCGTGGGAAAATAAGTGCAGTTACTTGAATCCAATCCAAACAGCATGTGTCCCAACAACAACACAACACTGTTTGCACCTGACCAAAACAACTTACAAACACACACACACACACACACACACACACACACACACACACACACACACACACACACAACACAAAACTATTTTTAACACAATTTCAATAACAGTCAGAAAATATATTTTGTTCTCTTCCTGACCAGTTGACCATCTGGCCAGTGGAAACAGGGCAGCTCAGACGCCAGCTGGCTTCATATCAAAGCTTTGCAGCAGGTGGACAGCTTCCCAAGAGCCAACATGTGACCATTTTTCATCAGGGATTCACACAATATGACAAACTCAAGTTTCATTCAGCATTCACATTTCCATCCATAAGGGGTCACTAAAGCGGTTCTGTCAACTCATTGTGATTAGATCTTGGCTTTGTCACCAATCGGTAAGAGGAAACAACTTGGTGCCCAATGCATAAATAATGTCACGTTAAGTTTCAACCACACAGTCAGTTTTTGGTGTCATGTATGATATGTTGCTGCTGATTTCAATAAACAAAACTTGTCAAACAAAACTGTGAGATGTACATACCGATATCCTTCTGATGGACTTGAACTCCAGGAAGGTGAGATGCTCGGCCAGCTCCATGGGTTCCAGGTGATCAAACAGCAGCGAGGCTTTGCCTTTCTTTGCCTGCTTTTTCCGCTGGGTCAACTTTCGCATCCAGTCATAGGACGGACTACAAGGAGACAGATGATACAATACATATGATTCACTCAGGGGTGGAATGTGGAATGTGGAGTGTTTATTTGTGTTTTCTTTGTACTTCCGGACCCCTATGAGTTTTAGACCATCAGTGAGTGTTTTTGAGCGGTTATGTCATGTGGGCCATTGGAACATTTTCAATCAGTGAGTTTACTTCGAAAAATTGCCACCAGTAATATGATGCAGAGCTAATGTTTAGGAACAAATCACAGACACATTTAAGGCCTTTTTGCTTGGTTTAGGATCTGTAAGTATGTAATCTGTTATCCAGTTCATATGATGTAAAGCAGTCAAACAAGAACAACATGGGTTACTGTAAAATTTAAGACATGGATTTAGGGCTGAACTTTGAATTAGGTTAGTATTAGTTGAAGGTGAGAAGTAATAATGATAATAAAGGATTGTTTTACATGGTGGAGATGTCGATGAGTTTGAAATGCTCTTCGCAGCCAAGCTGAGCAGCTACATCCCTGAACTCTTCTGTGATCCGGATCAGACCTAAATCCAAGTTGAACTCGGCAGGGAACGTGACTATCCAGTACCTTAACACACACACACACACAGTGACATTTCCATGTTGGCATTTCTTCAGCGACCAGCAATCATTTTAATACTGCACACACGTTGATATGATGATGGAATGAATGCAATGAAAAACACTGTAATAGTTATTAATCCACAGTTATCATTTATGTTATTGAGTAATCAAAGGATTTAGATAAAGTAAATGTAGGTTATGGAGTCTCTTTAAGCTTTAAGCCATTTTTTGCAGTGTTGGCACACAACTGCATTATCTTCTGGTTTGTATGTCAAATGTTCCCAAACAACTCAATGCCTTTGGTCTTTTACTGCTCAGAGCCTCATCCATAGCGCCTTTGTTTGATGCTTAAAGGCAACGTCATGGCGCATTATGGCCAACAACGGGGTTGGAGTGCGGGGTCACATTGCCGAATAATCAATTACACGGGTATTTATTTTTAATCGAGTCGTCAATTATACATCAATTATAAGTGACTTTCTAACTATGTTTATTTATGGAACTATTTTCCTGTTTACAACTGAGCTATTTTGGATGGATTCTTTTTTTTTCTTCTACATATTTGTCCTACAAGTCTTGATGAACATCCCACTAATAATTTGGTTTTGCAGCTTGTTTTACATCCACTTCAGCGCAGGTTTGCAATTATTGGCCATCAAATCTGAACAAGTCACATGGTAAATGCTTTCTCTGCAATGATTTCTGAGCCCTGCATCCCAGCGTGTAAAGAAGTTGAGGGGGCCCTCGGCTTGGCTGAGAAATAAAAGTGAAACGCTTTAATACTTTACCTCATTAAATAACAAATCTTCAGCCTGGTTCTCTGGCAGCTGTCACCCTGGCAGCCTCGATACGTGGGCATACATTAAGGACTTAATCCAACATCTGGAATAAACTAAAACAATGTCGTGTAATACGGAATAATTGTTCAAACTCTGGCACATACAATCTGATGTGATTTGACTTGAGCTCTGAGCCGATCGGTGCTGATTTCCAGGTACAGAGAACAAAGGTTATTCAGTCAAACTGTGGTTGTAGTTCTGCGTACCCTCCACTGACGTCAGAGTGCGTCATTGGCATTTACGACTGACTGCAGTAATACAAAGAAGAATTGCTTTGGGGTTTTTAATGTTATCATTACTTTGGCAGTGTGACTATTTTTGGTTTTGTATTTGCAACATTTCGCAGCATAATGGAGGGTACAATGGATTCATTCGGTCATCACTAAAACACGAAAAACAAATCTTATTGTTGTTTGTCTTATGTATGTTAACCATTTAGAGACAAATTTTTATGATGGAGACTGGAGAAGACAATTTACTCTTTCCCTGCCCTCCAAATTGCATACTGATACCAATATTATACATGGCCATACACTACCTAAGGCCAAGCAGAGTAGTATCCCTTGGTATTGCTCTGTTAAGGCTGGAAATGTCCCTCTGATATCTCATAGCACAGCTGAGCACTTACAGTGCAGCTCCAAGGACATCGATCCGGGAAAGGATCAATACAGATCAATACTCCTCATTTCACATTAACATACCACAACAAGAGGAAGGGTGGGGGGAAGACAGCAGCTGAAAGCAAGAAAACAACCCTGAGCTATGCTGTTGTCTCTAAAAGAGACTGAAGAGCATTTGTGTTCATCTTGTGGGCTTCCTTCTATTCCTCTTCTTTTGCCCGTTATGATGCACTATGTCTCTGTTCAGTGGATTGTACTTGTTCTTCATGTCTATACAGTGAGATACAATTAATAGGATATATATATATACAATATTTCTTGCATAGACTTGTGTGTAAATCAGATTGTTTGGTACTTGATAATGTGTGGAAATTAAGATTTGTTTACAGCCACTTGTGAAGATGACGCATAGTTTGACAAATATCCAAATTTGAGCGGGAAAGGATATATCATAAGTAGTTTCCCAGCCATCTCAGAGGATGTGACATACCAGCGATGCATCAGCAGCAGGCTGCGAGGAAGCAGGTTGGCCCGCAGCTCCCCATTGTCATCTATGGAGAGAAACAACACAGTGTCACCAGCCACCATCACAGTTCAATATCTTCACCTGTGCCACCATATTGTGTTGAATGAGTAAGTGCGGTGTCATGGTTTAATGTAGCATACACATAAACACCTGCGTGGTTTGAGACATTTTGCCGCTGTCCACCCATGCGTCACTCACCAAATGCATGGATGCATTCATTTAAGAGCGCATCCAGAGACGCTGCCTTTCCCAGTGTGGAGGATCCCATGGTGCCACGGCGGAGAGAAGAAAAGAGGTCAAAACCTACTGCTCACTGTTCTTGACCAATCAGGGTTTACCTGGAAGGAGGAGAGAACCAATCTTCAGTAAGAGTAATAAACACATTTAACTGTTGGCAAAAACGGTGATATTTCTATTTGCAGGTTGAGGTGTTTCTGCTTGTGGGCAGTGACAACATTTCAGTCCGCGGTGATGACGGTGATAATATTTCAAACCATGACAATGTTTCTATTGTTCAAAATGACAATGATGTTTCGACTCACAGCAATGACATTTGTCTGTAACACCATAACACCAGTGTTCCCTCTCACAACATTATTACATTTCTACTTGTGGGTGGGGACGATTCTGCATTGATGCCTATTGTGCTGCCTGATGTCCAGACTACAGACTCCACAGGAAACTCAAAAGAGACCACAGTGCACCTTGACATCTCAGTTTTCAAAACAGGTTAACTTGCAACTACAACAACAACAACAACTTGTACATTATAAGGTGGGGTTTAGGTCAAGCATTCTATATTTAAAGGTCTGATTACCTTCTATATACTGTCACTGAGCCCAAACTCTCTGAAATAGGAGAGAGGAAAAGAATCTGCAAAAATGTCAAAGTAATTTGAAATAGAATAAAAATCCTCAGGTCATCAAGTGACCAAGTTTCTTTGTGTTGTTGTCCTTCGTGCAGCACTTGCAGGAGTCTTGGCAGGTTTGCGTGTCCCCACCAGCCTGCAGCAGACAGAGCAACATGCAGTACAAGAGCACGTGTCCATATTTATCTGCTCACAGCGAGAGATGCGTGAGAGAGAGAGATGGAGTGTTGGGCTTGTATTATTCATCAGTTTCTCTACAGCAGCACTTGGCATATTAGAAGTGGCAACATTGAAATAAGTTTGAAATATATAAAATATTGAAACCTAATAAATACTGTGGCACTTAAATCTGTATCCCTGATATAACTGGAACAATAATATTAAGTATCATATATCAAGCATTGCAACAACAGCAATACTGGCCTCATATAAATGAAGGTTGTGGGTTAAAATCCAGCTCAAGCCCCAGTGACATGCAGGTTAGGTTGCTTTGATTCAATGTGTTGCCCTAATGACTCAATGTAAACGCAATACTGGCAGTGAGAAATTTGAACGCCAGACTCCTGCAGCCATAAACCACCTACGTCTATGAGCAGCGTTGCCTGTGTACCTCCAGTTAATTATTTCCTTAGTTAACCTGTAGTGCTCTTGCTGTCCTCTAACAGGTGCGAGTGAAAGACAAGCACGTCTCCTCTTCTATGGCAGCTGCCAGGCCCTGCATGTGTCATGGAGACAGAAATGTGAGTCTTATATAATGCCAATACTGTTGTAAGTCTGGATGTAATTAGTCACATCAAACTGACAATACAAACTGAGTGTGCGTCATCATTTTGATTATTATATTATATTATAGACAAGGACAAGCACCTTCATGCTCCTCCTTTTCTTCTCACTGAAAGCTACACATGTTCACGGCAATACACTTCCCCTAAAATGCTTTGTTTATTTATTTCAAATAAGCCATTTTCCCTGCTTGTTTTGCGATTTCACACTTTTTTTGCCAATATTGGGGTTGCCATTGTGATGCCGAGCTATTTTGGATTCACACAGTACGTGAGGATCAGCTGCTTGCCAGATCGTTGAGTCTGATGAATGTGGATGAGGAGTGCATTGTGGGAGCTGGGGGTTTGGTACTTGTTAATGGCTTAGTATGTAATCAATTCCCATCACCCCTGTGAGGCACAAAAGACGTCACTGGCCAACATCTAATTTATTTTGTGACACTTGCGTCAACATCAGCAGTGTGTGTGTATGTGTGCGTGCAGTTGCCAAGACTGAATGAAGGCACTGTTTGCTCTGTAAAAGGATGAGATCTTAGACGGGGTAATCCTGGGAATTACTAAATGTGGTGATCAAACTGCTCTTAGCTTCCTAAAACTATCGTTACTGCTTGTGCTCTGACGATTTCACACGTCAACAATCCCAGGAAAGCCTGTGGAGTTTTGTTGAAGTCTGCCTGGAGAGCTGCACTGTTGCTCAAATGTCAATTTCAATATCTATTTCATCACAATAATAATTAATGATCAGGACTAAGAACAAACATCTGGCATGCACGCTTCACTAACTGGAATTATTATGATCTCACACCTGTGTACATTAAACAAGTAGCTTTGTAAATATGGCAAAAGTGGTCATTAAATATCATCACCTCACATTACAACTGTGTGTGTTCTAAAATATAGGGTAAGTCATAAAATAAGTCAGATCATAAACAGAGCCAAAGTGCAACACATGAGCTCAGTAAATGCCGCCTGCTTCCTCCACCACTGACAGCATGACGCAGAAATGCCTCCCAAACAACAAAAAGGCCATTCTAAAACTGTCAAGCGTTAATGCGTAATACCTCAATTGCTACAGGACAAACACGCTGACACATTCTTGTTTTCTGTCATCTCGTCTGCTTACTTGGGTCAGCTGTGCCCTTTAGCAGGACTTGTGCTTTCTGCCTCCACAATGGGTCACTGTGTCTCTGCCTCTGGCCTGCTGATGCATCATTCCGCTCTTTTTATGTGTATGTGTACTCCACTGACATACGCTCGCCGTAGGTAATCACAAACACACACACATGAATCACACATAAGATTTGTATGAGTGCACAAACATGCAACTGTTCACATGCGATATATATACAAGCATTCTGCATTCAAACATTCAAATCTGCTCATTATAAAAAGGCAGATCTCTAAAATACAGCACTGTTATCTTCCACTTTTCCATCCGATCACAAACGTCAATTACACACACCCAAACAACTTACTGTAATTCAATTCAGTCCCCTTGCACATGAGAAGTGTAAGGCTTAAAATGTGGCTGTTGCAGTTTTGAAAGATACAAACTAAAACTGACATACAAACTACAAAATCTATGAAGTCTTACCCCCTAAACCGCTCCAGATTAGCAACCATCCAGGCTGAGGATCAGTCCTTTCACTGTAGTACTGGTAACACTGCTACATGCTGCAGGCTGTCAAAGAGCCTCCCACGGTGCAGCGTCTACTACACTATCTCCTCCTCCTCCTCTTCCTCCTCCTCCTGCCTCTGCTGCTGCTGCTGCTGCTGCTGTTGGTAAACACAGCAGCCTGCAGCAGCAGCAACCCTGCCATGTGACCTCCCACCCCACCCCTTGCTCACACACACATTAGGTTTATTACATCCTTTAGGGCCTTCAGCTGATTTACACTAAACTCTGAAATAGAATTAATTTATACCCAAGTGTGTTGACATAATATTAAAGCACAATTCCGTTAGCATTTTCCGCCTAAATGGTGTAAAACTGATGTAAACAAACCTTAAATCACACAAGAAAACATTCAGCACTTAAATTAGTATTCAAACACACCACTTTCTGTGTATAATAGCAGTTTCCCTTTGGAGGAAAGCTGTTTAGGGGATTTTGTCTGTGTCCTTTTTTTTTTGCATCAGAACCGCCCAGTTTTCAACAAGTGATACCAAGCGACACAGAGGTAGAGGTCAAATATCTGCACCTCCACAGGGCAGCAGTTTGAGGTTAAGAGGTAAAAGTGACAAGGCCGCAGGAGGAAAAAGGCTTCCTGGAAAAATAAACAAAGCTCAGTTAATGCAATAATGTTACGTTTGTCAAGAGCATCTGAGCATCCTTAACTGTAACCATAACAATAATGTAAACATGGAATGCTAATATAAAACCCACACAACGATGTAAGCGCTCACTGAGAGAACGTTAGCAGGGAGGAGCGAGTGTGAAGGTCACCAGACCAGACAGGTTAGATTCATGTCTGCTTCTACAGACAGATGTTCCAATGACCCACAGTTCACACAGCTGGTAGCAGAGATTAAGCACATGGCCTGAGTGTGTGTGTGCGTGTGCGTGTGCGTGCCTGTGTGTACATGTCCCCAATCAGTCACATCGCATATATGTATTCAACTATGAGGACACAACCTGTACTTACTGCTGAGCCTGATTAAATCTATTGACTGTACTAAGACGAGTCGTGTGCACAATTTATCCCAGCTAATTACACTCTTTTTAATTTAAATCCAAAAATCTTGTGGTCTTTCAGATATGATATGATTCTTGCCCAGTGTGATTTGGTTATTATGACATATCTTAATGCATGTATTTACCTTTGTTGTCTGCTGTGGTTGGCCATCCACTCTAATTAGACCCAGGAAGTGCCAACAAACAGGGCCAGCTGCTGTGTTCCCTAATTGGGGGTGTTCCTGAGGAGGGAAGGCACCAACTGTGTTGTAGGGGGGAGTTTCAGTTCAAATAGCTATTTCAAAGGTGTATAATATTTGTCCTATATACCTGTTGATATTTTGAAATGTCATTCAGACTGATTGATTTTTTTGGGATAATTGATTGATCACCTTTTCATTATTAGTTTGAGTTTTTTGACCACTTTTTCTTCTGCACTGTAAATTTGCAGCACTCCTGCTTCTCCCGTCCGTCAGTTTGATATTATTTTGAACGTCTAGGATTACAGAAAGAACCTGCAGTATTATGGTTTGATTGGTTCAGAGAGAGACCAGCTGATTATTGGGGTTAAAGATGGTGCTCCGGCCTAAGTGTCAATCTGATGAGCTCTCCAGCTTCCATGTGTCAGGTGTTGTCATGACACTGATGGTCTTCAGTAAGGACTTCAGCTCCAGCTGACCCACTCAGACACACAGGTCTCTTCACAGCTATTAATACGTTCACAGTGCATCATTCCCCCGATTAGATCCAGTCACAATGAACATGGCAGTCAAGGTGCTGAAGCTTAATGATGAGTGTTATCTTGGTTACATAATGGTGGTACGTTCCGATCCCTACGTGGTACTTCACTGTGACTCTGCTGTTTGTACTGTAAGTGACTCCTGCCTGAGAACATGTGTCAGTCAACTAGATCCTCATCTGAATCAGCACCAGATCACATCACAAAATCAGAGCGACCGACTCCTCCAGTTGCTACAATACATCAGGGAAAGCACGGCATCAATGAAAACGAAAGCCAATCTGGGCTCAACCAATTTTAGAATTTGGGGGCCACTCTTATTCCTCTAAAGTAGCCATGTTTTGGTATGGGGACACACACACACACACACACACACACACACACACACACACACACACACACACACACACACACACACACACACACACACACACACACTCTCCAGCACTGTTTGCTGGGTAGTTAGGCAGTTTGTAAGTCTAGAAATATGCGTGTGTGAGAGAGACAGACAAGACAAAGGAAGTCCAAAGGTCAAAAGGTCGCTTCTTGCAATGGTCAATGTCCCTAATTACACTCTGTTATGGAAAAAGTGCTGCCAGGTGATGGGGAAACAATTCATAAATTTTCAGAGTGGAGGTCAGATTACCTCTGATCTATTCTGAGCTGTTGCTCAGGTGACAACCAATGAAATAATTATGCTAAACAGGTGATGCACATGGAGCTGGAGCTGCTGCTGCTTCTGGGTCATGACTGCATGCAACTGTTGCTCAATTCAAAGATTCTGGCACCGGTAAAAATACAGAGACGATAATGTCAAACTACATTCACAAATTAGAAAAGAATTACAGATGGCATATGTATTTGGCATATTTACATAGACTGTATACTCTACTAGCAAAATACTCTCAACAATACAGATATATTCAATAATAGAAGTGGTAATTCATTTTTACAACCAATACCAGAGAGATAT